>NC_092467.1:30210103-30532218 GCF_047495875.1 Pithys albifrons albifrons | reverse complement strand
TCCCTGTGCCTCTAAATCTTGTTTTGCACTGATAATAAAATGGCACAGTGGGGAATGAGGAGGGTTGTGAGGGTGTAGAGAAGGATGGGGGAGTCAGAATTGCACTCTGGACTCACTATAGTTTGAGTCCTTCAGGAAGGTTGGAGTCTTGCCATATTATATCCACGGAGTGCAACATTACTTAAGGATTAAAAATTTCCACCACTCCTCAGTAACAGATGAATTAGCACAGACTTGCAGGCTGGTTCCTTGGGAGGCCAGTGGTGATTCTGGGGTGAACTGCGCAGCTTTTTGTGAAACTGAGGTTCCACATCATTCATGGGCGAGTTTCACCCACTAAATTGGGTGTAATGGGCCCATGGAAAGGAGTGAGAGCACAACAGGAGACCTTGGAGCTGTTGCTTTTTAGATGCTGGTTATTGCAGAGTATTCTGTGCATCATTCTGAATTTAGCCTTGGTTTGTATGAAAGCAATTGGTTGGCAAAATTGCTCTAAGTATTCCTAGTAGACTTGTGTTGGGGGAAAAAGAAATATTCCTTCTTTTCATGGAAACTTTTGACTTTATAACTCAAAACTTGAAAATTTTAGCTGAAAGCTGTGTGAGCCTTCCCCAGTGTGACTTGTTGTTTTCCAACAAAAATAAAACAGCGTAGATGGAAATGGAAAGTGTCTGTTTTCAATCAGAAGGAAATTTTCCTTTCCTACCAGTTCAAATAGCTGGTACCCTCTAGCATGTCCTCTCTGCCAGGCTCCAGCTTCCCTGTTGCTCCTGGATCAGGGTTTTCCAAGAGGCAGAGCTGAGAAAGGTCTGTGCTTGGCCACAGCTCTTTCTGAGCATGGCCAATGTCACTGGAGTATTTGCAGCCACGTTGCCATGGGGCTCTTCAGACACTGATGGAGATGAGACACCTGTGGCCATTGAAAAGAAAGAAATCTCTTACCAAGCTGTGACCAGCAATAATCTGATTTTTGATGAGAAGGTGATTTTTAAGTCAAGAAATATGGAAATATAGGCTCTTTAACCCTCTGTTGTTGAAAGATTTGAGCAGCAGAAGGGGTGAGGTGGTGGCTGGACTCAGCTGTGGTGGTTCTGCTCTCTGTGGGCACCTCTCAGACCTGGCTGCCCTGGCCTGAATGAAACATTTGCAATTTGGGTTTGGGCTTGGAAATAGGGACAGTGCTGAGGCTGCATCAGAAAAGCTCACCCTGACTTTAGGGCAGAACTGAAGAATTTGGTGGGGATGCTAAAGGGGCCCCATCAGTGGCCTCCCACCTCCCACGACCACCCATGGGTGTCACCGTGGACAAGGCACATGCAGTGACCTTTGGAGAAAGAACTGCATTTGCAGGGGATAAACTGTTCCCCACATATCCCATCTCTGGCAAAAGCCTAGACTGTTAAATTAAACCCATTTTGCTAAGGGGTTTTAATGCTGCTTGCCCATATGCAGAATTATGTCTTTAAAGATTAAAAAATCCAATATAAACAAAATAAATCCAGGGAGCTGAATGCATGAATCATTATTTTAGTACATATTGTCCATTCTAATCTGCAGTCCAATTGTGAAGTCATTCAAAATGCTGCTTCTCAGTAATTAGCAGGAATCTAACTCAGAGCCAATTTCTGATTAAATGTGCTTAAAATCAATAAAACATCATGAGTGATTAGAGTCACGTGTGATTAGCCCTGTCGAACAAAGCAGAATAAGTTATGGCCTCACTTTAACTTGTCAAAAAACAGAACTGGGGGTGGGAATGAGGAGGAACAGCTGATATTTCTATAAAGGGTTTTTCCAGTTCTCTGCCTTTCTCTTCGCTCCTTTAGAAGAGTGAAAGGATTGGTTTGTTGTCTGAAAATTGCAGGCTGAAGGGGAAAGTTTGGGGTGGCTTTGGCTTCTCTCATGGGTTTGTTTAAGGATATGATGGGAATGGCTCTTTTAATCCTGCATCTCAGCTCTGGAGGGTTACCTGCTTCTCCTGGCCTCACCCTTTCTCCAGCTCAGTCCTGACTATTTGCAGAAGGAAATAGCTGTACAATTTTATTTATTTTTGTTTTCAGGCTCAAAGATCTCTTCTCCCTCGCTGTGAAAGGGAGCACCACAATGACATTTCCCCTGTCAGTAGTGAAAATAAAGAGCAGCAGGTGTTGATTGAAAAGCATCAGAGGGTAAAGCTGCTGGTGAGATGGTTTTTCTCCATCCTGCTGCCATGGATCCAGGGGACTCACAACACTCCCACCCCAGGGTCCCCTGGTATACACCACCATCTATTTTGGGGTCCAGCACATGGAGCTGTTGATGGAAAGTGGCTTTCTGGGCGAGCAGCTTCTGGCAGCATCTCCCCCATCACAGCAGGCCAGGGCTGGGGGGTGGAATGTGCCAGCCCCCGGCTGGGAGGGAGACGGCTGAGATCTCACGTGGGGGCTGCGTGGGGTGGCAGAGCCTCTCCAGAGCTCGGCGCCTGGCAGGGCTCGCCAGCAAAGCTTCCCTTGACGTCAGGGGATGGAGAACAACACTCATCTATAGCTACAGCTTCTCCCCTTCCAGCTGTGTGACCACATCCCCACCGGCTGGACCCTCGGAGGAAAATCCAGCTGGATTCCTCAGTGCTGCCTCCAGCTCTGTCCCTGACAGTGGTGCTGCTGGGGCTGCTCTCCTCCCATCTCAGTGGGCAGAGCAGAAACCCCTGTGGTGGTGGGTGCAGAGGGCAGGCTAGGGAAGCATTGCCCCAGGGTATTTCTGCTGGCAGACTCTTCAATTCTATTGTTTCCTGGCCTATTTGAGAGGACATTGTTTATTTCCAGAGTATGTCTGCACGCTCATATCCTGCCCTCAGCAAGGCTCTGGCCTTCCACCAGTAAAGGAATTTAGGGGAAAATCTGATTATTATTATTATGTTTTAACATGTGTGTAACCTTGGCATGTTCCCTCCTGCAGGAAAAAGTTGTACTTGATGTCATTTGGGTCTGCTCATTCCCAGGAAACATCTCGTGTGCCTGGCCCATGGGACAAGAGCTTGTGACTCCGTGTCACACCTGGGAGATGCAATGAGCCCTCAGGGAAGGCTGTATTTAACTTGGGCAAGAGACCTCCAGGCACAAGAAACCTACTGTGAGTCCTGCTGTGGGCAACCCCACCATCCCCAAGCACCATGCTGAGCTTTGGCTTGCTGTTTTTCCAAAGAAAGTGGTCTTGAAAGCCTCCAGTTGAAATGAAAATGCAAAGAATGTTCATTAAGTGATGATCTTGAGCCAAAATTAGCAACACAGAGTCAGCAAGGGCAGGTTGTGCATCATAATGTGCAGTTGGTGGGTCAGCACTGCCAACATGGGGCAATGCCCCTGGTTTGCCCTGTATAAATTTCTTCTATTTTATAGGTTTTCTTACTCCTTTTCTTGAAAGCTGCTGGTCTTTCATGACAAAAATAGTGCAGAAACAGAGGAGCAGATCCTCAGCAGATGTCCATGGCAGTGGCTGGGATGCCCCCAAATTACAGCAGCTGAGTCCCAGGGTCTGCTGTGCTCCCAGAGATAAATTACCCTGCACTGACCTCCTGGATCCAACCTCAACGTGGGACCATCTGTGCTCATCCCTGGTGCCACAGCATGTCTGGGGAGATCTGCTGCTCAAGGGGGTCAGAGCCAGGACCATCCAACACAGGGTGCTGAACAAAACCCAGGACTGAATGTGGGAATTACATAAATCAGCTAATTATTCCTCTCCCTGTGCCCCCTGTGCATAGTTTGGTGTCTGAGTTGGGGTTTGTTGCTTTTCTCCAAAGCAGCTGGAGATGGGATGTTGAACATGGTGTGTTATTGCTCCTGATGGTATTAAAGAAAAACATCTCAAGTGCTGGTTGGCATGTTTTGATTGTATGTGAGGGTAAAATGAGTGCCAGATTTGGAGCAGGGAAGACATTTTCCTGCAGATCAGATTAGCAGGAGCTGTTGGGGGAGTGAAACAGGGAAGTGAGGAGCTGGGGAGCACTGGAGAGAATCTCTCTCTTGGAGTTAATTTGGCATTTTCACTGAACAACTCCCCACTACAGAAGACCAGAGCCCTTGGTGGTTCCTCTTCCCTCTTCCTTCGGTGTTACTATTTGTGGCTTTATTTATTTGTACTAAAAGCCTTAAGCTCATTATGGCATTTTTGTGAAGTGTTTTTGTGGCTGGTGTTGAGTGAGTGTGTGCAGAGCAGTTGTTCCCTGCACTTTTGGATTAATGTTTGTCATATGATTGCCTGTGATTTCATGACCTCTGTGGTTGAAGTAAGCCCTGTGGGTTTTTTTATGTATGTGCAATTTAGCTTTTAATTAAGGCCTTGTTATCCAGGGAGTTGCAGCTCGGTTGGCTCACACGCCCCAGGGTTCTCCTGCCTTGATGCTGGAGTCAGGTAGCCCATATTTGGAAATATTCAGCTTGTTTCTCTCATTTCAGTTCTCCAAGCTGTTTGAATTAATCTTCAGTCTTCTTTTCCAATGTTTACTGAAGAACAGCAGTTTTTTTAACACTCCCTTGTATCACACAGTGTGATCAGCCCAGCTCAGACAATGTGCATTCATGCTGGGGCCTGTTGCTCATTTAGCAGTCTACAAACTACTAATGAAGTGCAGATGCACTGGGGAAGATCCTCCCCCCAGGGATGAACCCTGGATCGGGATGCACAGAGGAACTGTGAGGTGCAGCTCACAGAAACCAGATAGAGGCATCACAGGGAGAGGAATTTTATTTATCTTCCTATTTACTCCTTTTTTCCTTTGCTAAATGACTTACCAAGGTCCCTGCATTTACCTCTTAAAATATGTATTTTCCCTGGGCATAAGGCCTGCCTTTTTGCAGTCAAGTGAGTGGTCTCTGCTGGTGTGGTTTTTGGGTGCTCAGGCTGTATCATGTGCACAGGATCCATTTCCAGAGCTGACTCCCTTTTCATGTATTATCCCTCTCAGCTGTCTCCAGGATACCAAAGAATTTGGGAGCTCTGACAGACACCTGGTTGCAGATTAATTCCAGATGACCAGAGCAGACAGGTACAGCCCTTCACCCTGCTCCTTTCCCTATTCCTCCTGCTGCTCCCCAAAGCAGGAATTTATTTGACAGCAAATTCCCAGATGCCACCACCCTCAGCTGTGTCACTAAAGGATCCTGAAGATTACCATCAACAGGCTTTCACACATCTGTTTGGGAGTCATTTCGCATAAGGACAACTCAGGCTGAATTCTGTGGCTGTGGTTCGGGATGTAATCCTGGATAATCACATGCCATCTCTGTGAAGAAGTAATAGAGGTGCCTCAAACATCCAAATTTCAGTACCAGGCCAAATTATGACAACCAGAAGGCTTTGAGATGTTTGTAGCCAATGCTTTTATTGATAAAATGCACATTGGCATAATCAGGATCCAGATCTGAGTTCAGATTTGGTGCATTTTACAATTTCCTTGGATGTTAGGTGGGCTCCAGCATCTCCATCCTGGTCCAGTTTTAATGGTTTAGTGTCTCATTCTTGGAGCCCTTCTTACTGACACCTGTGTTTTAAAGTTGGTGATTTCTGCCTCTTGTTTTCCTAAGCTCAGTGGTGAGATGTTGACCTGGGGGCTACACTAATCTAATAATCTTTAGAAATCATTCTGGGGTATTTAATATTCTCACAGTGGCCAAACTCTGAGTTCAGTCAGTCAGAATCATCACACTGGAGCACGGTCAAGATTCAAAGTTTGGCCTGGACCCTGTGGCCATCTGGTTGCAGGGAAACCAGCTGCCTCTTGAGCTAAAAATGCCCTTCATCCATCATGATAAATCCCCTTTTCTACCAAAAAAACCTTCATTCTGTAGCCTGTCTGCCTGCCCAAAAATGGCCATGCTCTTCCAATAGGGTCGTTGGTGGCATTTTAGGTTTCACGTGGCCTCTTGGAGAAAACTCACACCAGATCCCCTGGCAATAAGTGGGGATGGATTTGCCAGACCTTGCAGAAATCCCTGACCAGGTACATGAACCTTGATGGTGTCACCTGGGAAGGCAGGTGCCTGTGAATCGTTTGAGCCAAGGGGTGTAGAAAGGCACCTGTGAAGGGACAGGATTCTCCTGAAGGAAAGGCACATTCAGAGCATTTTTAAAATTTACTTTTGTATCACAGGACAGGATTCATGTCTCCTGACATTGACTTCTCCATCGCTTGGTAATTGAGCGAAAGTGATGCCTGTGATGCAGGAATTACCCCCCACTAAGTTCAGATGTCTCGAGTAAGCTCAGATAAATCATGATTTACTCCCTCCTTTTTCTCCATTGGCGCTAAAGGGAATCTAGACCACCAGTTTCAGTGCAGACATCAACCCTGGAGACATCTAACATCCCTGGGGATGTGAATCTCAGCTGGGCTGCCTCTGCCTCTAAGCTTGAACACAAGAAAAGGGAAGCCAGGCTGAAATCAAAGACATAAAACAGATGCAAAATGTTAAGAAAGATAAAAGCCATGAGCTGGCCCATGGTCCTGGGGAGCCAAGGGCACCTCTCTGAAAATAAAGCAGCAAAACCAAGACACCAGCAGAGAAAAAGACAGGGTTGGACCAGTGCAGGAAGATTAAAATTTCCTTTCAACACTGAAAGTAACAGTTTCTAAAATCCACCTTCTCTGTCCCTCCCAAAATGTAAATGCTCGTAGTTACCCCTGTGAAAATCTGGAGCAGTTTTGTGGTAGTAAGTAGCAGATTCTTGGCTCCTGGAGCCTGGATGTGGCAGATGGGCTTTTTGGAAGATGCCACTCGCGCAGCCCAGCTGGGAACCACAGCTGAGAGTTCCCTCTCGGAGAGCTCCGAAGGCAGCGGCGGCCGCGGCTTTGATTTCCCCACAAACAGCGGCTGGGCGGTGGAAATTGCGCCCAGGTGTGGGGTGGAGAGGTCACACTTGGCCAGTGGTTCCCTGGGCGATAACTGACCCATTTCAGGCAATTCAGGCAATTAGTTCCCCACGTTTGCCACAAGAATCATCTGCATTTACTGTGATACCGCTGGAACCTTTGGCAAATAATTTTTGCCTTTTTAGGTGAGCTGTTAAAAAATCTCTCCACCCCTGGGTTTGGGGGATATTTAGGCACATTTGGCTGAGTGTTGGGCACCTCTTTCTGGCTCTGCCCAAGGCCCCTTGCTTTGGAAAGGCTGATCTGCCACCAGCCAGCTGTTAAACCAAGCCATTAGCAGGCGTTTCCCACCCCCCAATAGGAGAGTTTGGCATTTAGAAAGAGTTCCCTTCTCAATCACAAGGGAAACTTGGAATATTGTACTGAATAAAAAGATAGTGGATTGTTTTGCCTCACATGTGGCAAAATGAAAAACAGTCAACAGTTTCTCTCAAAAGTGAACAAGGCAGCAAGGGGAGCTCTGCTGGGGCTGTTGTGGAAATCTTGATGCTCCCAGAAAATTTGGAAGCCGTGGTGTTTCTAGATGGAGGGGGAGAAAGTGTGTGGCACGTCTGACCAGTTGCACTTGCTTCTGACTCAGAAACATCAACTGTGTTCTGGCTTTGGCTCTGCTGAGAGTTCAGTATTGTTTGTATTTTATTTTTTTTTCTTTCACCAGGTCTCCCTGTGCCCAACAATAAGCAAAGGGACCTCCAAAATGTTTTCAGTGCCACTTACAAACAGGCTTTTGTATTTTAACTTTGCTTGAGACCAAGCACAGCTTTCCTTGTACCATCTGATCTGACTGCTATTTAACCCTCCTTTTCCAATAGTTTCTGTGTCCTCAAACTTTGTCTCTAGAACTTACTTTTTGTGCCCATGCCATATGCACACCCACCTGGATGTGTTATGTGCTATGTTATGTTTTATGCTGTGCTAAGTGCTGTGCACACACACCTAACCATGATGTGTTATGAGCAGAGATAGCTGTGGATTTTCCATCCTGTCATTTTCCAGCAGAAAAAGTACATTCAAAACACCATGTTTTGCTGTTGAAAAATAGAAATGCTTTCCCTCTGGATGCACAGCCCCCAAATAAAGCCAGCACTGGAAAGACTGAAATTAAATATTTCATTTGAGGATGGGTTGATTGTAATTAGAGTATTTGTAATGCTTCTACTAATTATTTTCTTTTTCATCATTTCAGCCAAGTGTTGAACTGCCTTTGCCAGTGGTGAAACCAGAGAACATGAGAGCCCTGTTTCAGTCCTGAACCTTCTCATGGAGGATGACCTCATCCTTCACAAGGTGTACAGTGGTCACAGAACTGTTACAAGTGATGGGAAGTGACATTTGGCTGAGGCCATGGACCTATGGGAAAGGAGAAAGTCCTGATTTCAAGACTGGGATTTGATGTTTTACATCCCTGCTGCCAGAGAAAGAGGCAGTGATGGGCTGCTCCTGAAGGTTTGCGTCCATGAGATACTTTCTGTTGCCTGTGGCAGCACTGGAGGAGGTCTTTAGTTTGCAAAAGTATCCTTTGTGAGTGTTTTTATGGAGAGGAGAGGCTGCAGTGCCCTTCCCACTGCCATTTCTGCTTCGGGAGAGACCAAAGGAGGACTCTGCAGTGACTTTGGAGCCCATGGGGTGGTGTCAGGGGAAGGGATGGTGTCAAGTTGTTGATGAAGAAGTTGGTTGATATGTGGGTGGTCTCTGTGTTGATCTCGATAAACAAGCAAGGCAAATACTTGTTATTTTAGAATACAGTTATAGAAGTCATTGCTATCCAGTCAGCAACTGGAGGTGGACAGCACTGGTGGTCTTGCCTTGCTTTAAGAGCCCTAAAACACTTTTCAACAGAGTGATCCTGCTGCTGTCTGAGCTCACAGTCATCCTCTGATCAGTTCTCTCCTCATCTCTCTAAAAATGATTAGTGGTTTGTCCTTTCTGTCATTCTTCTCAATCATTTCCTTTGCAGCAGCCCAGAAGAGCAGGTGATTCTTGCTCAGTGCAAAATGCTGTGGCCAGGAGGGAGAGAAAGAGAAGTGACTCCAGCTGTACTTTAGTCAGACTGACAAGAGGGACATGAGAAGACAATAGTGCAGAAAGCTGGAGTGAGCAGTCCAGTTGTGCAACACTGAAAAAACCCAAGTTAAATACAGACAGGCTGCATTCAAGGGGTTGGTTACATGACAGAGGTACTGGCAATCAGCTCTATCCAATGAAGGTAAACAGCTTTTAACCTTTTTTTTTCCAAAGTTGCATTTTCCAAGACAAGTCACCCTATAGACTTCACTGTAGAGGTTCTTCAAAGCTCAAGTCATAGAGCTGTGGGTAAAGCACAGTCCTGAAAGTCAAGACATGTTCTCCTCCCAGCTCTGTGGTCGTTTTGTTTCATGACCATGAAGAAGAAACTTCATCTTCATGTACCATGTTTGTGCATTCAATCCCCCTTTAGCCCATCTTAGTCCTCCATCTGGCTCCAAAGTCCTCTGGACCAGAGAGTGAGCAGCAAACCTGCCAGAGTTCAAGGAGCACTTGGACAAAGCTCTCAGGCACATGGTGTGATTTTTGGGACTGTCCTGTGCAGGGCCAGGAGCTGGACTCGATTCCTGTAGGTCCCTTCCAACTCAGGATATTCCAGGATTCTCTGATTGTTACCTGTGCCAGCCAAGGTGTGAGAGTTACAGCTCATGCCCCCCACAATGATCACAGACTGAGTGGCTATACACTGTCAGAGAGTATCAAACTCCTTTCTCTCTCCATTTTATAACATTCTGTACACTAACCAAGGCAAGAGTTACTCAGATTATTTAATTCTCACAAAGGAGATCTGTTGATTGGTTTGGGGGTGGGGGGTGTTTGTTTTGTTGTGGGGTTTTTTTTCTCCCTATAAATAATTTTCTTTGTGCATCTAGGCATGCTGTAAAGAGAAAATGATCTATTCCATAACTACAGCCTTAGCTATGATCTAGATATGTCCTCTGAAAATTGCCTCAGCTTTCAGAAATATCTATTACAGAGAAAACAGAACATTACAGCTGTTTTGCAGTATTTAAAGGGCAGAAGCACCTCAGCTATTGCTCCCCTGACTTCTGTTTCCAGTGAGTGAAAAATATCTTCCAGACGGAATATTGCTGATCTCCAAACACGGTGCAGAATTGTTGTTTGGTTCCTATTCTCTAACAGGGATGCACCAAAAATAGAAACAGCTGCATCTTTCAATCGGGTGAAATTTGAATAATGTGGCTGTGCTGGAAATAAAATGGAAAAGCCACATGGAGAGAGGGGCTTGATGTGGTAGGTGCAAAGGAGACCAAATTTCAGTATTCTGTAGCATAGAGAATTCTAGATTTTCATGACCCACAACTCAACAGCATTTGAATCTGGCATTCTAATTTCTTGTAAAGACAGGAGCATCCACACAAAGGTTTACCTTACACTGCTCAAGGAATGTTCTCTCCTGCATGTGCTGCAATGGGCAGATGTAGCAGACCAGTGATTGCCAGATGATATCAATGAGAAGTTAGGCCAAGCAAATAAGGCAGCTGCTCTTCTTCCTTAATCCTGTTCATTTGAATGATGTTACAGGTTTTAATAAATTTACCAAAACTAGTAGAATTTGTCCAAGAGTTTCGGTATTAAAGTGCCAGCCATTCAAGAACACCTTCAAACTGTAATTCTGGGAGGTTATAAATCTCTCCTATTTAGAAATATAAGGAAAGTAGCCCCAAAACCCAGGACCCTCCATGATTCTGTCTTGTGTTATCCTTTCCTGAAAGACTTAACCTGCAGGTGCTACTTCACATGAGTGTTGAACCAGCTACAAGTCCCTGGTACACAGCAAAATTTTTATTTAGAAAACAAATTCTTCTGAAACAGTCGAGCTGAAAACAGTTTTTACACATGAAATGTATAAACTGAGTAGGTTTTGGTCTTGCAGTACCTCAGTCCAGGTCCTGGTGTGGGACTGATTGCTGTGATCACCCAACTCTTTTGCTCCACAGGAGACAACAGAGAGGCAAACAGGGTTTCAGTCCTATTGCTGTGCCGTGCCAGAGGGAGTTTGTTCCTCCAGCTCTGGCTAGGACTGTTTGCAAGGCTTTGGAGAGTCCTTCTCACTTGGTTTGCTGTCAACCCATGGGCTCACACCTGTGTTGCTCCCATCCTGCTGTTCCTCTCAGTTCCTGCGGGTCCCCAGGGCTTCCCCCAGGCTGTCCCTCCGCGACATTTACATCTTTCACATCCTTGGGCTCATTTGTCATGTCCCTCGGTTTACTCATTGCACGGTGATGCATATTTACTAATTCTAACATTTCCTCGTTAGTCATTCCCTCCAGGCCCATTAATCACTATAAATTCCCAAACGAGGGGCTGCAGTACATCGTTCCTTCCAACAGACAGCTGACACGTAGTAATTAGGCAGCTGAACATAAAAATAATGAGGCTGGGGCTCCCGCAGATCTCCTTCCCCCTCTCGGCACCTCGGGGGCAGCCTCTCTGCAGCCACCACTGCACAAGCTGCTCCCCGACACGAGTGTGCCTGTTTCCCTCTCTTCACCCCCCAAACCTGCTCTCTGATCCATTGAAGAGGCACAGGAGCATTTACTTTGTGACTTCTGTCTGTATTTTTCCATGCATCATATCAGCACACACACTGAATTATTTAATCTCTCTGCCTCCCCTGTTTCCCCATCATGCAGGGACTGGTCCAGTTCCCGTTGTTCATCTCTACCTGCTGCTCCAGAAAATCCCATGCCAAGCTGCCCTGCCAGTTTGCTGCAGCCTCTCTAACCCAGAGCACACTCTTGGAAATAAATGCATCTTTTCACAATGGCTTTACTCCCTGCAATAAACAGCACGATTCAGGCAGGGGTTTGACTGCCATGTGCAACACAGAAATGGTCTGAGAGACCAAAAGGCTCTTTGTGTCCAGCCTAATTTCCCTGTTTTCTTGTATTCTCCCTCCTCTGTGCAGTTAGGGAGCAATTCTGCAGTCCTTTTTCCTTTTTTTTTTTTTGTGTGTGTGTGTTGTGTGTATGTGGTGATCACTTTTGTTTGCCACAGAAATATCTTGGAAATGGAGAGCCCATGGAGAGGGACACAGCACCATCCACTCCAAATTACACTGTAGTGTCCAACATCATTGGCCAAACTGGAGTTAATGGGAATTAGGAAGAAACTTCCCCTGCAGCTCTTTTTTTTTCCCCTCCTGCTCCTTTCTGAAGCAATGTGTCTTGGCTGCATTTGGCTTAAAAAGACCCTTGATCTGCTTTGTTTATGGTAATTTCTTTATTCCTGTGAGAGAGAGAGGGAAGGCAGCACCGAACTGATATTGTTCTGGGACTGCAGATGGGCAGATGGTTTGAAAAAACGATTGCAAGATTTTACTTGCACTCTGGGCCTGTCTTTCACATTTGGGTGCAAAGACCAAGTTTTGTCTTCTGTCAGGGGGAGCCTAATTTAGATTGCTTAAAACTTGAAATCAGTTTGAAGACAAATCCCCAAGGTCAACGACTCCACAGATTTGGAGGTTAAGGAATTGAGGTTAAGAACTGACAAACGAGGATGCCGAGGCAAGATTATGGAAATGAGGATCTGTAGCAAATTCTCTCGTTTCCCCCTTGTAACCTCCTAATGACATTAGTGCCTGTCTTTGACAGTCCCTTCTCAAAGGGGAACTTACTTGAGCACTAAAGACGCTTTTATGAGTCCCAGAGACACACAGGGAAACATGTGGGCAAAGCTGCTAAGACCCAGATATGGCAGAGAGTCCTTAAAAGCCCTGCGTGGACTTGAAAGAAATGACCTGAAATAAGGGAGAGAGGGAAACACAGTTGGCAGGGGGGGCCCTGCCACCACATCCCCATCCCAGTCCTTGGGCTGAAAACAAACATCCTGTTTTTACCTCCACACTGCTGGATGTACTCAGACAAAAATTCAATCCCTGCATCTCCCCAGTGAGCTGGAGCACTTCTACTGTCCCTTCTCACAGCTGTGATTCAGAGGGATTAGAGCCAAGATCATAAAACAGCACCTATTAGCACTGCCTGTCCAGCCCCAACCACCCATCTCCCCAGTCCTGAGGGTAAATTCGCATTTTGTGCAATGTGCTTTTGTTTTATCCTTTCCTATTCACTGCTTGGAGGTTGCTGAACTTGTTTACTCCAGGGAGAGTTTCTGGACACCTGGTCTATGGCTGGAAAAAATTTTTTCTATAAGCATCTCACCCATCTTCACCATGAAACTTTGTGTGAAACGTGTGCTGGATTTATTCCTCCAGGTGGTGGTTCTTTGACTATAACACACGACCCACGTTTTCCTGCAAGGTTCTCTCATCCCATGCATGGCTTAGTTGCTGCAAGGGAGGTTCCTCCTGGAGTCAGACCTTTCCTCCCTCTTTTGCTCTTGATCTTCCCCACCGTAACTACTCAGAGGGCTGACCAAGAACAGCTGGATGGACAGGAGGAATTTACTGGAGGTGCCTTTACTTCCCCATCAAGTCAGGGAACTGAGCCTGGTGCTCACCCCTCACTTTCTTGCCTGTAGGACTTTTCTAATGGTGCTGGTGAGCTCAGGCCCATTTCTTTCCTGTGATTAGATGACAGAAAGCAAGGTGAACTTGCTCCTTTTCTTTTAATATATTAGCCAGTGATGATTAATGAAAAGCTGAAAGATAATTTTTACCTGTAAAGTCAATAAGATACAGCCTTTAAAGGGCAGCAAAGTATCCATGTGGATGGAGGCATTAAGTATGGATAAATAATGTACATGGCTGTTTGGGAAGCACTTTATTCACCTGCCCCAAAGACCTGCCATCCTATTGATCTCAGCTGTATGAATTTATGGCCTTGTTATGAATTTTCTGATGCTTCAGCTCCCTAAAATTGAAACATTCATTCAAAGTAGCTATAGCTTTACAAATAGATTATTTTTTTTTCAGAAATAGAGTTTTTCCATCTGTTTGTTCCTTTTTCCCATCTGTTCCTCCAGCCTCATAGTTTTGTCCAACCTGTTTACGAAGATTGCCTTTAAGTGAATATATATATATATATAAATTTATTTTTTCATTTCAAGACAATTGTTCCTTTCACAGTGGTTTGAGTTGTTCTTAAACTGCCTCTTAGTTAAATCAGGAGCTGAACTGGATTTGCCTCTGTATTTGAGAGGCACAACTAAGCACCCTAAAGAAGTGATCACTTCTGCTACAGAGAGAACACAAATCTGCATCTCTCCAGGCCACCCAAAAAGTGATCTTTGATTTGTCAAAATAATCCTTTAAGCAGAGGAATTGAGAGCTTGGAATATATCCAACAATGTGTTAATCTACACTTTTTTAATTTCCCTTTTTATGTTAGGAGAGGGGAACTAATAATAAGCTTGTAAATCATGTGGTTAAGTTTAAAGAAAATTCTTTGGGAAAGTTTTCTAGCCTTCTGCAAGACATTTTGTTTTTATTCCTTCTGTCTCCACAAGACTTTTGCCTTCTACTGTTTGCCAGCAGGACTGGAAAAATTCTACTTGTCCTGTCATCACAAGGGATGATTGTGGAGTCATCTTATTGTTGCCCTTCTCCTTCTGGTAGGATGAGATCAGACCCTCATTTAGCTGAAGACAAGGCATCTTCTTTTTTGTTCCAGATGTGCCAAGCTACGTGTAAACAATGAGGGATTTTGTCATATTAACATGAAATTCAATGCTTTGTTGGGTGTTCATGAGCCTTTGAAGGCTGCTGTGCTCCCCCTTTCAGGTGAAAAGGCTCCCAGAAAATCTTTGGGGCAGAGGAGACCCCAATTCTTGGTTCCCCAGGACTCACAGCAAGCACTGGCCTTCCAGACTAAAGGCAACAACATCTTCTTTTAAAGGTTTATCAAGAGCATCCTGCTCAGTCATGTGTATGTTGGGAAGGGGTACCAGCCTTTTGCAGCAGCCCCTCCTCTTGCTCTTGGTTGAGGCTTTATTTTAGGGTGGTCTTCTGGCCAATAAGCACAACTATGAGCTATAAACTTCCCTCCCAGGGCAGCTGTTTGGGCCATGGGGGTTTTAGGCACCAGAGGCCAGCCCTGTGTGTTTTATTGCAAGCTCAAGGCTTTACCTTCCAGCTCAGCATAGAAAGTTCATCCATTACCGACCTGTGGATTGGGTTCCCTTTGTTCCCAGAAAACAAAGGCTCTGTGTTCCCAGCTAAACTCCCTCATCCAAGCGTTTCCTGTAACAAAACAAAAGGCTGCTAACTAAGAACGTTTCTCCCTCTGGGAGATGATGCATTCCCCCATGCTCAGGGTACACAACATTCCCTTAGTTCCCTGATTTTGTTACTTTTTACAGTTCAGTTTCCATACGCTGCTGCTCAAGTGTGGTGCCAATGCTGCTGGTGATGAATTTCTTGCAGAGCTGACTTGAGCAATGTCTCTCTGTAGTAATCACTCTCTGTCTCCCCAGCGTTTAGCTGAGTACATCGTCTCCAAGACCTTTCACCAAGCATCCATCAGCAAGGAGTTCAAGCTAAGCAAGACATTACCCCGTTCCAGAGGCTGAGCAAATCACATGCCTGTGCTGTAACTAATTATTTCTATTGGCTGATTGGTTTTTAATGCATCTGTTTTGCAGGTAAACAGATTTATCTTAGGAAGGCAAAGGTAAAAAGGATGATGGGTCTTATTCATTGCCTTCCATCAGAGACTGAAAGGGTGAACGGTGAAGTAGGTGTAATTTGGCCATACAGTCCCTTGATTTTCATACCTTGGCAAGATGGGCATCTGGGATTGCTGGGTGAGATTGGAAAAGCCTTAAAAAAATTGTGGAGGTTCCTAACAGAGCTCCATAAATGGATGACATTAACCAAGTGACCTCCAACCCCAACTCCTCATGAAACCTCCCCTTCTAGAACAGAACTTTTTCTAATTGTCATGTTCCCTGGAGAAGCCAGTTTCTGGTGCAAGGAGCCCCTCACAGAGATTCCACCTTCACACAGCACAAAAGCATCAGACATTTGTGATGTCCCACTCACCCTTCTGATTCCAGGTGCAAATCTGTGCATGGATATCTTGCAGATGTCTCAGCAACTGCTCTGGCACAGGGGGTGTGTTGCATAAGCACTCAGAAATGTCTCAGAGCACACAACCCACCCACCAAGGAGATCCAAAACACAGTGATTGACCCATCGTGCCTAGGACTGAAACACGAGAAGGGTGGATGGAAGCACAGGAGACAGAAAAGCACTGCCACTGCTCACTGGTGCAACTTAGATACAATCAGGGGGCTGCAGGAATGAAATGGGTCCTGAAAAGCCCTTCCAGGCTTACAAACCAAGGAGAGGGAAGAAGTTAAAATTGTCGGGGGGAGATTTATATATATACTGCAATAAAGTAAAGCCATGAGCAGAGAGCACTGCCAGGGTGATCTCCTCATCCACACCACTCTTGCACGGATACTCAGGAGTGGGAGTGGCTGCCTTCAATTTAGTATGGCCAACCTTGGAGACCTGAATGAGAGTGAACCCACCTGAACCACCAGGTGCTCACCAGTGTTCATAAATAGCAGACCTGCTCAGGATGAAAGGCTGGCTCCCCCATTCCTGATTTTTTCTGCTTTGGAAAGACCTTTCTTTTTCTTTCCTCCACTGCCAAAAAAAAAAAAAAAAAAAGCAGCTTTCAGTGCAAAATTTACCAGGGCCAGGTTTTCGTGCCTGCCCTCCCTGTGCTGGGAGAAGGAGGAAGACCTTTACCTGCTGCTCGCGGCCGGGCAGGGGCACCACGAAGGAAACAGGACTCAGCCGTCTGGCGGCAGCTTTTTCGGCTGGATTTCGCCTTGCCTGCCGGGCTGGGGTTGCAGCTGGCTGGCCTGATCTCCTTCCCTCCCACCGGCTCTCACTGCGAGCAGAACATGCCTTCTCCCGCTGCTTTCTGCTTGCCATATTGATTGCAGCAGGGTATAATGGAGACAAGTCAGGCAGAAAGCCAGCCACCCTTGGGAATGATTAAAGAGCAAGCAGAAAAGGATAGAAGTGAAGAAAAACAGGCTGACACTTAGGACGTGGTGGGTTTGGAGCAAATTATGCCCTTTTCCCCACCTCACCCCAGCGAGGTTCCTGGGACGCCTCTATTTCGGCTCTGCCCAAAAGAAGCGTCACATCGACCCCCGTGTACGCGGGGAACAAAATCCCCACAACGTGTACAATATGCCCATTGTGCATGGATTTGCAGCCTGATTATTCAGAGCATAGCCAAGGAAAGGTAAGGCTATGACCCATTGTTTTCCTGCGATCAATTGAATACTGTCATTTGCATTTAAAACGCTCCGAATTCGCACTGTCAATATGCCAAACAGCTGCTCGGGCTTTTCAGCATTCCGTGGTGACAATCACACTATCGTACATCATTGGCACCAGGATTTGCAATACTCTCAGTGTCAAAATTTTGTGGGTTTTTTTTTAAGAGGAAAAAAAAATCCTCCCCTCCCCCCCAAAATACCCAAACCTGTGAAAAATCCACTTTTAAAATGATGGCGTTGGATGCTGCTAAGCAGGCCCTCACAGATGCCAACATATCAAAATTCATCTCTTTTCTTCCTCTCCTACAATTAAAAGGTAGTTAAGAAAGAGGCTGTTCCTGATAGACCCACCTTCTGTTTTCTCCTTTGTATGCGTATTATTCATTAGCAGTCTAATAAGAGTTTCAAAATGCTCTGTGCCTCTGCCAGCAGGGCATATGTATGTAGACATGTGCTTGTGACAGATAAGTACATAAACAGCATATTGGCACCAGAAAGACATCTGTGCCTAGAAAAACGCTTGTGATATGTACATAAATGACATTTTAGCTCTAGTCAAGTCCTTGTGGCTTTGAGAGGAATATGTGACTGTACTCTTCTCTGTGAATACTGAAAAGGTGCGCCTTAGAAGGGAGAGCATCGCGGAGGTTTGCGGAGAGCCGCGGGAAGGGCTGGGATGCGGAGCCGCGCCGTGCGAACAGCCGGGGTTGCAGCCCCGGCTGTGCCAGGTTGCGGCAGACGGTGGGAGAGCCGTGCCAGGGGGATGGTGGGCGGCTGCCGCCGGCGGTGCCTGGGGCTCGGCCCCCTCGGGGGGAACACCCGGCACCCCCAAAGCCCGTTCCGAGCGTCCGTCTGCGCTCCGCGCGCTTTGGCGCTGGCAAAGGCGGCGCAGCTCCGGGGTGGGGAGGGAATCAAATCTTGGCCCACAGACCAAAAAGCCAGGGGTGATCCAGGGTCCCTGCAGCGCTTTGTGCTACCTACACATAATTATCTGGCTGACAAGTCTGAGGGCAACCCCTGCGCTGCAGCAGAAAAGGGATAATTTTGGCCTGCTACACAAGGGGACCGAGCGTCCCATCTTCTGGGATCCTTCCCAGATGGCACAGCGGGACACTCTGTAGGTCTGCTCACACCGCTCATAATGCCTCACTTTCACTCCACCCATTCCTGGGGACAGCTCCCTGCCTTCCAGCTCTAACGAGTGCTGGAAACGTTGTTGTGGCCAGGAAGGCACGGGTGAGAGGTCTGTGGTCCCAGGAAAACCTAGTGAATATTTGCATCTAGTCTGAGTGATGAAGGAGAGAGGGAAGATGCAAAACTGGAGGCATTTTACTATTCAACACATAGGCACAGCAGTAACCACGGATTTGACTCCCTGATTCCAGGGCTTGGAGTCAAGGTCTCAGGTATATTTGAGCCCTGAGCTTCCATGGGAGCCCGTAAGTCCCAGTGAAACCACCCCATGCAGAGAACTTTAGCTTAAGAAATGAGTTCAACCATGTCTTTCCTGGCCTTCCTCCAGGAGTTTGGGTGCCCCAGCACTTCCCATTCATGACTTTCTGAAATTACATATCTCTGGTAGGTTTTATTTGATCCAGTAAAGTAAATCCTAGAAGGAAATGAGTATCCAAAGCTGTCATTGACTCCAGGTTCATGAAGACTCACCTGGGCTGGATCATGAAACAGCAGCTGCATCCGTGTGAAAACACTCTGGAACGTGGCCTTAAGACACTCATCAGGGTGGTCGCTGCTCTTCACCAGCTTGCCCAAGGTAAAAATGGCCCAACTCCTTTGGGACTGACACACAGAGGAAAGAAACAGCAATATATTCCTTGGTGTAAATCAGGACGGGTCCCTGGACTTCTCTGGAGCCTGTTTGTTGACGTGACCTGAGCATGCAGCTCCTCGGGTGGGTGGGGGTCTCACACCTCCAATGTGATGGATGGAACCACAGTGGTGGATGAGCTGTTACTTGCCTGAAAAAAAGTGTTTTGGGGGAAAATTGTCTCCAGTCATTTCATTTTGCATGTGATTTTTCCTACATATGTTTCTAATCATTAAGAAATTCTGTAGCTTAAATAATGCTCTGGAAGTACGGTAACTGTTGGACTACATTCTGTTGTAACCTTATTGAATTTCACTTCTCTGGAAAAAATAATGGGATACTCTATCTTGAAAAACAAATGGTAATTGCATTTTTAACAGAATGTTTCTCTTTGTGTTTCAAAACCTTCTGCACACAGTTAGACATCTAGCCAGGGAAGAAGGTACAAAGCATATGGGCCAATTTCTGTCTGTTGGCTGTTCAAGATGCCTTAATATTCAAGCAGTGATGTGTGTGTGTCCATGCAATATGGCACAATTTATCTACAGGGTATCCAGGAGCTCAGGTGAGGTGGCCAAAAGTTGTGTACTGGGGTCAGAAAAGGTATTCAAGGAGAAACTGGGGGAACATCCTGTTCCTTACCAGATGTGTGGGTTCACATCTTCATGTTGATTCAAATTTTGGTTATTTGGACCTCGTAAGACTGATGTTCCTGTGTTCATGGTGCTGACCAGAGGAACAGGTTCATCTTCCAGGTAACCAGGATCTTATACTAAGGGTCTTTATCAAGACTGTAAAAATCAGAGTTGTCCAACCCCTTTGCACTGCCCATGCACTGCAGTGACGTGGCTTCCTCAGTGTCTTGGGGACTTGCACATCACCATGTGCTGAGCACTGAGTTGATTAAAGCCTGGGACCCAAAATAGCATCGTCACACCAGTTTGATGACTCTGGTGTTATTGCCTGCCGAGGTTGGGGGAGCCCTGCTAATACTGGAATGCTCTTCCCCAATTTTTAGTAAATCTGGCATGTTAAGAACTTTGTGAGGGGATGCATTTGGACATGTGAAGCTTCAAGGCAAAGGAATAGGCTTGAGGTTTCTGACTGACAAGACACATGTGAGTACATGCAAAATGTGCTCCTCCTGCTAAAAATAACATTTCTCCTGTCAACCACGATGCATCCACCCCCACAACACCACCCAGAAGAACACATTAACACCTTGGCTTTGCACATAGCCCGATTCACAGCAGCCACAAGTGGTAGAGGGATCTGCACTCTGTGTGCATGCTGACAAATCATATGGCATAGCGAGGAACAGAGGAGTGAAACTGGGCTAGCAGAAGTTGACGCCTTATCATCACAGTCCCTCTGAGCATGCTGTAGGCTGACACCTCCACCAACCGAGTCATCTCCCCGATGCCAGGATGAAGAGCACGAGCCTGCTATCCTGATTTAGCCTCTGGTGAGCGAGGCTTGGCTTGCCACACCAGGAAGGCTGGAATGTGAGGGTTGGTGTTTCAGCAAGGGGAGAAGCAAAGCATGTCCAACCACCGCTGCTCGCAGCTGTGCTACAGTGACATGCAAAATATGCTTTGTAGACAAGTGGTGTGAGATGTTTGTCCCATTACTGCTCCCCATTTGGTGCCTAATCCCATCCATGAACCTGTAAATAGTATTTCAAAGCGAGAAGGGTGGGTTGCAGACAGGTATTGCCTATTGAAAAGGATTCCTGCAGTGGCCAAGGTGCAGGTCTGTCTTGCAGCCTGTGTGTGCTTCTAAGGTGATGAAAGACACAGACAGCTTGAAAGCTTGAAAGACCAGAGAATACCAAACTTTTTCTCAATTACTGTTTTCTGAAAAATTAAAGCTTTTTGAAAAGTACTGAAGACATGGCTTCCCTGCTCATGCCAGGGGATTGCAACTGGGTGATCTTTAACTTCCCTTTCAACTCAAACTATTCTGGGATTCTACGACAATAAAAATTTACCAACCTTCTGATTTCCTCACTGTAACTTCTAGGCAAGTACTTATTATTGACAGCTTTGCTTTGGTGTATAAATTTAGATTGTTTTCAAAGTCAATTTCTTTAAAAAAAAAAAGAAGAAGAAAAAAAGAGCTGAGAACAAGTTGTAGCCAAAGTATCAGCAGGTGACACGAGGTTGATTCCCAGTCACAGAGGTCACTGTCAGTGCACAGCCTTCCCCCAGGACAGCATGAAGCTTAATTCAAAGGAGATTTTCAGAAAACCCTGGAGATTTAAATGCATAAGTTGCAACTCATGGCAAGCGCATGAGCCTATGTTCTCACTCCCAGAATTAAGCTCCTTTAGCTCTCATTTAAGTGGCTGGGAGAGCCCTGGGCTCCTGCAGTGCTTCCCTTGTCTGAACCTCACCTGATGGCTCTGGCAAAGCTGGGAAGGCTTTGGTGGGCACTGAAGGCATCCAGCTCCTTGCAGATGGTGCTTAGCACTTAACAGGATCAGCCCTTAGCGACGTGTGTGGTGCCCATCACCTCAGATGCCTCACCATCTCTGAAGTTGCGCAAAGCCCACCATATGCAATTAGCCAAGTAAGCTGCTTTCACCTCACCTCAAATGTTTGCCACACTGATAATCCCAGCTAGGTGTCTATAAAGGAGCTACTTGTGAAGGGCAAAAGGGAGGAATGCTCTTCTATAAGACAATTAGGGAGCTGACAGAGATGTAAAGCTGAAGGTTTGCAAGATTGCTTTTTTTGGCCAGATGTTTTGAGGTTTTGGGGTTGTCTTTGGAGATCTCGGTGTTTAAAGTTAGTTACTCAGCAGGAGGTCTGGCAGCAGCTGTACGTGGGAGAGCAGCTCGCCGGTGGCAAGTCCTGTCCTCAGTAAGATATCAGTCTTTGTTTGTTTTGTTTCCTTTCCAGTCCTTCCCTACTCCTGTCTTAGCAAACGTAACACCAGAAACACGTCCCATTCTGGGATGAAAACCTGTGAGTTCATCAGCCAAGATGGAGCTTCAGTTTTGGCCTGATTTGATTTCTGTCTTGGGAAAGTTCAACGGTCGGATGCTCTTGGTGGTTCTGGTCTTGTTTCTTTTGGTTGTTGACCTTGTGAAAAAGAGACGACCCAGGAATTTCCCTCCAGGGCCACAGCTCTTTCCTCTTGTAGGAACCTTTGTGGATTTTAAGCAGCCTCTCCATCTTGCACTGCAGAAGGTAAGAGCTCCACGGACATTTCTCTTACTAACAGTGTCTTACCTGTTCTATGACTTTTGTTGCCACAACTATGAGACAGCAAGGGCAACCCTGAAGAACTACCTATGTAATAACAATGTATGATAGATGACCCTTCTTGGTTTTATCTCTTACTATCCCCTCCTATTCCACGGAAGTAGAAAGGTCCAGTGGAAAAGAAATCCATAAAGGAGGAAGACCTACATGCTCCTCCTCTTTCCCCCCACATCTGACCATAACCATTTCCTTCTGAAGCACAGGAAGGGTTCTGAAGGGCTGGGCCAGGCTGGGGGAGAGATGGCAAGGGCTGTGTGAGAAATGACCTGTTTGGACTGTGAGGATCACCTCTGGAAATTTTCTTTGCTCACAGGGTAATGATTCACACCATTACATCTGAAAGAAATATTTAAGACTCTGAGTTAACCAGCTCTGTGGCTTTTTCTGTGTTGCAGAAAGAGGCAGTGATTGCCCTGGAAAGTTTTCCAGAGCTTTGACTACCATCAAAACCAGCAAAAGAGAGATATTTTATACATGCTGAGTATGTCTCTCTGAAAAGGTGGAAGAAGTTCTGACTTGCTGGTTGCAAATATCCTTTTTGGTGACTATTTATCTCTTGATTTTACTGGTGAGGCTGACACCAGCTTGTCTACCCTGGGTTTTCACAGGCCACTAGCACAGATGTCCCCTGAGGGAACCCTTGGGGAAGGCTGAGGCAGCAAACTCAGAATATTTTGTCAATACACACAATTATTGTTAAGAAAATGAATCCCATTCAGTTACACACACAATCACTGAGACTCCCATTTGGTCCCAGGCTCCTTTCAGGGTCACTCTGTGTGCCTTTCCATGTAGACTCATACTAAGAAACGGATGAGCCCCTTGGCAGAGAGAGGATATGATTGTCCTTTGCTCTTATACATCAGGGAGGAGACACTAAGACAAGCAATGTCCATGCAATGAAAACGGCTATAATTTGTCTTAAAATTAGAAGTCTGTTTCTAGCCATAAGCAGGTGAAGTCCCCTTCTAAATGGGATAGCTGGAGAAGAAACCCCCCTACTTTAAACACAAAGCTGATGAAAAAGAGAATTTGTTGTGCTTTGCCCTCAGCAGGAAGAGCCTGAGTGTGGTGACCCAGGTGGTGCTTCCACCTTTTGTACTCATTCTGTGAAGAGGAGGGATGGAGCAGATGCCCAGCAGTTACAAAGCAAGTCCTGTCCTTGATACAAGTCAAAGTGATGAAAACACCTGGTAAAACCCAGGTCACACTTGCTAACAAACACAAGCAAACCATCTCTCCCACACCACAGCTCTCCAGCCCTTTTATGCCTTCTCCTGGAATAGTTTAGATTGGATGGGACCTGCAGGCTTGGGTTTGGGATTTTCGTCAGTCCCTTTGCTTCAAGCAGGATTAAATTCAAAGTGAGATGCCCTTGTTGGAGGTCTTGTCCAGATGAGTTTTGAAATTCCCTGCCTTGTGGATCTCAGAGGGCAATGAACTCTCTTTCAGCTCACTGGTCGCTACGGGAACATCTTCAGTGTGCAGTTTGGAAGTCTGACTTTTGTGGTTGTCAACGGGTACCAGATGGTGAGAGAAGCTCTTGTCCACCAGGCTGAAATATTTGCCGATCGGCCAAATATCCCACTCCTCCAAGAAATATTTAAAGGTTTTGGTAAGCACAACCCCAGGATTTTGGGACAAATCTGTCATCTATTTGAAATGTTAACAATTAGAGCAGAAGGAACAGGTTGAATTCAACCCTTGTGAATTGCACCGGGGGAGACAAGAATTGAACTCAGACTAATAATCTCACAGGAATATGTTTTAATCTCTCTGAGATTTAGGGATGAGGATAGGATCAAAGCCAGGTCTTGATGAAAGAGGAGAAATAAATTCAAGCTGCGCAGTGATCGATATATTTGAAGAGTTTTCCCCTTGGTTTTCATTTCTCCTTTACTTTTTCTGCCTCAGTTGCACACAGCTCCAGAGCTGGGATGTGCTGCTCCTGCCTGCAGCTCTGCCAGCAGCGTGAGAGTGCTCATAGTATTTTGGCTTACACCTTTTTTTCCCACGCAAAGTGACAAAGTAGCAGATTAAAGCAAATCCATAGAGCTAAAGATCTTTAACATAAGCCAATTACTCTTGAATTTTAATTCCCAGGCAAAGCCATAGTTTTTCCATGTCTATGGGCTTTGTTTGCTTTGGTTTGGGGGTTTTGTTCATGATGAATGGCCGTTTCTGAATCCTGATGCTCACACATGACCCAGAGAGAGGTCTGCTCACTTGGGTTTTTCCACCTACAGGGCTCATATCTTCAAACGGGCACATATGGAGGCAACAGAGGAAGTTTGCTTTGGCAACACTGAAAAGCCTTGCTGTGAATTGCGAGGAAAAAGTGCAAGAGGAGAGTCGGTACCTGGTGGAGGCGATCGAGGAGGAGAAAGGTGGGGAGTTAATGTACAGCACTGTGCTCAGAGCTTCCAGCTAACTGAACAATGAGAAGTCAAACTCTTACCCCAGCACAGCTCCTAACATGCAAAACATTTCTTCAATAGCTTAAATCTCTATCTTACACTTCCAGACTGTGCCTTTTAGCACGTATTTTAGACCTCAGGCCTCCTATTTCAGTTCTTCCTTATTAATATCAAGCAAATATATAGTCAGTTGTTATTAAAACATGCACGTTTCTATGGCTAAGAAGGTGTCTCCTGTATTCTGTGAAGGAATAAATGCAGCTCTCCTGCTATCAGGCACTTCCACTCAGAGGCTTAGTTAACCTCTGCTTGTCCTTGGTTTTACAAAGTATTTTAAAACTTGTTTAGTCAGGCTTTCCTTTTGTATCACACACAGATGAAGTGTGTGCTTTGCTCTTTTATGGTCCAGCTTTTAAAAACTGCCAGAGGGATATTAGTAAGAATAATTTGTATGTTGGTACATGGGTGATGTTGCACTTCAGCTTTAAATAGAAGCAGATGGGGTTGAGCAATTCTATGGAGCTATATATAGTAAATAAGAAAGATCTAAATAGGAATTGTGAAATTATATACTAAACTAGCTCCATTTTAATTGCTGTTGCACTGAACAGGCCAAATACTCCACATTGCCAATTGATTATAGTCCTTTATAGTCCTAATCAATAAACTAATTAAGCTGCTGGTTTGAGCCTTTCTTCCCATTAGTAATGACAAATAGTGATCATGTCCATCACTCTGATATCTGAGCACCAGCCTGGTTTAATTACTTTCTTGAAGAGTGAGGAGCTCAGCAGTCCTGTGCAGAGTGCCTTGCATTTCAAAGGGATGCTCCCCGTGTAGAGACAGCAGCTCAGGGCTGGGCTGGGTTTGGTACCCAGATTAGTCTCTCATGTCACAGCAAGGAGCTCTCCAGGCTGCTGAGAAGTGCCCTGTTTGATGATGGTCTTTGCTCAAAAGCCCTCCCAGGGAACGCAGAGGTGACAGGTGTCACATCACACTTAACTCTTATCAATGTGTGTCACATCTATGGGCTGTATGAGCTGTTGCTGGAGCTTACAGTGGGCACAGAGACTTGCAGCCCTCTTCCCTCTCTTCCCCATCTCACTTGATTTCTTTGTGGTGGGCAACTAAAGGTATTTTTGCAGCATAGTTAGTCTTGAGCTCCTTGCCCTGGGCTAAGCTTTGAGGGACTCTGTCCTGGTGTTTGGCATCAAGCACATGTTGGAGTTTGCAAAGTCAACAGCCATGGCATGACATGCTCCTGGTTGTTTTCTCTGGAAAGTAGTTCAAACCCTGCTTGGGCAACTGTGTGTTAATGTCAGTGTCTGACAGCAGCCTGGCCTGGAGACAGGAGGGTATGTCCTCAGAGAAAGGATGTCATGGCCCACAATGCCCAACCTCTGGAGGGATGCTGGAGGTGATGGGGTTGGTGGGTAGCCCAAGCCCCAAGTGAAGCTTTAGCATCACCATGGGCGAGAAGTAGGTGAGGTCTCACCTCAGCCTCACAGCTGTGGGTCTTGGAGAGAATGTGGTTTTGACTAAGAATTTAAAGAAAGAAAAAAAGAAATCTGTCTTTAGAATCCTAGAATCACAGAGCCATTTAGGTAGGGAAAAGACCCTTAAGGTTATTGAGTCCAACTGTTAACCCAGCACTGCCATGTTCACCACCAAACCATGTCCCCAGGTGCCACATTCATAAGCCTTTTAAACACTTCCAAGAATGGTGACTCCACCACTGCCTGACCACCCTTTCAGTGAAGAAATTTTCCCTCATATCCAATCTAAATCTCCCCTGGCACAACTTGAGGCCATTTCCTCTTGTCCAGTTGTGTGTTATCCAGGAGAAGAGATTGACTCCCACCTGGCTACAACCTGCTTTTCAAGCAATTTCCTTCCATTTTGTTTCCTCCAGGACAACCATTTGACCCTCATTACAAAATTAATAGTGCTGTTTCAAACATCATCTGCTCCATAACTTTTGGGAACCGCTTTGACTACCATGACAACCGTTTCCAGGAATTACTGCACTCACTGGCTGAAACGCTGCTGCTCATTGGAAGTTTCTGGGGCCAGGTAAAGCCTCTTGGAGGTTTTTCCAGGTTCAGCTGCATGTAAGAGCTCAGAAACTGGAGTTTCTAAGGCACTGATATAATTCTCTTTTCCCTGTAGAAAAAGTCATAAGGAAAATGACCAAAAATATTGTTCTGCATTTAGACTGGAAATACCCATCTATCTATTAGGAAAGCAAGGAAGTTAGTAAAAGTTATTGGGGCACAGAGAGGAAAAAAACCAGTATAGGATTGTAAAACCAATCTTATTCCTAACCAAAGAGCAATGGAGAACCCTTAAAAATGTTTCTACAAGAATTAATAGTGTTCTCTGTGAAAATTCCTATATTTTTCCCCACCCATATCCTAACCAGTTTCTCAAATGACTTTTATTTATGACAAACCTGTCTGAGATTCCACATTTAAAGCCAAAATGGGTGGATTTGGTGATGTAGTTTCTGAATGGCCACATGCCATGTGTCAGATCTGATCTTTGCCCCTCCGTGGGGGCACTAAAGGGTTGATCTGCCCCCAACTCACCTCTGGCCAATCTTTGGCCCCTCAGAGAATTTCATCAGCAGAAAACATCTGGCCAAGTCTTATCTTGTTTGTACTTGTTTCCATCTGTGTAAGTAAATTTGTACAAACTGGACCTTTGTAGCAAAACCGACGTTTTTACCTGCAAACAAGCAGAGTTAATAAATTGTCCTATCATCTCAACTATGGTATCTGCTCCTTTAACACAAGAAATGCTCTTTTGCTCTGTTTGATTTCTCACCAGCTGTACAATGCTTTTCCTTTGGTCATGAGATGGCTGCCAGGGCCCTTCAGGAAAATCTTCAGGCACTGGGAGAAGCTTCAATACTTTGTGAAAGGTGTGATTGCAAAGCACAAGGAGGATTTGGACCAGTCTGAGGCAGGAGATTACATTGGCTGTTACCTGAAAGAAATAGAAAAGGTAGGAGGGAAACACCTAAAACCACCTAAAGATTAACCCACAGAATGAGCAGAGAAGACTCAAGGCTGTTTTGTCAGGGGAGCTTATGCCTCACACTCCTCATGCCTTCTCCTCCCTACCTCTGCCACATCAAGTTTTAGCAACAGCAGGAGCCTCATCACTTTGAAAACACACAGATTTAATTTTTTTCATTTGAAAGTATTTACACTTTGTCTTCTTCCCTTTTTCATTCTGTCACAGGGTGTAGGAGGACTCTCAGGGAACATGTTCAGGTTTCAATGAGAGCTCACAGGCCTGTGTTTGCTATTGTGAAAGCTGACATTTAAAAACACTACCAGCTTTCAAGAACTGCTCTAAAGCAACCAGGGTGTCTTTCAAAACAGTCCATAGGGCTTGAAATTCAGTGAAAGTAAAAGCTAGAAATTTCCAAGTTCGGGGCTGGTGGATAATAAAGGAGCTGCAGGACTTGAGTTACATCCAGGTGGTTTTGGATTGGGTTTTTGAAAGCATCATCCCCTCCTTAATAAGAGTTTTCATTGCTATGTTTTTCCCCTTAGTTTAAAGGTGACACCAGCTCATATTTCCACGAGGAAAACCTGCTGTGCTCCACCTTGGACTTGTTCTTAACTGGGACTGAGACAACGGCGACCGCCATCCGCTGGGCTCTGCTCTACATGGCCACACACCCCCACATCCAGGGTAGGGCCACTCAGGGGTCCTTTGCTCAGCCCAAAACTAGACAAGCGAAACCCAGGGCAGAGTTATCCCAGCTCTGCCATGTGTTGGACATACCTGTGCCCCAGGTATCTTACTGGGAACCTTCTGAAGGAGCGGATGAGGGAACTGGGAGTGTTTAACCTGAAAAAAAAAAAGACTCAGGGGGCTCCGGGGGGACCTTGTCATGCTGTACAACTCTCTGAAAGGAAGTTGTAACCAGATGGTGGTCAGTCTCCTCTCCCAGGGAGCAAGTGATAGGATAAGAGGAAGCAGACTCAAGTTGTGCCAGGGGAGGTTGAGATAGGATATTAGGGAAAATTTCTTCACTGAAAGGGTTGTTAAGCCCTGGAAGAGACTGCCCAGTGACATGGTGGAGTCACTACCACTGGAAATGTTCCAAAAGGAGTATAAATGTGCTGCTTGGGGACACAGTTTAGTGGAGGCCTGGCTGTGCTGGGTTAATGATTTGACTCAATGGTCTTAGAGGGCATTTCCAACCTTAAAGATCCTACAAAGACAGACATTTTTAATTTGTTTTGCTCTCCACAGAGAAAGTGCAGCAGGAGATCGACGCGGTGCTCGGGCAGTCCCGCCAGCCCACCATGGCCGACAAGGAGAACATGCCCTACACCAGCGCGGTGCTGAGCGAGGTCCTGCGCATGGGCAACGTGGTGCCACTGGGGGTGCCCAGGATGGCCACCAGCAACACCACCCTGGCTGGCTTCCACCTGCCCAAAGTGCGTGGAGACCACCAGCCTCCATCCCACCACAGCAGGGTCTTCATGGCCCAAGTTCCCAATCTCACCTGGAGGGGAACCAACCAGCATCATTTTATGGAGATATCACTGTTATACAGAAAGTACAAGCCCTCCTGGGGGAGGCTGTGGGGTTGTTGTGCATTTAAATTCCTTACAGAGGAGAATTGTGAGATCCTTCTGGTGTTGGTCGTTATTTTCAGTTTTAAAAGATTTATCCCTTAAAATTTTATAATTTTATAATCCACACATTAGGAGCACAGAGGGACAAGAAACATGGAAAAGCAAACAGTTTGGGTTTGTTCATTCCACAGAGTATTAAATTCATCTGTTAAAAGCAGAACTTGATGAAAGCCAGGTAATGGGTATTGTTGCACACACACTGTGTTACAATTACAAAAGCAAATACGAGATTTAGACATAAGTAGTCTCTTCCATCTATATGACTGGTTGCATCAAGGAAAATTAAAAATAAAAAATCTGGGCATTTTCCTCCACATTGATCAGAATATTTCTCTTGCTGATGGAGGATGAGGTGACAAACCAGATCAGTTGTTTGGTTTTTAGGGTTTTTTTTAAGGCAGAATAAAACAAATGGGTTGAAAATTATGTGATTAAATTGCCTCCAATTCCTCTGGGAACGCAGTGATACCAATTTAAAGTTGGTTTACATTAAAATCTCGTGTCACAGCAGCTCAAGGTGTGGAGCAACACTACGGTGATACATAAAGCCACACAGAAGTGAACAATCCTGTAGGGTTTAATTACATAGCTTAGGGGGGGAAATCCAACGTTTTGCCCTTAAGAAGATGTAGTTTACGCCGTGTGTGGAACAGAGCTAATAATAACCCAGTCTGACAACACGTCGGCTCTTCCCCAGTGCGTAATCGCCCGCTTTCCCCACCTCTCGCAGGGCACCACCCTGATGACCAGCCTGACTTCGATAATGTTCGACAAAAACGTGTGGGAGACTCCAGACACCTTTAATCCTGAACATTTCCTGGAAAACGGCCAGTACAAGAGGCGGGAGGCTTTTCTGCCCTTCTCTGCAGGTAGGATGATGGATGGGGAGGTGCCTTTCCTTTTTTGCAATGCTTTTATGAGACACTGCTTGGAGAGTAGGGGGCTCCTGCTCCAGCTTCCAGCCCATCCCCACAGCGAAAATCCCAGTCACTGCTAATACTGGATGCCTGGAGTGGAAGAGAAATCAATTTTGTTATTGCAGGATAAAAGAAAAAAGCCTTTTTCCCTCTTGCACGAGTTGCATAACTGTGTTTCTTTTTTTCCCCTCTCTGCCTGTCTGAGCAGCCGCAGTTTGCTGAGCAGTAACTTCTGGGGAAGGTTTGAGCAGATTGTGTGGGTGAACATTGCCACCTAACCTTCCCAGGAAGAAAAGCTGCCGCAACCTGAGCGAGAGGAGACTCCGAGGCGTCTGAAGCTCGCTCGGGGCTCTTTTAGGTTATTTTTTTGCTCCTTTTCAGGCAAGAGGGCTTGTCCCGGGGAGCAGCTTGCCAGGACGGAGCTCTTCATCTTCTTCGTAGCCCTCCTGCAGAAGTTCACCTTCCGGGCACCGGCGGATGCCGCGCTGAGCTTCGCCTTCACGCTCAGCCTCACGCGCTGCCCCAAGCCCTTCCAGATCTGCGCCTTGTCTCGTGACTGAGGTTGGCGTGGGCTGCCCCATGACCCCCCTCTGCAGCCCTCCACACACTGGAGCGTGTCCATTCTCCCATCCACCCCATAGGTTTGGGGCTGAAATGATGGGCCATGGAGGTCGAGCACCCACCAGCATCTGGGTGGCAGGGGAAGGGCAGGAGGGTCACATCCTGCACACTGCAACAAAGACAACCCTTGTGGTTCTTCCCTTCACCTCATTCCTCCTCCTCTTTACCAGTTCAACAAAATGCATGAATTTAAAAGCCTTATTACATAGTTTCCCCCATTAGCAACTCCCAGGAAGGTGTCTGCGAGCTGCAAAATAGGTTTTCATGTTGACTTATCCATATGGGATATGCCCAACACCCAGAGAGCATTTAGCAACTGCAAAATCCCGAAGTTGCAGCACCCCAAAGAGCCAAGGGCTGTGTTTTCTGAGGTGTCCCAGGTCAGGGGGAGCAGCTGCCTTTGGACAAGGTGTAAACAAATGGTCAAGGTGGCCATGGACAATCCTGAGCCTCAGGTAGGATTGGGCTCAGTGTGGTGGGCACTCCCTGTGCCACCACATTGCTGCTCTGTGATGGAAATCAAAGAATCACCAAATGGGTTTGGTTAGAATGGACCTTAAAGCTCATCTCGTTTCCACACCCCTGCCATGGCCAGGGATACTTCCAAATAGACCAGGTTCCTTCAAGCCCCATCCAACCCAGCCTTGAAGACTTCAAGGGATTGGAAACATCTAAGCAGAGATCTCTGCAGCAGCTTGCTGTTTTTGGATCTCGTAGATAATACGGAAGGTTTTAGTTAGGAAGCAACAGGGAATAAGGAGCATCCTCTACAAAGCCCCCCCAAGTGGGATGGCACAAGGAGCTGTGCTACCAGCAAGTCTGGAATGACTATAAAAGTACAGTATTGCAATACTGTAATAGAAAAGCAAAAGGTTTGTGGCAATGAAATAAAAACAGAACAGCTGCAAAACAATAATCTAGTGAGTTTCTTGGGAGCAGTTTTTCCAAAGCCCAGCAGAAGGAGAAGGAGCAGAGAGTGTTGGAGGGGTCATGCCCGCGGCTGTGAGGAAGGAAGTGGTTTGTGGGGGGAAGTCACGAGTTTGACACTTCCCCTCTGTTTCTGGCAAAGATTTGTGGCCCTGCATGACTGACACGGACACAGCGTGGGCTGAGCAAGTGGGTGGGGACATGGACCCCTCAGGGATGGACACACTGCCCCTGCCCATACCAGGGCCCTTTGCAGAAGAGTTAATTAAACAGGAAACTTGTCATGAGTTGTTTCATTTCTGGAACCACTGATGCTTAGGAATGCTGTCTCCTGGGTGCTTCTGTCTGCTGTGAAGGCACAGCAAAGATTCTTCTTTTTCCTGTTTTTTCCTTCTCACCTTTCATACATGACTTTTCTATGGGCGCCCACATAGGATACGGGATAGTTAATAAGAGTTCACTTTCCACCCATTTTCTCCTCCATCCCTGGCAATAACCATTTTCCTGTAGTAGAAAGCAATGCCTGTGCAGTGGCAGATTTAGGCCACATGGGAGAGCCCTCTGCACATCACATCCCTGCCACGCCGGACACACAGGGATTCTCTCACTGACCTGTCCTTCCAACTGATCACTTGAATCCTATTTGTTTTTAATTAATAGTTTGCAGTCACAGGCTCCCAAGTTGTGTTTTTCTTTTTCCTAAAGAGAAAACATAAGTAATCTCTGGACTTTTTGTACCTATGAAGTTTTCAAAGCCACGTGGGACCAGGCACTGCTTTCTCTCCATTTTTTTTTATTCTGCTGAAGATCTGACCTCTGGCATGTGGCTACAGATTCTATTATTTGCATTGGCTTGTGAGTAAATGTTGCTCCCTCTTCTCCCGTCCATTTCAAATTTGTGTTTCCCCATTACATTTGAGCTTCTCCCCTACTCATGCAGAGAATAAACAATTCAAAATATCTTTTTTTTAATCACTTGAAAGAAAAAAAATTACAATGATCCCCTGTAATAAGTGCAGGAGACATGAAATGATTCTTTTTTACCGGATCATCTCATGTAACTGAAGGGGACTGTATACATCTCCACAGGCTCATGCCTAAGTGTCCACAGACAGAGATTCTCTGCAAATTCAGCTTTTTCCATATAAAGTTCCACACAAAAAAAAAATTAACTTTTCAAGATTGCAAAGTGTGAGGGGAACACAGGTATGGCATCACCTCAGTGGCTCTGGACAACCCCAGTGGCCACATGTGATGTGCCCAAGGGAGAGAAAAGGAACCCAAAGCGTTCCCCAGAGCAGAGGTGGCAGCTGACCCCTGCAGAGCCATGTGCTGCAATGTCAAACTGCTGCTGCAAACACCCTGCTGCATTCACAAGAAAACACAAGGCACACACCAAAGGTGCACATGGTGTGGGAACACCTCCCTGCCTCAGAGCCGCTCCAAGGGGGCAAATTCAGCACAGCCTGTTGCCAACTACGCCACAAGGGCCCGAGCCTGCAGAGTGGGCACTGCTTGGGCCTCTCAGCACCTGCCCCACCTTTGGGGGTCTTTGGCAATGGCTCCAGCACGGGCTCCACACTCAAAGGACAAGGCAGGTGGGAAGCCATGGCTGGAGGGCTCAGGCAGGGCCAACCTGACGGCCAGAGCAAGTTGCTCTGCTGGCACTTGTCCCGTGGGGATCGGACAATGACGGCACTTTGGAACCGCTGCACAGCCTGGGAGGCTCTTTGCTTCCAGCCCACGTCACTCTGGCACAGGGAACCCGGAAATAATCAGCCAGATGGTTGGGAAAGGTTTGTGCAGCCTTATCTCAGATGTTCCTGCTGACCTGGGCTTGGTCTGGGACTCCTGAGAGCAGAGAAGCAGCTCCTGTAAGCAAGGAGAGCTCGAGGCACTGGCAGCGGCTGGAGCCTGCCCGGCACCGCAGAGCTGACGCCCGGACACGGCACGGTGAGGGCACCACGGGCAGGAGGGAGCAGGGCTGGTGCTGGGCCGTGGGCCGGTGGGAACAGTGCAGGGAACCTGCCTCAAGGGTTTAGTCTTTGTCCTGCAGAGCTCATTTCTCTCTGCACACAAGGCAAAGATCGCTGGGGTTCAGTGAAGCAGCAGTGGGAGGAAGGAGGGGAAAGCGGAAGCTGGGGCTGTTTTGCTTTGTGGTGGTTTGGATTACTTAATCCCATCAGAGGGAATGCTTGAGTTCCATCCAGGAGGGGTTTCTCATCCTTGCTGAAAGCTGGGACAGCAGCATTCTGAACGCAGCCTCTGGACCAGGCCAGCAAAAGCTGCTCTGTGCTCTCCTGTGTTTGTGCCCACAGCTGCTCCAGCACATCATCCATCTCACCCTGTCCCTGTTGGACTCAGTTGTGTCCTGGGAGCTCCATCTGCCCTGACCTGCTGCGACAGACGTTCCTGCAGAGCCCCAGCATCCAGCCATGCTGCACTTCCTCTGGGACAGCATCTCCTTCCACACACTCCTCATCTTCCTCGTTGTCTTCCTGTTTGTTGCTGACTACATGAAGAACAGAAACCCAAAGAACTTCCCTCCTACCCCTTGGCGCCTTCCCTTTGTGGGACACATGTATGTGATGGACTTCAAAGATCCCATCAGTTCAGTAAAGAAGGTACGAGGGTGTTGTGCACTGTGGGGAAGGGACAGAGGGAATTGCAGACGCAGGGAAGGGCTTCACCCACACCAGATGGGCCCATCAGGTTTGCCCTCCTGGGTGACATTTGCCTGGGTACCAGGAGGGGCACAGGTGTGCAGTGATCCCTCGGGCAAAGGGCACAACACCATCCCACGGCTGCAGACACAGATGTAGGAGCTCTGTAGGGCGGAGTGGGGGCTGGAAGGGCACTTGGGAAGGGAGCAAAACAAAAGTCAGAAAAACACAGGACTGAAAAATCTAACCTGGAGACATTTCCTTGATTTATGGACAATTAACACCAACTCCTGATCAGTGATTCTGGAAAAGAGGAAAGAAAAGACTCTGCCGTCAGGCAGCGATTTGTGCACACATTCTCTCTGCCCTCCCACTCTCAGCTTTTCTTATTGTCATTCCCCGTGACAAGGCTGTCCCTGTCCCAACAGAAACTTTACCTTCAAATGAAATCTCTTTTATTTCTCCTTCCAGCTTACTAAAAAATATGGTGACATCTTCGGCATGTCCATGGGCAGCATGAAGCTTGTGCTAGTAAGCGGAATGTGGTTGGTTAAGGAAGTGCTTGTAAACCAAGGCGAAGACTTCTTGGAGCGACCAGAAATGCCTATTAACAAAGATATCTTCAGCAAGATGGGTGAGTTGTCCCTCAGGACATGTTCCTCTAAGGTCAGGCATTGGCCCTGCACACGTCTCAGACAGATGGACAGAAAGCAGAGCCCTGGAGATTTTCCCCTCTGGGGGGATCAGCCTTGGCTCATGGCAGGTGTTTCTGCCAGGACTGATCTCCTCCAGTGGGCACTTGTGGAAGGCACAGAGGAGGTTCACCTTGACCACCCTGCGAAACTTTGGCTTGGGGAAGAGGAGCGTGGAGGAGCGAATCCAGGAGGAGTGCCGGTTCCTTGTGGATGCCTTTAAGGATGAGCAGGGTGAGTGCCTGTTACCATTCCTGCCATGGTTCACTGCAGGCTGGAAAATACCTCACCTTGCAAGGGCTGCCACCACCCTGGCAGCATCCCTGCTCCCTCTTCCAAGGCTTTGGCCTTCAAACTGACTGCTGAAAGCAGGCAGGTAACACCCCATGCATTATTCCTAGCCCACCTTCAGCCTCTGACTCTCCCTGAGATCTCTGGGAAATACAACACTGATACTTGTTTCGGAGAAATTCCAAAGATATCCCTCTCCCACAGACATTGCCATGCAAAGTGAACAAGGATCTCCATAATCTGATTTTACAGGGACCACTTAACTGACCAGACAGGCTTGGCCATCTTGTGGGCAAAGCAAGGTGTCCAAAGCACAGTGACAGAATGGTCACAGGGACCACTCATTTTCTTCCTCGTTCTTGAATATTTTACCTCTGACAACTTTGTTTTCCTCTCCTTTTTTTTGGAGATGACTGGCATGGAATTAATCTTTTCCTTCCTAGAGAATCCCTTCAACCCTCAGTTTACACTCACTAACGCCGTTTCAAATGTCATCTGCTCCCTCGTCTTTGGCAATCGGTTTGACTACCACGATAAGGACTTCCAAAACTTGCTGAATCTCTTGCACGAGATGATTATCCTACATGGAACCATCACAGCCCAGGTATAGCCCTCCTGCCACCAATCCAGGGCTACAGTTTCTCCTCTGGACTCAACCTCCAAACTCACAGTGCTGTCATCACCAGACCTATCTCTGCCTATTGCTTTGCACACGGTAGATTTCCCTGTCATTCATTCTGCCTTAGTTTCCATTGGGCCTTGCTCATGCTGCTCTCTCCCACACAACATCCCCTCTGCTGCCCACTGACTGCCAACCTGCCTGCTGAGACACCCAGTAACACACAACTCCCTCCACAATGAGGGATTCCTGCTCTTCTGCAGCTGATCTATTTGCACCAACTCCAGCACTTCAGCGAGCACAGCACTGCAGGCTGCTCAAGCTTTGATATTAGAAGGGCATTTCACTGCTTTATTTAAGTTCTCGTTCTCCTTTTGTATCCAAAGCTGTACAACTCTTTCCCATCTATAATGAAGTTCCTCCCTGGAGCCCATCAAACCATCTTTAAAAACTGGAAGTTGTTGGACAGCTACATGAAAGAGCAGATCAACAAACACAAGGAGGATTGGAACCCCTCTGAGAGCCGGGACTACATTGACAGCTACCTGCAGGAGATAGCCAAGGTGAGCAAACTGAGCACACCCTTTTGCAACTGGGCTTAGAAATCAGGAGGGATGAGAAATGAGCCCAGATCCTCCATCTGAGCTGACCCTGTGGCCTTTTGGGAGCTTAGGATGGACATGAGGCTCAGGGCACCAATGACTGGGATGGGAGTGAAGAGGCCCGGCAGCTTCAGCACAAATCCTTGGCTTGGTTTCGACTGAGCCAGGTGTCAGGACAGCCCTCACTGTTCCTATGGCACTAACACACCTTTCTGTGAAGGACAAGGACAGTGACACCTTCCAAGAGGAACATCTCATCGCCTGTACCCTCGACCTGTTTTTTGCTGGGACCGAGACCACTTCCTCCACCCTGCGCTGGGCTCTGCTCTTCATGGCCTCATATCCAGAAATTCAAGGTACAAGTAGCAAAAGGTCAGTGTTTTCCCCTTGCTTTTATCCCTCACAGCTTTGGGAGAGACACTTTTCTTGCCAGAAAAGTTGGGAATCTCCATGTACTCACACAAAAGAGGTGCAAACAGTGGCACAGGTTCCACATTAGTCCTTGGGGACCCTCACAGCAACTGCCTTGGGTTGTTCCCAGGAGTTTTATCCTGTGGTCCTTGGCTGATTCCTGCTCTTTCCCACCAGCCCGTGTGCAAGCCGAGATCGACGCCGTCATCGGGCAGGCACGGCAGCCAGTGCTGGAGGACAGGAACAACATGCCCTACACCAACGCCGTCATCCATGAGGTGCAGAGGAAAGCCAACATCGTCCCTTTCAACGTCCCAAGAGTGGCAGTGAAGGACACAACTGTGGATGGCTTCTTCATCCCAAAGGTAAACCCACTCCTCAGCACTGGCACCTCAGGGAGACTCCCAGCTCCTCAGCCTGGATTCACCAGGCCAGGTCCCTCCTGTACAGACACAACGTCCCTGCCCTGTCCAGAGTTCACTCCTGCTGAACGTGGACTTTTGCCATCCAACCAATGTTCTCCAGCTCCACAAATGGGGCAGAGCCCTGCACGGTGCCTTGGAGGAACAGATCCCATCTCACAGAGCTCTTACAGGAACTCTGGCCCAAGATTAAAATGACGCTGCTGATGAGGGAAACCATAGTTCTAGAATCACTGCAGCTCCAAAGCCACCAGAAGTAAGAAAAACTGGTGGTGGAGGAATGTAATAGACAAATAATTGCAGTAGAATTTGACTCCAGATGTTCTTTGTGGAGAGACTGGAAGATAAAACTGATGATCTTTCTGTCAGTGCCACACAAAGTGGGATGTCTTTTTCTTTATTCACTCCCTAGGGCACTTTAATGATGACAAATATAACCTCTGTGATGTTTGATGAGAATGAATGGGAAACCCCTGAGACCTTTAACCCTGAGCATTTCCTGAAGGATGGGAAGTTCTGGAAAAGGGAGTTTTTTGCAGCATTTTCTATGGGTAAGATTTTCAGAATTGTGTTCTTTTTGTCCTGGGGCACCAGGATGATGTCTCCAACTGCATGGATGGAAAGGGCAGATGCACCCAGGAGGTGCTGCTCAAACAGTGCTCACATGGTCACCCCAAAGCACCACAACCACACTCGGAGCCCTTTATCATCTCTCTTCACATGCACAGAAGGGAGATGAACATAATTAAAAATCCCTGATAATCCCAGAGTCCCCAGGAACACCTTCACCAGGGCAGGAGCATTGCTCTGTGCTCCTGCTCCCACTTGGCTCAGTGCACTGGGGTCCCCCTGTTGCCACCCTGGGGTACCCCAGCCAGCAGCTTCCCTGGGGATGTGGCTTTCAGCACCCCTGTTTGCTACACCAGAGCACACACCTTCTCTGTTTGGGCTGCAGCCTCATCCTGGGAAGGCATCAGGGGCTGTGGTCCTAAGAGAAGGCAGAAGCATTTCCAGCAGGAAAAGCACAGTCTGAGCATGCCATGGTGTCACGATCCAGTTTTGAGACACATCAACACCCTTGTTCATTAAAGGATTCCTCAAAAACGAGATTAAGGAACATGATGCCAAATATTGAAGATCAAACAGATAATTTACTCTATTCCAACAAAAAGCAGCAAAAGGAGATGGGAGAGACGAGGGAGATGGGAGAGCAGAGGGAGGGGGAGAGAGGAAAAGCGAAGCTAACATAAAAAGCATAGGAAAAACTCACCACCAGTGAGAAGCAACCCGGTGTCTGTTGGCTGTCAGGCAAGGCATTGACAGGACAGGGGAGCAGCAGGCAGGTCCTCAGCCAGAACAGTGTCACCAACTGAAGAGAAGCAGGAACCGAACCAAGGAGGCAGGAGACACAGGCAGGCAGGGTGCAGGAAGGCAGGACCAGCAGGATGGAGACAGGCAGAACAGAGTGACGAGGAGTGGGACCAGCTGGACTGGCCACTGGGCACCACTGGGTGCTGTCTTAAATACCCTCCGGTGGGTGCTTACTGGCCAGCTTGGCTCCGGGCAAACCTTTCCACAGTGCCGACTGGCTGAGCTGATGGTACCCAAAGACTGTTGGCTCTGACAAGGCGGGAAAATGTAGCAACTTTCTGTGGGAGACTCCCCAGGGGTTCCTCCAGATGCCAGTGAAGTAGCCCAGCTCTTGAGGGCTGGCACTGGTGGCTTAGCTGTGAAAATAATTTTCACTGTGCAGAGAGCTGAGCACTGCTCAGGGTGGTGCAGAGTTCTGTGCGTGCTGAGTGTCCTGACACATTGTAGGAACTCTACTGCAGTACTTGGACCTCAGAGGTTTGGAAAGAGCACAGAAAGCTCCCAGCAAATAAGTTTTTCTCCATGCAAACAGCTCAACTTTGCAACAGCTCTGCCTGACAGATAGCCCAGCCTGTGCTCACAGCATGTCCTTGCACATAGTCAGATGAAGTTGTACTGGAGTCAAATGGAGAACCCAATTGATTGAGTAGCTCACTAAAGCTGAATTGGTCTCTAACACGTGGGTTGCTGTCTCTGCAGGGAAGCGCGCCTGCCTGGGAGAGCTGCTGGCCCGCTCCGAGCTCTTCCTCTTCTTCACGTCTCTGCTCCAGAAATTCACCTTCCAGCCACCCCCGGACACCACCCTCAGCCTCCAGCCCGTGATGGGCATCACGATGGCCCCACAGCCCTACAAGATCTGTGCTGTGCCTCGGTAGGGATCCCTTGGCCACTGACCTCACAGGGAAAATCCTCACAGTCAGGGGAGCTGAAAACAAGCCCTCAGCAGCTTCTCTATGCCAATAAAATACAAAAGAGATCAGCTGGAAAGCAATAATCCTGTGGGGTTCTTCGGAGCAGTTTATCCAAATCGCAGCAGAAGGACAAGCAGCAGAGAGTGTTGGAAGGGTCTTGCCTGTGGCTGTCACGAAGGAAGAGGTTTGTGGGGGGAAGTCACAAGTTTTACGTTTCCCCTCTGTTTCTGGCAAAGATCTGTGGCCCTGCATGGCGGGCGTGGACACAGCGTGGGCTGAGCAAGTGGGTGGGGACCTGGACCCCTCAGGGATGGACACACTGCCCCTGCCCATACCAGGGCCCTTTGCAGAAGAGTTAATTAAACAGGAAACTTGTCATGAGTTGTTTCATTTCTGGGATCATTTATGCTTAGGAATGCTGTCTCCTGGGTGCTTCTCTCTGCAGTGCTGTCACAGCAAAGACTTTTTCCTATATTTTTGCTTCTCACCTTTTCGTGAATGACTTTCCTATGGGCACCCACACTGGATACAGGATAGTTAACAGGAAAAGAGGATTACAACGAGTTCACTCTCCATCCGTTTTCTCCTCCATCCCTGGCAATAACCACTTTGCTGCAGTGAAAAGCAATGCCTGTGCAATGGCAGATTTATGCCACTTGGGAGAGTCCTCTGCACATTGTTGTCACTGACCTGTCCTTCCGAATCATCACTGGAATCCTATTTGTTTTGAATTAATAGTTCACAGCCCCAGGCTCCAAGGTTGTGTTCTTGTGTCTTTTTAAAATTAAAAACATAAAAGACCTGTTTTCCCCCTTTCAGTTCCACAATAAAAGAGTCATTCACCCTTTAAGCTTCCCAAGTGTGAGGGCCACGGGGATCACAGGTATGGCATCACCCCAGTGGCTCTGCCTCCCCTCTGTGCCTTCTTGTCAACACTGGACAACCGCAACAACTACAATCAATGTCCCAAGGGAGAGAAAAGGAACCCAAAGCGTCCCCCAGAGCAGAGGTGGCAGCTGACCCCTGCAGAGCCACGTGCTGCAATGTCAAACTGCTGCTGCAAACACCCTGCTGCATTCACAAGAAAACACAAGGCACATGTCAAAGATGCACATGGTGTGGGAACACCTCCCTGCCTCAGAGCCGCTCCAAGGGGGCAAATTCCACACAACCTGTTGCCAACTACGCCACAAGGGCCCCAGCCTGCAGAGTGGGCACTGCTTGGGCCTCTCAGCACCTGCCCCACCTTTGTGGGCCTTTGGCAATGGCTCCAGCACGGGCTCCACACTCAAAGGACAAGGCAGGTGGGAAGGCATGGCTGGAGGGCTCGGGCAGGGCCAACCTGACGGCCAGAGCAAGTTGCTCTGCTGGCACTTGTCCCGTGGGGATCGGACAATGACGGCACTTTGGAACCGCTGCACAGCCTGGGCGGCTCTTTGCTTCCAGCCCACGTCACTCTGGCACAGGGAACCCGGAAATAATCAGCCAGATGGTTGGGAAAGGTTTGTGCAGCCTTATCTCAGATGTCCCTGCTGACCTGGGCTCGGTCTGGGACTCCTGAGAGCAGAGAAGCAGCTCCTGTAAGCAAGGAGAGCTCGAGGCACTGGCAGCGGCTGGAGCCTGCCCGGCACCGCAGAGCTGACGCCCGGACACGGCACGGTGAGGGCACCACGGGCAGGAGGGAGCAGGGCTGGTGCTGAGCCATGGGCCGGTGGGAACAGTGCAGGGAACCTGCCTCAAGGGTTTAGTCTTTGTCCTGCAGAGCTCATTTCTGTCTGCACACAAGGCAAAGATCGCTGGGGTTTAGTGAAGCAGCAGTGGGAGGAGGGAGGGGAAAGTGGAAGCTGGGGCTGTTTTGCTTTGTGGTGGTTTGGATTACTTAATCCCATCAGAGGGAATGCTTGAGTACCATCCAGGAGGGGTTTGTCATCCTTGCTGAAAGCTGGGACAGCAGCAGTCTGAACGCAGCCTCTGGACCAGGCCAGCAAAAGCTGCTCTGTGCTCTCCTGTGTTTGTGCCCACAGCTGCTCCAGCACATCACCCATCTCACCCTGTCCCTGTTGGACTCAGTTGTGTCCTGGGAGCTCAGCCTGCCCTGACCTGCTGTGAGAGACATCGTTCAGAGCCCCAGCATCCAGCCATGCTGCACTTCCTCTGGGACAGCATCTCCTTCCACACACTCCTCATCTTCCTCGTTGTCTTCCTGTTTGTTGCTGACTACATTAAGAACAGAAACCCAAAGAACTTCCCTCCCTCCCCTTTGCGCCTTCCCTTTGTGGGGCACCTCTACTTGATGGACTTCAGAGATCCCATAAGTATGGGGAAGAAGGTATGAGAGTGGTGGGCACATTGGGGAAGAGACAGAGGGAATTTTAGATACAGGCAAGGAGTTGAACCACACCCCATGGCCCAAGCAGGTTTGCCCTCTTGGGTGGCGTTTGCCTGGGTACAAGGAGGGGCACAGGTGTGCAGTGATCCCTCGGGCAAAGGGCACAACACCATCCCACGGCTGCAGTCACAGATGTCGAGCCCTGTAAGGCTCAGGAGTGGCTGTAAGGACATTTGGAAAGGAAGCAAAACAAAAGTCAGAAAAACACAGCACTGAAAAATCTAACCTGGAGACATTTCCTTGCTTTAGAGACAATTAACACCAACCCCTGATCAGTGACTCAGGAAAGGAGGAAAGAAAAGACTGCAGTCAGGCAGCGATTTGTGCACACATTCTCTCTGCCCTCCCACTCTCAGTTTTTCTTATTTTCATTTGTTCCCCCTGACAGGGCTGTCCCTGTCCCAACAGACACATTCACTTCAAATGAAACCCCTTTTCTTTATTTCCCCTTCCAGCTTTCTGAAAAGTATGGTGACATCATTGGCACATCAATGGGCAGCATGAAGGTTGTGACAGTAAATGGGATGCGGCTGTTCAAGGAAGTGCTTGTAAACCAAGGGGAAAACTTCCTGGAGCGCCCAGATATTCCCTCTGAACTTTTCAGCAAGATGGGTGAGTTGTCCCTCGGGACATGTTCCTCTAAGGTCAGGCAGGACTCAGACAGCTGGACAGAAAGCAGAGCCCTGGAGATTTTCCCCTCCAGGGGGATCATCCTTGGCTCATGGCACGTGTTTCCGCCAGGACTGGTCTTCTCCAGTGGGCACTTGTGGAAGGCACAGAGGAGGTTCACCTTGACCACCCTGCGAAACTTTGGCTTGGGGAAGAGGAGCGTGGAGGAGCGAATCCAGGAGGAGTGCCGGTTCCTCGTGGATGCCTTTAAGGATGAGCAGGGTGAGTGCCTGTTACCATTCCTGCCATGGTTCACTGCAGGCTGGAAAATACCTCACCTTGCAAGGGCTGCCACCACCCTGGCAGCATCCCTGCTCCCTCTTACAGGGCTTTGGCCTTCAAACTGACTGCTGAAAGCAGGCAGGTAACACCCGCCATGTATTATTCATAGCCCACCTTCAGCCTCCGACTCTCCCTGAGATCTCTGGGAAATACAACACTGATATTTGCTTCCAAGTAATACCAAAATATCCCTCTCCTTTAGACCTTGCTTTCCAAAGTAAACAAACATCTCCGTAATCTGATTGAACTTGGACCACTCATTTGCCCAGAGGAGCTTGGCCAGCTCATGGGGGCAGTGAGGAGTCCCAGCAAAACAGTGATGGTCAATGCCCATCAAGGGCCACATATTTTATCGTATTTATTGAATATTTTACCTCTCACATGTGTGTTTTCCTCTCTGTATGGAAGAAGAGTGGAACAGAATCCATCTTTTCCTTCTCCAGGGAATCCTTTCAACCCTCAGTTTACACTCACTAACGCCATTGCAAACATCATCTGCTCCCTCGTCTTCGGCAATCGGTTTGACTACCACGATGAGGACTTCCAAAACTTGCTGAAACTGATGTATGAAACAGTTATGCTCCATGGAACCATCACAGCCCAGGTACAGCCCTCCTGCCACCATTCCAGGTCTATAGTTTCTTCTCTGGATTCCACCTCCAAACTCACAGTGCTGTCATCACCAGACCTGTCTCGGCCTATTGCTTTGCACACGGTAGATTTGCCTGTCATTCATTCTGCCTTAGTTTCCATTGGGCCACACTCATGCTGCTCTCTCTCACACAACATCCCCTCTGCTGCCCACTGACTGCCTACCTGCCTGCTGAGACCCCGAAAAACACACAAGTCCCTCCACAATGAAGGATTCCTGCTCTTCTGCAGCTGACAGATTTCCGCCAACTCCGGCACTTCAGCAAGCACAGCACTGCAGGTTCCTCAAGCTTTGATATCAGAAGGGCTTTCCACTGCTTTATTCAAGTTCTCGTTCTCCTTTTGTGTCCACAGCTGCACAGCTCTTTCCCATCTATAATGAAGTTCCTCCCTGGAGCTCATCAAACCATCTTTAAAAACTGGAAGTTGTTGGACAGCTACATGAAAGAGCAGATTAAGAAACACAAGGAGGATTGGAACCCCTCTGAGAGCCGGGACTACATTGACAGCTACCTGCAGGAGATAGCCAAGGTGAGCAAACTGAGCAAACCCTTCTGCAGCAGGGCTTAGAAATCAGGAGGGATGAGAAATGAGCCCAGGTCCTCCATCTGAGCTGACCCTGTGGCCTTTGGGAGCTTAGAATGGACATGAGGCTCAGGGCACCCATCAGTGGGATGGGAGTGCAGGGGGCCAGCAGCTTCAGCCCAAATCTCTGGTTCCATTTATACTAACCTGCTGTCATAACAGCCCTCACTGTTCCTGTGGAACTAACACATCTTTTTGTGAAGGACAAGGACAGTGACACCTTCCGAGAGGAACATCTCATCTCCTGCACCCTTGACCTGTTTTTTGCTGGGACCGAGACCACTTCCTCCACCCTGCGCTGGGCTCTGCTCTTCATGGCCTTACATCCAGAAATTCAAGGTACAAGTAGCAAAAGATCAGTGTTTTCCCCTTGCTTTTATCCCTCACAGCTTTGGGAGAGACATTTTTCTTGCGAGAAAAGTTGGGAATCTCCCTGTACTCACACAAAAGAGGTGCAAAGGGTGGCACAGGTTCCACGTTAGTCCTTGGGGAGCCTCACAGCAACTGCCTTGGGTTGTTCCCAGGAGTTTTATCCTGTGGTCCTTGGCTGATTCCTGCTCTTTCCCACCAGCCCGTGTGCAAGCCGAGATCGACACCGTCATCGGGCAGGCACGGCAGCCAGTGCTGGAGGACAGGAACAACATGCCCTACACCAACGCCGTCATCCATGAGGTGCAGAGGAAAGCCAACATCATCCCTTTCAACGTCCCAAGAGTGGCAGTGAAGGACACGACCGTGGATGGCTTCTTCATCCCAAAGGTAAACCCACTCCTCAGCACTGGCACCTCAGGGACACTCCCAGCTCCTCAGCCTGGATTCATCAGGCCAGGTCCCTCCTGTACAGACACAACGTCCCTGCCCTGTCCAGAGTTCACTCCTGCTGAACGTGGACTTTTGCCATCCAACCAATGTTCTCCAGCTGCACAAATGGGGCAGAGCCCTGCACGGTGCCTTGGAGGAACAGATCCCATCTCACAGAGCTCTTGCAGGAACTTTGGCCCAAGATTGCAGCAGACAAAAGTGGTGCTGATGAGGGGAAAATGGGGTTCTGTAATGACTGCACCTCGAAAGAGAGGAGAAGTAAGAAAAACTGGCCCTGCAGGGGGGCAAAAAACAAATAATTGGAGGGGAATGTGACTCTGGAGGTTCAGAGACTGCAAGATAAAATGGTCCCTTCTGCTGTCAGTGCCACTCAAAGTGTGGTCTCTCTTTCTTTTTCTCCTCTTAGGGCACTATTTTGATGGCAAATATAACCTCTGTGATGTTTGACAAGAATGAGTGGGAGACCCCGGACACCTTTAACCCCGGGCATTTCCTGAAGGATGGGAAATTCTGGAAAAGGGACTCCTTTGTAGCATTTTCAATCGGTAAGATTTCCTAAATTGTGATATTTTTCTACTGAGGAAATGGGCTTTGTTTCCAACTGAATCAATGGAGAAAAAGAGGAAAATAGTGATGGAAAGGGCAGGTGCATTCAGGAGGTGCTGCTCCAACAGTGCTCACATGGTCACCCCAAAGCACCACAGCCACACTCAGAGCCCTTTCTCCTCTCTTGTCACATGCACAGAAGAGAGATAAGGAGTATTAAAACTCCCTGCTAATTCCAGAGACCCCAGGAACACCTTCACCAGGGCAGGAGCATTGCTCTGTGCTCCTGCTCCCACGTGGCTCAGTGCACTGGGGCCCCCCTGTTGCCACCCTGGGGTACCCCAGCCAGCAGCTTCCCTGGGGACGTGGCTTTCAGCACCCCTGTTTGCTACACCAGAGCACACACCTTCTCTGTTTGGGCTGCAGCCTCATCCTGGGAAGGGATCAGGGGCTGTGGTCATAAGGGAAGGCAGAAGCATTTGCAGCAGCAAGAGCACAGTCTGAGCATGCCATGGGTTGCTGTCTCTGCAGGGAAGCGCGCCTGCCTGGGAGAGCTGCTGGCCCGCTCCGAGCTCTTCCTCTTCTTCACGTCTCTGCTCCAGAAATTCACTTTCCAGCCACCCCCGGACACCACCCTCAGCCTCCAGCCCGTGATGGGCATCACGATGGCCCCACAGCCCTACAAGATCTGTGCTGTGCCTCGGTAGGGATCCCTTGGCCACCGTCCTCACAGGGAAAATCCTCATAGTCAGGGGAGCTCAAAACAAGCCTTCAGTAGCTCCCCTGTGCCAATAAAATACAAAACAGAACAGTTGGAAAACCATAGTCCTGTGGGGTCTTGGGAGCAGTTAAATCCAAAGCCCAGCAGAAGGAGAAGGAGCAGAGAGTGTTGGAAGTGTCCTGCCCACGACTGTGAGGAAGGAAGTGGTTTGTGGGGGGAAGTCACGAGTTTGAAGCTTTCCCTCTGTTTCTGGCAAAGATCTGTGGCCCTGCATGACGGGCGTGGACACAGCGTTGGCTGAGCAAGTGGGTGGGGACATGGAGCCCTCAGGGATGGACACACTGCCCCTGCCCATACCAGGGCCCTTTGCAGAAGAGTTAATTAAATAGGAAAATTGTATAGAAGGTTTCCATTTGTAGAACCATTTATTCTTAGGAATGCTGTCTCCTGGGTGCTTCTCTCTGCAGTGCTGTCACAGCAAAGACTGTTCTTTTTCCTGTTTTTTTGCCTCACTCTTCATAAATGACTTTTATCTGGGCACCCACACTGGATACAGGATAGTTAACAGGAAAAAAGGATAACAATGAGTTCACTTTGCACCCATTTTCTCCTCCATCCTTGGCAATAACCACTTTGTTGCAGTAGAAACCAATGTCTGTGCAGTGGCAGATTTATGCCACATGAGAGTCCTCTGCACATCACATTCCTGCCACACTGGGTACACAGGGATTCTGTCACTGACCTGTCCTTCCAACTTGAACTGTATTGGTTTTTAATTGATGGTTCACTGTCACAGGCTCCAAAGTTCTGTTTGTGTCTTTCTAAAAGACACAAACATCAAACATCTATTCTCCCCCTTTCACTTCCACAATAAAAGAACGATTCACCTTTTCGAGCTTCAAAAGTGTGAGGGCCAAGGGGAACACAGGTATGGCATCAACCCAGTGGCTCTGCTCCCCCTCTGTGCCTTCTTGTCAACACTGCACAACCCCAGTGGCCACATGTGATGTCCCAAAAAAGAAAAAAGGAACCCAAAGCGTCCCCCAGAGCAGAGGTGGCAGCTGACCCCTGCAGAGCCACGTGCTGCAATGTCAAACTGCTGCTGCAAACACCCTGCTGCTTTCACAAGAAAACACAAGGCACACACCAAAGGTGCACATGGTGTGGGAACACCTCCCTGCCTCAGAGCCACTCCAAGGGGGCAAATTCAGCACAACCTGTTGCCAACTACCCCACAAGGGCCCCAGCCTGCAGAGTGGGCACTGCTTGGGCCTCTCAGCACCTGCCCCACCTTTGTGGGCCTTTGGCAATGGCTCTAGCACGGGCTCCACACTCAAAGGACAAGGCAGGTGGGAAGTCATGGCTGGAGGGCTCGGGCAGGGCCAACCTGACGGCCAGAGCAAGTTGCTCTGCTGGCACTTGTCCCGTGGGGATCAGACAATGATTAAACTTTGGAACCGCTGCACAGCCTGGGCGGCTCTTTGCTTCCAGCCCACGTCACTCTGGCACAGGGAACCCGGAAATAATCAGCCAGATGGTTGGGAAAGGGTTGTGCAGCCTTATCTCAGATGTCCCTGCTGACCTGGGCTTGGTCTGGGACTCTTGAGAGCAGAGAAGCAGCTCCTGTAAGCAAGGAGAGCTCGAGGCACTGGCAGCGGCTGGAGCCTGCCCGGCACCGCGGAGCTGACACCGGGACACGGCACGGTGAGGGCACCACGGGCACGAGGGAGCAGGGCTGGTGCTGGGCCGTGGGCCGGTGGGAACAGTGCAGGGAACCTGCCTCAAGGGTTTAGTCTTCGTCCTGCAGAGCTCATTTCTGTCTGCACACAAGGCAAAGATCGCTGGGGTTTAGTGAAGCAGCAGTGGGAGGAGGGAGGGGAAAGTGGAAGCTGGGGCTGTTTTGCTTTGTGGTGGTTTGGATTACTTAATCCCATCAGAGGGAATGCTTGAGTTCCATCCAGGAGGGGTTTGTCATCCTTGCTGAAAGCTGGGACAGCAGCAGTCTGAACGCAGCCTCTGGACCAGGCCAGCAAGAGCTGCTCTGTGCTCTCCTGTGTTTGTGCCCACAGCTGCTGCAGCACATCATCCATCTCACCCTGTCCTTGTTGGACTCAGTTGTGTCCTGGGAGCTCCATCTGCCCTGACCTGCTGTGAGAGACGTCCCTGCAGAGCCCCAGCATCCAGCCATGCTGCACTTCCTCTGGGACAGCATCTCCTTCCACACACTCCTCATTTTCCTCGTTGTCTTCCTCTTGGTTGCCGACTACATTAAGAACAGAAACCCAAAGAACTTCCCTCCCTCCCCTTTGCGCCTTCCCTTTGTGGGGCACCTCTACTTGATGGACTTCAAAGATCCCCTAAGTATGGGGTATAAGGTATGGGGGTGGTGTGCACTGTGGGGAAGGGACAGAGGGAATTGCAGATGTAGGGAAGATTTTAACTCACACTCCCTGGCTCCAGCAGATTTGCCCTCCTGGGTGACGTTTCCCTGGGTATCAGGAGGGGCACAGGTGTGCAGTGATCGATCCCTTGGGCAAAGGCACAACACCATCCCACGGCTGCAGTCAGAGATGTAGGAGCCCTGTAGGTCTGAGTGTGGGCTGGAAGGGTACTTCGGTAGGGAGGAAAACAAAAGCCAGAAAAACGGAGCACTGAAAAACCTAACCTGGAGACATTTCCTTGATTTATACAAAATTTAACACCAACTACTGATCAGTGATTCAGGAAAAGAGGAAAGAAAAAGCCTCTGCAGTCAGGCAGATATTTGTGCACACATTCTCTCTCCTCTACCACTCCAAGTTTTTCTTCATTTCATTTGTGCCCCCTGACAGGGCTGTCCCTGTCCCAACAGACACATTCACTTCAAATGAAACCCCTTTTCTTTATTTCCCCTTCCAGCTTTCTGAAAAATATGGTGACATTGTTGGCACATCAATGGGCAGCATGAAGGTTGTGACGGTAAATGGGATGCGACTTTTCAAGGAAGTGCTTGTAAACCAAGGCGATGACTTCTTGGAGCGCCCAGAAATTCCTGTTGACAAGGATATCGTCAGCAAGATGGGTGAGTTGTCCCTCAGGACATGTTCCTCTAAGGTTCAGGCATTGGCCCTGCACAGGACTCAGACAGATGGACAGAAGGCAGAGCCCTGGAGATTTTCCCCTCCAGGGGGATCAGCCTTGGCTCATGGCACGTGTTTCTGCCAGGACTGATCTCCTCCAGTGGGCACTTGTGGAAGGCACAGAGGAGGTTCACCTTGACCACCCTGCGAAACTTTGGCTTGGGGAAGAGGAGCGTGGAGGAGCGAATCCAGGAGGAGTGCCGGTTCCTCGTGGATGCCTTTAAGGATGAGCAGGGTGAGTGCCTGTTACCATTCCTGCCATGGTTCACTGCAGGCTGGAAAATACCTCACCTTGCAAGGGCTGCCACCACCCTGGCAGCATCCCTGCTCCCTCTTACAGGGCTTTGGCCTTCAAACTGACTGCTGAAAGCAGGCAGGTACCACCCCATGCATTATTCCTAGCCCACCTTGAGCCTCCTGCTCTCCAGATCTCTTGGAAATACAACACTGATACTTGCCTCCAAGTAATACCAAAGATATCCCTCTCCTGCAGACCTTGCTTTCCAAAGTAACCAAACATTTCCATAATCTGATTGAACTTGGACCACTGATTTGCCCAGAGGTGCTTGGCCAGCTCATGGGGGCAGCAAGGTGTCCCAGCAAAACAGTGACGGTCAATGCCCATCGTATGCCACATATTTTATTCATATTTATTGAGTAATTTACCTCTGACATGTGTGTTTTTCTCCCTGTTTTGGAGACGACTGGCACAGAATTGATCTATTCCTTCCCCAGAGAATCCTTTCGACCCTCAGTTTACACTCACTAACGCCGTTTCAAATGTCATCTGCTCACTCATCTTTGGCAATCGGTTTGACTACCATGATGAGGACTTCCGAAACTTGCTGAAACTGATGTATGAAACATTTAGGCTCAATGGAACTATCACAGCCCAGGTACAGCCCTCCAACCACCTCTCCAGGGCTATAGTTTCTCCTCTGGACTCAACCTCCAAACTCACAGCGCTGTCATCACCAGACCTGTCTCTGCCTATTGCTTTGCACACGGTAGATTTCCCTGTCATTCATTCTACCTTAGTTTTCAGCTGGGCCTTGCTCATGCTGCTCTCTCTCACACAACATCCCCTCTGCTGCCCACTGACTGCCTACCTGCCTGCTGAGACACCCAGTAACACACAACTCCCTCCACAATGAGGGATTCCTGCTCTTCTGCAGCTGATCTATTTGCACCAACTCCAGCACTTCAGCGAGCACAGCACTGCAGGCTGCTCAAGTTTTGATATCAGAAGGGCTTTTCACTGCTTTATTTAAGTTCTCGTTCTCCTTTTGTGTCCAAAGCTCTACAACTCTTTCCCATCTATAATGAAGTTCCTCCCTGGAGCCCATCAAACCATCTTTAAAAACTGGAAGTTGTTGCAAAACTACATGAAAGAGCAGATTAAGAAACACAAGGAGGATTGGAACCCTTCGGAGAGCCGGGACTACATTGACAGCTACCTGCAGGAGATAGTCAAGGTGAGCAAACTGAGCAAACCCTTCTGCAGCAGGGCTTAGAAATCAGGAGGGATGAGAAATGAGCCCAAATCCTCCATCTGAGCTGACCCTGTGGCCTTTGAGAGCTTAGAATGGACATGAGGCTCAGGGCACCCATCAGTGGGATGGGAGTGAAGAGGCCCAGCAGCTTCAGCCCAAATCCTTGGCTTGGTTTTGACTGAGCCTGGTGTCAGGACAGCCCTAATCGTCCTTGCGGCACTAACACACCTTTCTGTGAAGGACAAGGACAGTGACACCTTCCAAGAGGAACATCTCATCGCCTGTACCCTCGACCTGTTTTTTGCTGGGACCGAGACCACTTCCTCCACCCTGCGCTGGGCTCTGCTCTTCATGGCCTTACATCCAGAAATTCAAGGTACAAGTAGCAAAAGGTCAGTGTTTTCCCCTTGCTTTTATCCCTCACAGCTTTGGGAGAGACACTTTTCTTATGGGAAATGTTGAGAATCTCCCTGCACTCACACAAAAGAGGTGCAAAGGGTGGCACAGGTTCCATGTTAGTCCTTGGGGGACCCTCACAGCAACTGCCTTGGGTTGTTCCCAGGAGTTTTATCCTGTGGTCCTTGGCTGATTCCTGCTCTTTCCCACCAGCCCGTGTGCAAGCCGAGATCGACGCCGTCATCGGGCAGGCACGGCAGCCAGTGCTGGAGGACAGGAACAACATGCCCTACACCAACGCCGTCATCCATGAGGTGCAGAGGAAAGCCAACATCGTCCCTTTCAATGTCCCAAGAGTGGCAGTGAAGGACACGACCGTGGATGGCTTCTTCATCCCAAAGGTAAACCCACTCCTCAGCACTGGCACCTCAGGGACACTCCCAGCTCCTCAGCCTGGATTCACCAGGCCAGGTCCCTCCTGTACAGACACAACGTCCCTGCCCTGTCCAGAGTTCACTCCTGCTGAATGTGGACTTTTGCCATCCAACCAATGTTCTCCAGCTGCACAAATGGGGCAGAGCCCTGCACGGTGCCTTGGAGGAACAGATCCCATCTCACAGAGCTCTTGCAGGAACTTTGGCCCAAGATTGCAGCAGACAAAAGTGGTGCTGATGAGGGGAAAATGGGGTTCTGTAATGACTGCACCTCGAAAGAGAGGAGAAGTAAGAAAAACTGGCCCTGCAGGGGGGCAACAGACAAATAATTGGAGGGGAATGTGACTCTGGAGGTTCACAGACTGTAAGATAAAATAGTCCCTTCTGCTGTCAGTGCCACTCAAAGTGTGGTCTCTTTTTCTTTTTCTCCTCTTAGGGCACTATTTTGATAGCAAATATAACCTCTGTGATGTTTGACAAGAATGAGTGGGAGACCCCGGACACCTTTAACCCCGGGCATTTCCTGAAGGATGGGAAATTCTGGAAAAGGGACTCCTTTGTAGCATTTTCTATCGGTAAGATTTCCTAAATTGTGATATTTTTCTACTGAGGAAATGGGCTTTGTTTCCAACTGAATCGATGGAGAAAAAGAGGAAAATAGTGATGGAAAGGGCAGGTGCATTCAGGAGGTGCTGCTCTAACAGTGCTCACATGGTCACCCCAAAGCACCACAGCCACACTCAGAGCCCTTTCTCCTCTCTTGTCACATGCACAGAAGAGAGATAAGGAGTATTAAAACTCCCTGCTAATTCCAGAGACCCCAGGAACACCTTCACCAGGGCAGGAGCATTGCTCTGTGCTCCTGCTCCCACGTGGCTCAGTGCACTGGGGCCCCCCTGTTGCCACCCTGGGGTACCCCAGCCAGCAGCTTCCCTGGGGACGTGGCTTTCAGCACCCCTGTTTGCTACACCAGATCACACACCTTCTCTGTTTGGGCTGCAGCCTCATCCTGGGAAGGGATCAGGGGCTGTGGTCATAAGGGAAGGCAGAAGCATTTGCAGCAGCAAGAGCACAGTCTGAGCATGCCATGGGTTGCTGTTTCCGCAGGGAAGCGCGCCTGCCTGGGAGAGCTGCTGGCCCGCTCCGAGCTCTTCCTCTTCTTCACGTCTCTGCTCCAGAAATTCACTTTCCAGCCACCCCCGGACACCACCCTCAGCCTCCAGCCCGTGATGGGCATCACGATGGCCCCACAGCCCTACAAGATCTGTGCTGTGCCTCGGTAGGGATCCCTTGGCCACCGTCCTCACAGGGAAAATCCTCACAGTCAGGGGAGCTCAAAACAAGCCTTCAGTAGCTCCCCTGTGCCAATAAAATACAAAACAGAACAGCTGGAAAACCATAGTCCTGTGGGGTCTTGGGAGCAGTTAAATCTAAGCCCCAGCAGAAGGAGAAGGAGCAGAGAGTGCTGGAAGGGTCGGGCCCACGACTGTGAGGAAGGAAGTGGTTTGTGGGGGGAAGTCACAAGTTTTACGTTTCCCCTCTGTTTCTGGCAAAGATCTGTGGCCCTGCATGGCGGGCGTGGACACAGCGTTGGCTGAGCAAGTGGGTGGGGACATGGAGCCCTCAGGGATGGACACACTGCCCCTGCCCATACCAGGGCCCTTTGCAGAAGAGTTAATTAAACAGGAAAATTGTAGAGAAGGTTTCCATTTGTGGAACCATTTATTCTTAGGAATGCTGTCTCCTGGGTGCTTCTCTCTGCTGTGCTGTCACAGCAAAGACTGTTCTTTTTCCTATTTTTTTGCTTCTCACCATTCATAAATTCCTTTTCTATGGGCACCCACACTGGATAAGGGATACTTAATAAGAAAAGAGGATAACAACGAGGTCACTTTCCTCCAGTGTTCTTCCCTATCCCTGGCAATAATCACTTTGCTGCAGTAGAAAGCAATGCCTGTGCAATGGCAGATTTATGCCACATGGGAGAGCCCTCTGCACATCACGTCAATGCCATGCCGGGCAGACAGGGATTCTCTCACGGACCTGTCCTTCCAACTTGAACTATATTGGGTTTCTAATTAATGGTTTACAGTCACAGGCTCCAACGTTCTGCTTGTGTCTTTTTAAAAGTGAAAACATAAAAGACCTGTTTTTCCCCTTTCAGTTCCACAATAAAAGAGTCATTCACTTTTTCAAGCTTCAAAAATGTGAGGGCCACGGGGATCACAGGTATGGCATCACCCCAGTGGCTCTGCTGCCCCTCTGTGCCTTCTGGTCAACACTGCACAACCCCAGTGGCCATAGCAGATCTGCCCAAGAGAGAGAAAAGGAACCCAAAGCGTTCCCCAGAGCAGAGGTGGCAGCTGACCCCTGCAGAGCCACGTGCTGCAATGTCAAACTGCTGCTACAAACACCCTGCTGCATTCACAAGAAAACACAAGGCACACACCAAAGGTGCACATGGTGTGGGAACACCTCCCTGCCTCAGAGCCGCTCCAAGGGGGCAAATTCCACACAGCCTGTTGCCAACTACCCCACAAGGGCCCCAGCCTGCAGAGTGGGCACTGCTTGGGCCTCTCAGCACCTGCCCCACCTTTGTGGGCCTTTGGCAATGGCTCTAGCACGGGCTCCACACCCAAAGGACAAGGCAGGTGGGAAGGCATGGCTGGAGGGCTCGGGCAGGACCAACCTGACGGCCAGAGCAAGTTGCTCTGCTGGCACTTGTCCCGTGGGGATTGGACAATGATTAAACTTTGGAACCGCTGCACAGCCTGGGCGGCTCTTTGCTTCCAGCACACATCACTCTGGCACAGGGAACCCGGAAATAATCAGCCAGATGGTTGGGGAAGGTTTGTGCAGCCTTATCTCAGATGTCCCTGCTGACCTGGGCTCGGTCTGGGACTCTTGAGAGCAGAGAAGCAGCTCCTGTAAGCAAGGAGAGCTCGAGGCACTGGCAGCGGCTGGAGCCTGCCCGGCACCGCGGAGCTGACGCCGGGACACGGCACGGTGAGGGCACCACGGGCACGAGGGAGCAGGGCTGGTGCTGAGCCGGGGGCCGGTGGGAACAGTGCAGGGAACCTGCCTCAAGGGTTTAGTCTTCGTCCTGCAGAGCTCATTTCTGTCTGCACACAAGGCAAAGATCGCTGGGGTTTAGTGAGGCAGCAGTGGGAGGAGGGAGGGGAAAGCGGAAGCTGGAGCTGTTTTGCTTTGTGGTGGTTTGGATTACTTAATCCCATCAGAGGGAATGCTTGAGTTCCATCCAGGAGGGGTTTGTCATCCTTGCTGAAAGCTGGGACAGCAGCAGTCTGAACGCAGCCTCTGGACCAGGCCAGCAAAAGCTGCTCTGTGCTCTCCTGTGTTTGTGCCCACAGCTGCTGCAGCACATCATCCATCTCACCCTGTCCCTGTTGGACTCAGTTGTGTCCTGGGAGGTCCATCTGCCCTGACCTGCTGTGAGACACATCCATTCAGAGCCCCAGCATCCAGCCATGCTGCACTTCCTCTGGGACAGCATCTCCTTCCACACACTCCTCATCTTCCTCGTTGTCTTCCTGTTTGTTGCCGACTACATTAAGAACAGAAACCCAAAGAACTTCCCTCCCTCCCCTTTGCGTCTTCCCTTTGTGGGGCACCTCTACTTGATGGACTTCAGAGATCCCCAAAAAGCAGTGAAAAAGGTACGGGGGTGGTGGGCACCATAGGGGAGGGACAAGGAAACTGTAGTTGCAGGGAAGGAGTTAACTCACACCCCACGGCCCCAGCAGGTTTGCTCTCCTGGGTGAGTTTTCCCTGGGTACAAGGAGGGGCACAGGTGTGCAGTGATCCCTCGGGCAAAGGGCACAACACCATCCCATGGCTGCAGTCACAGATGTTGGAGCCACTTAGTTCTGAATGGGGGCTGGAAGGGCACTTGGGAAGGGAGAAAAAGAAAAGCCAGAAAAACAGAGCACTCAAAAATCAAACCTGGAGACACTTCCTTGATTTATGGACAATTAACACCAACTCCTGATCAGTGATTCAGGAAAAGAGGAAAAAAAAGTCTGCAGTCAGGCAGAGATTTCTGCACACATTCTCTGCCCTCCCACTCTCGGCTTTTCTTATTTTCCCTGTGCCCCCAGACAGGACTGTCGTTGTCCCAGCAGACACTTTCACTTCAAATGAAACCTCTTTTCATTATTTCCCCTTCCAGCTGACTAAAAAATATGGTGACATCTTTGGATTGTCTGTGGGTAGCATGAAGTTTGTGCTAGTAAGTGGAATGCGGCTGTTTAAGGAAGTGCTTGTAAACCAAGGGGAAAACTTCCTGGAGCGCCCAGAAATGCCTACTCAAGTCTTCAGTAAGATGGGTGAGTTGTCCCTCAGGACATGTTCCTCTAAGGTTCAGGCATTGGCCCTGCACAGGACTAAGACAGATGGAAAGAAGGCAGAGCCCTGGAGATTTTCCCCTCTGGTGGGATCAGCCTTGGCTCATGGCAGGTGTTTCTGCCAGGACTGGTCTCCTCCAGTGGGCACTTGTGGAAGGCACAGAGGAGGTTCACCTTGACCACCCTGCGAAACTTTGGCTTGGGGAAGAGGAGCGTGGAGGAGCGAATCCAGGAGGAGTGCCGGTTCCTCGTGGATGCCTTTAAGGATGAGCAGGGTGAGTGCCTGTTACCATTCCTGCCATGGTTCACAGCAGGCTGGAAAATACCTCACCTTGCAAGGGCTGCCACCACCCTGGCAGCATCCCTGCTCCCTCTTACAGGGCTTTGCCCTTCAAACTGACAGCTGAAAGCAGGCAGGTAACACCCCATGCATTATTCCTAACCCAGCTTCAGCCTCTGGGAAACACCATGTGTGTATATAGTGGTTTCCCAGGAATACTGACATAAACACTTATCCTTGCAAGGAGTTCTAAAGACATCTCTCCAGCAGACCTTGCTTTCCAAAGTAAACAAACACCTCCATAATCTGATTGTACAGGGACTACCTAATTGCCTGGAGGAACTTGGCCAGCTCATGGGTGCAGAAAGGTATTCAAAGCACATTGACAGAATGGTCACAGGAACCATTCATTTCTCCTACTTGTTGAGTATTTTACCTCTGATAAGAGTGTCATCTTCTCAGTTTCGGAGAAAACTGGCACAGAACTCATCTTTTCCCTCTCTAGAGAATCCTTTCAACCCTCAGTTTACACTCACTAACGCCATTGCAAACATCATCTGCTCCCTCGTCTTCGGCAATCGGTTTGACTACCACGATCAGGACTTCCAAAACTTGCTGAAGCTGTTGCATGAGATGATGACCCTCCATGGAGCTAAGACCACCCAGGTACAGCCCTCCAACCACCACTCCAGGGTTATAGTTTCTCCTCTGGACTCAACCTCCAAACTCACAGTGCTGTCATCACCAGACCTGTCTCGGCCTATTGCTTTGCACACGGTAGATTTCCCTGTCATTCATTCTACCTTAGTTTCCATTGGGCCACACTCATGCTGCTCTCTCCCACACAACATCCCCTCTGCTGCCCACTGACTGCCTACCTGCCTGCTGAGACACCCAGTACCACACAAGTCCCTGCACAATGAGAGATTCCTGCTCTTCTGCAGCTGATCTATTTCCACCAACTCCAGCACTTCAGCAAGCACAGCACTGCAGGCTGCTGAAGCATTCATATCAGAAGGACATTTCACTGCTTTATTCAAGTTGTCTTTCTACTTTTCTGTCCAAAGCTTCACAACTCTTTCCCATCTATAATGAAGTTCCTCCCTGGAGCTCATCAAACCATCTTTAAGAACTGGGAGTTGTTGGAAAATTACATTAAAGAGCAGATTAAGAAACACAAGGAGGATTGGAACCCTTCGGAGAGCCGGGACTACATTGACAGCTACCTGCAGGAAATAGCCAAGGTGAGCAAACCCTTCTGCAGCAGGGTTTAGAAATCAGGAGGGATTGGAAATGAGCCCAGATTCTCCATCTGAGCTGTCCCTGTGGCATTTGAAGAGCCTAGGACAGACATGAGGCTCAGGGCAACCATCAGTGGGATGGGAGTGCAGGGGCCCAGCAGCTTCAGCCCAAATCCTTGGCATGGTTTGGACTGAGCCTGGTGTCAGGACAGCCCTCACTGTTCCTGTGGCACTAACACACCTTTCTGTAAAGGATAAGGACAGTGACACCTTCTGCGAGGAACATCTCATCGCCTGCACCCTTGACCTGTTTTTTGCTGGGACCGAGACCACTTCCTCCACCCTGCGCTGGGCTCTGCTCTTCATGGCCTTACATCCAGAAATTCAAGGTATAAGTAGCAAAAGGTCAGTGTTTTCCCCTTGCTTTTATCCCTCACAGCTTTGGGAGAGACACTTTTCTTGCGCCAAAAGCTGGGAATCTCCCTGCACTCACACAAAAGAGGTGCAAAGGGTGGCACAGGTTCCACGTTAGTCCTTGGGGTCCCTCACAGCAACAACCTTGGGTTGTTCCCAGGAGTTTTATCCCTTGGGCCTTGGCTGATTCCTGCTCTTTCCCACCAGCCCGTGTGCAAGCCGAGATCGACGCCGTCATCGGGCAGGCACGGCAGCCAGTGCTGGAGGACAGGAACAACATGCCCTACACCAACGCCGTCATCCATGAGGTGCAGAGGAAAGCCAACATCGTCCCTTTCAACGTCCCAAGAGTGGCAGTGAAGGACACGACCGTGGATGGCTTCTTCATCCCAAAGGTAAACCCACTCCTCAGCACTGGCACCTCAGGAAGACTCCCAGCTCCTCAGCCTGGATTCACCAGGCCAGGTCCCTCCTGTACAGACACAACGTCCCTGCCCTGTCCAGAGTTCACTCCTGCTGAACGTGGACTTTTGCCATCCAACCAATGTTCTCCAGCTGCACAAATGGGGCAGAGCCCAGCACGGTGCCTGGAGGAACAGATCCCATCTCACAGAGCTCTTGCAGGAACTCTGGCCCAAGATAAATATGATGCTGATGAGGGAAAAATGTGTTTCTCTAAGGACTGCACCTCCAAAGAGACAAGAAGTAAGAAAAACTGGCCCTGTAGGGGAGCAAAAGACAAATCATTAGAGAATTTGACTCTGGATGTTCTTTGTGGAGCAACTGTAAGAGAAACATGCCAATCTTTGTCAGTGCCACAAAAAGTGTGATCTTTTTTTCTTTGTCACTCCTTAGGGCACTATGTTAACCACAAATATAACCTCTGTGATGTTTGACAAGAATGAGTGGGAAACCCCTGACAACTTCAACCCTGGGCATTTCCTGAAGGATGGGAAGTTCTGGAAAAGGGACCATTTTGTAGCATTTTCTGTTGGTAAGTGTTGTGGATTTGTGACGTTTTCATGCTGAGGCACCAGGATTTCTAACTGCATATAGAAAGGAAAATAGTGATGGAAAGGGCAGGTGCATTCAGGAGGTGCTGCTCTAACATTGCTCACAAGGTCACCCCAAAGCACCACAACCACACTGGGAGCCCTTTCTCGTCTCTCTTCACATGCACAAAAGAGAGATAAGGAGTATTAAAATCCCCTACTAATCCCAGAGACCCCAGGAACACCTTCACCAGGGCAGGAGCATTTCTCTGTGCTCCTGCTCCCACGTTGCTCAGTGCACTGGGGCCCCCCTGTTGCCACCCTGGGGTACCCCAGCCAGCAGCTTCCCTGGGGATGTGGCTTTCAGCACCCCTGTTTGCTACACCAGAGCACACACCTTCTCTGTTTGGGCTGCAGGCTCATCCTGGGAAGGGATCAGGGGCTGTGGTCCTAAGGGAAGGCAGAAGCATTTGCAGCAGCAAGATCACAGTCTGAGCATGCCATGGGTTGCTGTCTCTGCAGGGAAGCGCGCCTGCCTGGGCGAGCTGCTGGCCCGCTCCGAGCTCTTCCTCTTCTTCACGTCTCTGCTCCAGAAATTCACCTTCCAGCCACCCCCGGACACCACCCTCAGCCTCCAGCCCCTGATGAGCATCACGATGGCCCCACAGCCCTACAAGATCTGTGCTGTGCCTCGGTAGGGAACCCTTGGCCACTGTCCTCACAGGGAAAATCCTTTGTCAGGGCAGCTGAAAACAAGCCCTCAGGAGCTCTTCTCTCCTCTAATAAAATACAAAACAGAACAGTTGGAAAACAATAATCCTGTGGGGTTCTTCGGATCAGTTTATCCAAAGCCCAGCAGAAGGAAAAGCAACAGAGAGTGTTGGAAGGGTCGTGCCCGCGGCTGTCAGGAAGGCAGTGGTTTATGGGGGCAAGTCATGAGTTTGACGCTTCCCCTCTGTTTCTGGCAAAGATTTGTGGCCCTGCATGACGGGCATGGACACGGCGTGGGCTGAGCAAGTGGGTGGGGACATGGACCCCTCAGGGATGGACACACTGCCCCTGCCCATACCAAGGCCCTTTGCAGAAGAGTTAATTAAACAGGAAACTTGTCATGAGTGGTTCATTTCTGGGACTACTGATGGTTAGAAATGCTTTGTCCTGGGTGCTTCTGTCTGCTGTGCTATCACAGTAAGGCCTGTTCTTTTTCCTGTTTTTCTGCTTCTCGCCATTCATAAATGACTTTTCTATGGGCACCCACACTGGATACAGGATAGTTAACAGGAAAAGAGGATTACAACGAGTTCACTCTCCATCCGTTTTCTACTCCATCACTGGCAGTAACCACTTTGTTCCAGTACAAAGCAATGCCTGTGCAGTTGCAGATTTATGCCACATGGGAGAGTCCTCTGCACATCACATTCCTGCCACACCAGGCACACAGGGTTTCTGTTCCTGTCCTTCCAGCTGATGACTTAAATCTTTTTTTTAATTAATATTTTGCAGTCACAGGCTTCCAAGTTGTGCTTGTGTCTTTCTAAAAGGGAAAATATAAAAGAAGTCTTTTCATTCTTTCAGTTCCACAATAAAAGAGTGAACTTTTCAAGCTTCCCAAGTGTGAGGACCATGGGGAACACAGGTATGGCATCAACCCAGTGGTTCAGCTGCCCCTCTGTGCCTTCTTGTCAACACTGGACAACTCCAACAATTACAGCTGATGTCCCAAAAAAGAAAAAAGGAACCCAAAACGTCCCCCAGAGCAGAGGTGGCAGCTGACCCCTGCAGAGCCACGTGCTGCAATGTCAAACTGCTGCTGCAAACACCCTGCTGCTTTCACAAGAAAACACAAGGCACACACCAAAGGTGCACATGGTGTGGGAACACCTCCCTGCCTCAGAGCCGCTCCAAGGGGGCAAATTCCACACAGCCTGTTGCCAACTACCCCACAAGGGCCCCAGCCTGCAGAGTGGGCACTGCTTGGGCTTCTCAGCACCTGCCCCACATTTGTGGGTCTTTGGCAATGGCTCCAGCACAGGCTTCACACCCAAAGGACAAGGCAGGTGGGAAGTCATGGCTGGAGGGCTCGGGCAGGGCCAACCTGACGGCCAGATCAAGTTGCTCTGCTGGCACTTGTCCCGTGGGGATTGGACAATGATTAAACTTTGGAACCGCTGCACAGCCTGGGCGGCTCTTTGCTTCCAGCCCACATCACTCTGGCACAGGGAACCCGGAAATAATCAGCCAGATGGTTGGGAAAGGTTTGTGCAGCCTTATCTCAGATGTCCCTGCTGACCTGGGCTCGGTCTGGGACTCTTGAGAGCAGAGAAGCAGCTCCTGTAAGCAAGGAGAGCTCGAGGCACTGGCAGCGGCTGGAGCCTGCCCGGCACCGCGGAGCTGACGCCGGGACACGGCACGGTGAGGGCACCACGGGCACGAGGGAGCAGGGCTGGTGCTGAGCCGGGGGCCTGTGGGAACAGTGCAGGGAACCTGCCTCAAGGGTTTAGTCTTCGTCCTGCAGAGCTCATTTCTGTCTGCACACAAGGCAAAGATCGCTGGGGTTTAGTGAAGCAGCAGTGGGAGGAGGGAGGGGAAAGCGGAAGCTGGGGCTGTTTTGCTTTGTGGTGGTTTGGATTACTTAATCCCATCAGAGGGAATGCTTGAGTTCCATCCAGGAGGGGTTTGTCATCCTTGCTGAAAGCTGGGACAGCAGCAGTCTGAACGCAGCCTCTGGACAAGGCCAGCAAAAGCTGCTCTGTGCTCTCCTGTGTTTGTGCCCACAGCTGCTGCAGCACATCACCCATCTCACCCTGTCCCTGTTGGACTCAGTTGTGTCCTGGGAGGTCCATCTGCCCTGACCTGCTGTGAGAGACTTTCCTGCAGAGCCCCAGCATCCAGCCATGCTGCACTTCCTCTGGGACAGCATCTCCTTCCACACACTCCTCATCTTCTTCATTGTCTTCCTGTTTGTCGCTGACTACATTAAGAACAGAAACCCAAAGAACTTCCCTCCTACCCCTTTGCGCCTTCCCTTTGTGGGGCACCTCTACTTGATGGATTTCAAAGATCCTCCAAGAGCAATGAAAAAGGTATGGGGGTGGTGGGCAGAGTCCGGAAGGGATGAGGGAATTGCAGATGTAGGGAAGGAATTAACCCGCACCCCATGGCCCCAGCAGGTTTGCTCTCATGGGTGACCTTTGCCTGGGTACAAGGAGGGGCAAAGGGCACATCACCATCCCATGGCTGCAGTCACTTATGTAGGAGCCCCGTAGGGCTGAGGGGCAGCTGGAAGGGCATTTGGGAAGGAAGCAGAACAAAATCCAGAAAAAAAGAGCACTGAGAAACCTAACCTGGAGACATTTTCTTGCTTTATGGACAATTAACACCAACTCCTGATTAGTGGATTCAGGAAAAGAGGAAAGCAAAAAGACCTCTGCAGTTAGGCAGCGATTTGTGCACACCTTCTCTCTACCCTCCCACTCTCAGCTTTTCTTATTTTCATTTGTGCCCCCTGACAGGGCTGTCCCTGTCCCAACAGACACATTAACTTCAAATGAAAGGCCTTTACTTTATTTCCCCTTCCAGCTTACTGAAAAATATGGTGACATCTTCGGATTATCAGTGGGGAACATGAAGTTTGTGCTAGTAAGTGGAATGCGGCTGTTTAAGGAAGTGCTTGTAAACCAAGGCGATGACTTCTTGGAGCGCCCAGATATTCCTACTGAAGTCTTCAGCAAGATGGGTGAGTTGTCCCGCAGGACATGTTCCTCTAAGGTCAGGCATTGGCCCTGCACACGTCTCAGATGGCTGGACAGAAGGCAGAGCCTTGGAGATTTTCCCCTCCAGGGGGATCATCCTTGGCTCATGGCAGGTGTTTCTGCCAGGACTGGTCTCCTCCAGTGGGCACTTGTGGAAGGCACAGAGGAGGTTCACCTTGACCACCCTGCGAAACTTTGGCTTGGGGAAGAGGAGCGTGGAGGAGCGAATCCAGGAGGAGTGCCGGTTCCTCGTGGATGCCTTTAAGGATGAGCAGGGTGAGTGCCTGTTACCATTCCTGCCATGGTTCACAGCAGGTTAGAAAATACCTCACCTTGCAAGGGCTGCCACCACCCTGCCAGCATCCCTGCTCCCTCTGACAGGGCTTTGCCCTTCAAACTGAGAGCTGAAAGCAGGCAGGTAACACCCCATGCATTATTCCAAGCCCACCTTCAGTCTCCTGCTCTCCAGGAGATCTCTGGGAAATACCATGTGTGTATAAACACTGATGTTTCCAAGGAGTTCCAAAGACATCTCTCTCCTGTAGACGTTGCTTTCCAAAGTAAACAAACAGCTCTATAATCTCACTGAACTTGGACCACTCAATTGCCCGGAGGAGCTTGGCCAGCTCATGGGGGCAGCAAGGTGTTCAAAGCACAGCGACAGAATGGTCACAGAGACAACTAATTTCCTTCATATTTGTTGAATATTTTACTTCTGACAACTGTGATTTTCTTACCATTTGGAGGTTACTGGCACAAAATTGATCTTTTCCTTCTCCAGGGAATCCTTTCGACCCTCAGTTTACACTCACTAACGCCATTGCAAACATCATCTGCTCCCTCGTCTTCGGCAATCGGTTTGACTACCATGATGAGGACTTCCAAAACTTGCTGAAACTGATGTATGAAACAGTTATGCTCCATGGAGCCATAACAACACAGGTATAGCCCTCCTGCTACTATCCCAGGGCTATAGTTTCTCCTCTGGACTCAACCTCCAAACTCACAGTGCTGTCATCACCAGACCTGTCTCTGCCTATTGCTTTGCACACGGTAGATTTCCCTGTCATTCATTCTGCCTTAGTTTCCATTGGGCCTTGCTCATGCTGCTCTCTCTCACACAACATCCCCTCTGCTGCCCACTGACTGCCAACCTGCCTGCTGAGACACCCAGTACCACACAAGTCCCTGCACAATGAGAGATTCCTGCTCTTCTGGAGCTGATCTCTTTGCACCAACTCCAGCACTTCAGCAAGAACAGCACTGCAGGCTGCTCAAGCTTTGTTATTAGAAGAGCTTTTCAGTGTTTCATGCAAGTTCTCACTCTCCTTTTGTGTCCACAGCTCTACAACTCTTTCCCATCTATAATGAAGTTCCTCCCTGGAGCCCATCAAACCATCTTTAAAAACTCGAAGTTGTTGGACAGCTACATTAAAGAGCAGATCAACAAACACAGGGAGGATTGGAACCCCTCTGAGAGCCGGGACTACATTGACAGCTACCTGCAGGAGATAGCCAAGGTGAGCAAACTGAGCAAACCCTTCTGCAGCAGGGCTCAGAAATCACGAGGGATTGGAAATGAGCCCAAATTCTCCATCTGAGCTGCCTCTGAGGCCTTTTAGGAACTTAGAATGGATACTCATCAGTGTCAGCTCAGGGCACTCATCAGTGGGATAGGAGTGCAGGGGAACAGCAGCTTCAGCACAAATCCTTGGCATGGTTTGGACTGAGCCTGGTGTCAGGACAGCCCTCACTGTTCCTGTGGAACTAACACATCTTTCTGTAAAGGACAAGGACAGTGACACCTTCTGCGAGGAACATCTCATCGCCTGTACCCTTGACCTGTTTTTTGCTGGGACCGAGACCACTTCCTCCACCCTGCGCTGGGCTCTGCTCTTCATGGCCTTACATCCAGAAATTCAAGGTACAAGTAGCAAAAGGTCAGTGGTTTCCCCTTGCTTTTATCCCTCACACCTTTGGGAGAGACACTTTTCTTGCCAGAAAAGTTGGGAATCTCCCTGCACTCACACAAAAGAGGTGCAAAGGGTGGCACAGGTTCCACGTTAGTCCTTGGGGACCCTCACAGCAACTGCCTTGGGTTGTTCCCAGGAGTTTTATGCCTTGGGCCTTTGCTGATTCCTGCTCTTTCCTACCAGCCCGTGTGCAAGCCGAGATCGACGCCGTCATCGGGCAGGCACGGCAGCCAGTGCTGGAGGACAGGAACAACATGCCCTACACCAACGCCGTCATCCATGAGGTGCAGAGGAAAGCCAACATCCTCCCTTTCAACGTCCCAAGAGTGGCAGTGAAGGACACGACCGTGGATGGCTTCTTCATCCCAAAGGTAAACCCACTCCTCAGCACTGGCACCTCAGGGAGACTCCCCGCTCCTCAGCCAGGATTCACCAGGCCAGGTCCCTCCTGTACAGACACAACGTCCCTGCCCTGTCCAGAGTTCACTCCTGCTGAACGTGGACTTTTGCCATCCAACCAATGTTCTCCAGCTGCACAAATGGGGCAGAGCCCTGCACGGTGCCTTGGAGGAACAGATCCCATCTCACAGAGCTCTTACAGGAACTCTGGCCCAAGATAAATATGCTGCTGATGAGGGAAAAACATTGTTCTTTAATGACTGCACCTCCAGAGACCAGAAGTAAGTAAAACTGGTACTGCAGGTGGACAACAGAGAAGTAACTGCAGTAGAATTTGACTCTGGATGTTCTTTGTGGAGAGATTGGAAGATAAAACTGACAATCTTTCTGTCAGTGCCACGCAAAGTGTGATCTTTTTCCTTGTCACCTCCTAGGGCACTATGTTAACCACAAATATGACCTCAGTGATGTTTGACAAGTATGAGTGGGAAACTCCGGACACCTTTAACCCTGAGCATTTCCTGAAGGATGGGAAGTTCTGGAAAAGGGACTCCTTTGTAGCATTTTCTCTTGGTAAGATTTGCAGATTTGTGATGTTTTCCTGCTGAGGCAAAAGGATTGGGATTACAACTGCATAGATGGAGATAGAGAGGAAAATAGTGATGGAAAGGGCAGATGCACCCAGGAGGTGCTGCTCTAACATTGCTCACATGGTCACCCCAAAGCACCACAACCACACTCGGAGCCCTTTCTCATCTCTCTTCACATGCACAGAAGAGAGATGAACATGATTAAAACCGCCTGAGAATCCCAGAGACCCCAGGAACACCTTCACCAGGGCAGGAGCATTGCTCTGTGCTCCTGCTCCCCCATGGCTCAGTTCACTGGGGACCCCCTGTTGCCACCCTGGGGTACCCCAGCCAGCAGCTTCCCTGGGGATGTGGCTTTCAGCACCCCTGTTTGCCACACCAGAGCACACCTTCTCTGTTTGGGCTGCAGGCTCATCCTGGGAAGGGATCAGGGGCTGTGGTCCTAAGGGAAGGCAGAAGCATTTGCAGCAGCAAGAGCACAGTCTGAGCATGCCATGGGTTGCTGTCTCCACAGGGAAGCGTGCCTGCCTGGGAGAGCTGCTGGCCCGCTCCGAGCTCTTCCTCTTCTTCACATCTCTGCTCCAGAAATTCACCTTCCAGCCACCCTTGGACACCACTCTCAGCCTCCAGCCCGTGATGGGCATCACGACGGCCCCACAGCCCTACAAGATCTGTGCTGTGCCTCGGTAGGAAACCCTTGGCCTCCGTCCTCACAGGGAAAATCCTTTGTTAGGAATACTGAAAACGAGTCCTCAGCAGCTCCCTTGGACTCCAAAGAGAGGCTGGGCAGTTTGTTTCTTTTAAAACAAAGTAATTTCCTTTACATTTGGACCTCATGTTCCATGAGATCATGAGATTTGTCATCAGCCTGGGTGCTGCCAAGGCACTTTTAGGTTTGACCTATGGCACTGTAAATCAATCAGGGACTCTGGGCTTTCCTAATTTTCTGATGGATGGCCATAGTTCACTGTGGCAAAATCAGGGACACTTTAGAGATTGCAGTGTAGAGGCTGTGGCTGTGTACACTGGAAAAGCAATACCAGTGGTCTTCTTTTATAGCACTAATACATGCAGTAATCCCTCAGTCTTTCCTTAACTGTACTCCTCTAAAATAAAAAGTCACTCTATAACACCTATGCCTTGTGCATCATTAAATCTTTACCAAAACATTTTTGGCACAAAGCATTCTGGAAAGAACAGACCAACCCAGGCCATGTCCAGCACTGGTGTAGCCTTTGGCCTGCCCCATATTGCTGCAGCATTGCAGAAGGGTGGCACTGTGACAGCAAAGGCAATTCCTATGAACTGATGGAAATAAATGACCCTGACAGCACAAGTAAACTACAAATAGGATATTCAAAATCCTCCCTGATTACTTGCCCAGAATCACCAAGTGACTGGTGTGTCCAGGGGCAGAGGGGTGAGCTCCAGCAACACACAACGCACTCAAGATTCTAATGAGGAACAGGGTCCCTTGGAAAACACTAGCAACAAATTACTATTTTAAACAATTCCATGCATGGTGAAACAGTCCAAAAATTGACAACTGATGGTTAACATCAGTAAATGCATTGGCTTGGTAACAGCTGCACCACAGGACCCTGGTGAGGTCTCCAGTCATGAGAAGCTGCAGCTCTCAGGGGCAGGACCAGGGCTGCCTGGTAGGAAAGGAGCACAGCACCAGTAACACACACCTCCAGCACCTGCTCACCTGCTGAGAAAACAGGCAGAGAGCAATCTTTTCCTGTTAGTTTTCAATTTTCCTTGGAGTACTGTTCATATGCTCCTAGAGGAAGCAAATTTCTCCACATGAACACGGCTTTTGGCAAGGCTCCTTCAAGCACAGGCCTTGGTGGGACTTCTGCTGCCTCCTCTAATTTTCTGTGCCAGGTGGAAGCAAGAGGTTGGAGTAAGAAGATGCTTTTCCTGGCACTCAAAGCTGTTTTGCAGATCCATAAGGTGGAGACATGAGAATGTGTGGTGGGACTCAAACCAATCCATATGTAATGCAGGACCTGTCTCATCCCACTTTGGGTGAGAACCTAGCCATTCCCAATCCCAGCTCTCCCACCCACTCCTCTCCCCATGCCAGCTGCTCTCCAACCTGCTGCTGGGACTCACACACCTTCCCTTGACAGCAGAAACAAGGAAGTCCATTTGACTTTCTAGACTCTACATCCTTTCTTTTCCTTTCTTTGGAGAAGCAGAAGGGGCAGGCTGGAAGTAGGCTGTGTGCCTGGAATTGACTGGGATCAGGGGAAGGGAGCAGTGACAACTTTCTGCTGTGTGCAGCATTATTCCCAAAGCACTCCCAATTCACAGGTGTCATTTGACTGTTTTGGGGTACTTCTTTTCCCCAATGCTTGGCTCAGATTTCCATTTCCTTTCCCAAGCTCCTGCTGTATCCAAAAGCTTCCTCCCCCTCCTCCCCAGGCCTCTAATACTCAGAAAACAACACATTTCACAGGCTTCTTCAATATTTTGCCCACTCCACCACAACCACCTCCCACACACAGCTGACCTCAACTTCCCTTTGCACTCAGGGCCTCCCTCCTTCACCTCTCCTCCAGGGACACCCCTTTCCCAAACATACAAACCTCCCACTACAGTGCTGGGCTCCTCAGGAGCTACCAGCAACACTGTAAGCAAACAGAGGGCTGAGCACATCCTGCAGCTCAGCTCAGGCTTCCTGCACAGCTCAGTGCCTCTCCCTTCTCCCTCAGACACGCACCTGCACATTTTGTTCTTCCGTGTCTGGAATTGCTTTGTCCAGCCTCAGAAAGCAGGAAAAACAGGTTTGCTGGATCTGGTCCTTCACTTCATGCTCACCAGGACTTCTGCCACACTGAGGCATCCCAGCTCCTCATCCTCAGGTCTTCCCTCTGGAGGCTGCCTGCTCTTTCCCAGCATCACTTCTGGGTTGGGGTTGGTGCTCAGGGAACATGAAAGCTGACAACGAGACTAAGAATGGAGCACATAAATAACCTGCAGTACAGGCTGGAGCGGGCAGTCAGTTTTCTTTTCCAAATAACAGCAAACACAGTGATTAGGGGTGTACCTGTCCCTCTGTCACCCCTCAGGTGGGGCTGAGGACAGGCAGAGACCCTCACCTACTTCAGTGGCACTGAGCAATTACTGAACTCAATGGACAGCTAAGTTGTAGTGGGGTTTAGGCTTTTCACTTCACAAGGTCGTTTGCTCAGCTCTGGGATGACTGCAGGCTGAGCAGGGGCAACCACCTCGGGGTGGGAGCAGAAGTGTAAGCTGGAATGAACTGAAAAGAGGGAAAGGTAGCCCAACTCACTCCATACGTACCCTCACTATACACACCTTACACATCCTGTAACGTATTTCAGATGGTGTAAATTATACCAACATGCAGAGCCAGGTCATGTGTTGCCCAGAAATATGGATGCTTACATCAGCTAGGGACCATTAAATGCACTGCTTGGAATAAAGACACCAAAGAATTCATTTTAAAAATCTTTATGTGAATATAAAAGAACTCTTTCCAAAGAAAAAAATAAAACCAAAAGTTTAAAAATTAGTGCAATTTTCAAGTTCTATGCAACACAGTGTTTACATTTGTTTTAAACAGAAGATGTAGACACCCATACACTGCAAACCTTAACTCTAGCTTCAAGGAAAGGGAAAAATGAAACATGTCAGGAAATTACTGTACTAGACATTACCAACTCTTAAACAAGTGTTTTTATTCTCTAATTTCTAATCTATTTATGGCTACCTAAATAGAACATCAGTATTGCTTATATTACTTATTTTCAAGGAAGTTTATATCATAGAAAATAGAATACCCATATATATATTTTTAATGAACAAAAAAAATCAGGTGAAAATTTATTTTCAGTGTATGTTTCTTAATGCACTATAATAAAGTCATTGCAAAAGAATCTTCTCAAAACTGCTGCCTGACCCATCTCAAGTAAAAGAACCTACTAGTCCAGAATTTGTATTATTGCTATAAAACACTTCTCTTCCACAGTAATCTTATATAAAAATAATTAACAAATGATATGTCAATCAGAACATATTTGTTGTTTCTTTGGATCTGTATTACCCGTTTTTCTGGAAACTGGTTAAATGACTAATAATGCTGTTTAACTTCAGCAGCATTCAGTGATTTCACCTCATGTTTGAGTGTGTTCCTCACTGTGCTGATGGGATGGTGTGAACTCAGTTTGCAGCAGAGACAAGAGGCCACTTTTTTCATCCTGCCTCAGCAGTGCTGCATCAAAGGACAGGAACTGCCAGAGCTCTGCTGCTACACATTGCACACAACTCTGCTGTGACACAGCAATGGCATTAGCAGCTCTTTTGTTTGACATGAATGAAGCAAACATTAAAATTATACTCATTTAGTGGTCCTTCCTGCACAGCCAGATGAGCTGAAGTGAACACAACACCATGGCTTATAATCCAGTATTTATTTCTACAGATCAGTTCCTCATTCATAGGACGTAACCCATGTTTAACCAGTTGTAGAACAGCTGCTCTTAAACAGGTTCTCAATCCCAAAGAAACCCTTAAGATACATTCACAGGCTTAACTCTTAACAGTTTGGAAAAATCCCAAATAAGCAATTTTTCATCCAGTATCTGAAACCTGATTAATATTTGGCAACCCCAACAAGACTATGGGGACAACTGTGCCCTGAAAAAGGCTGATCCCTGCCTGTAGTTCGGGTTTTAAATTCTTCCATCACTAGTCAGAAGACAAACTTCCAATTAAATGATAGGGAGGTTCTTGGTTATTTTTGGTCCCAGGGTCTGCAGTTTTGAGAAGTGTAAGTCGAGGACATTTGCTCCAAGTTTGTCACTATTCAGCACCTGACAGACACAGACACAGCTCCACTACTGTGAGAAGAACAACAAATGCATCAAGCCTACGAACTAGATGAGTATTTAAGGACGGCCATGAAAGTTTCCATGCTGTAAAGAACGAGGGTTAAGAGACCCACTCAACACTATCAGTGACAGCTTCACATTTCACTAGAGCACACCACGTACCAGGCCTTGGGAACGTAAGCACCTTGCTAAGACAACCTCCTGCTCCACTGCTCACCACCACCACCCACACCACCAGCAGAGGGAACAAGCAACTGTACCTTAAAAACACAAACTCCACTAATATCACTGCAGCAATAAAAGACCTCAAAACCCAAGAGGTAGTCCAGGCATACAGTCCTAAAGAACAGCACCAGACAGACAAAACTCTCCAACAGCCACGTGTCTGGTGTGTTCTCTGCTCACACCACACGTAGCATGAGGCTGGCTTTTCAGCAATGCCTTTTGGAGGAGGAAATCTGTTGAATGCCTAAATGTACAGCACTGTAAAACAACCACCACAGCTAAGAAGCAACCCTCTGTATCAGCAATGAATACTTGCCTTTTCCCTGGCATTGCATGCAATGCCCAGTGAAGAATTTAAGATGCTGGAGAAGGAAGAAATCAAAGGACGAGCCATAGTGAGGGGTATGTAGAATGAAAGAGTACCCAAATTTCACAATTCAAGACCTAAATTCTGCAAAGTGGAACTCTGCTCTCAAATCAAAGATGGTGAGACAGGTGTGTTTTCATTCACAAATATGGCTAAGTTTTATACTAGGTGATGCTCTGCTAGAGCACCCTCAAATACTTAGTTTAAGTGTATTCATTTTATTTTAAGGGCTGCTGGCAGTTTTATTTTATTCAACTATGGGCATAATGAATTTGTTCTAGACTGTTTGCAAAGAATAACAGACATTACCAGGTTTCCTAAAGATGCAATTCACAACGAGACATTTGGAAAATAAATAAAGTGACAAATTTTGTGACAGACAGCAACCTCCTGCAACACAAATTTCAGATATCAATCCCCTTTTCATTTTCTATCAAACCATTATAGTTTGTGCACTTTTCCTCCCTGCCAACAAACAGTCTTTGCTGCCAAGAACTGCCAAAGCCATCTTTCATTCCTCTGCCTAGCACAGTCAGATGAGAGTAACTGAAGTGAAACTACATTTAAGAAAGAAGAAAATTAATTTCCATGCCCAGGGTCGTATAGGTTGAAATAAATGTGTTTCCTTCCCACTTAACCCCCATCCTGCAAATAAATACAGTGTACAAATATGCCAGACTTTTAGAATAGAGCCCAGACTTTTGAATTATTGTAATAGCTTTTTTCTTACACAGGAAAAGACAAGTTTTTTTGGCTTAAGTGAATTCAATGTCTTAAAGACAGGTTTTCTTTAGTGTGTTTATGCAGAAACTTAAGCTTTTTTTTTAAGTAAACGGAGTAATTCTGTTTCTCACAAAACAAATCCTGTCTTCTGTACTGGTACTATGCCTGTATTTCTATATAAATGCAAGTATGTTCTTGCTTTTAAAATTGTTCTTTCTAGTCTAAAAAAAGTATTTTTTTAAAACATGGTACTGATCTTTTAAATCTACTTTTAGAAGAGCCCAGCAAAAATGCCCAATATTGCCAGTTTTCCTGAAGTACATTTTTGCATAACATCTTCCCATTATAAAAGTCAGCTTTCCAGCCCACACCCATTAAATAAAGTTTTAAATATATAGTGCCAAATTTTTTATTTACAATATAATCTGAAGGCAAATATAAATCTTTGAAGTTGTGCTTATCAATAGCTACTGCAGTCCTTAAATCTACTTGGAAAACTACGTTGCTACCTTCTAGACACACCACTGATTAAATTAATCACTTTTCGATAGTTCTGATGTTGAATTTGCAGCTGCCCAGTTTTAACCTCCTCTTTCATCAAGTGGAAGCTATAAAACATTTAAGGACACTTTAGCAGGTAAGTTTTCCTCATGGTCCTTGTGGTCTAGTCAGATGTTGCCCCTGGTACTTTGACAGTGAGACTCCTCCTGGTGTTGGTGACGTGACGTTGCTGAGCCAGGAACGAGCGGCCCGGCCCATCCTTGCAGGCACCGCTGCTGCCAACCAGCCGTGCTTCCATACCCAGCTTCTGCAGAGTCAGGCTCTGCAAAACAGTTCAACAGCTCAAATAACAGCAAAAACAGAATTAAAAATCCCTGCTGTCTTTCATGCACAAAGCTCATAGAATCGTAGAACCAATTAGGTTGGAAAAGACCTCCAAGATCATCAAGTCCAACCCTTGATCCAACCCCACTGTGATCACCAGCCCAGGGCACTCTGTGCCCTGGGCTGGTGATCACAGTGGGGTTGGATCAAGATGTGGTGGATTCTCACAGCAGGGTTGGATCAAGATGTGGTGGATTCTCACTCAGTGCCACATCCATAGAATCACAGAATGGATTGGGTTGGAAAAGACCTCCGAGATCATCAAGTCCAACCCTTGGTCCAACTCCAGTCCCTTTACCAGATCATGGCACTCAGTGCCACGGCCAAGCTCAGGTTCAAAACCTCCAGGGACGGGGAATCCACCCCCTCTCTGGGCAGCCCATTCCAATGCCTGAGCACTCTCTCTGCAAAGAATCTTTTTCTGATCTCCAACTTCAATTTCCCCTGGCAGAGCTTGAGCCCCCTTGTCCTATTGCTGAGTGCCTGGGAGAAGAGACCAACCCCCACCTGGCTAGAACTTTCATGCTTATTCAGTATGCACAGACAAATTCTTTTGCAGCATTTTTTAGATTAGCTGCAATTTAACTGTCATATTTAGCAACAAATGAATTTTTTACCCACCTTGTTATACCATGCAGTTACAATTAGCTTTTCCTCATAATCATGTAGCTTTGCCAGTTTGTATTCGTTCTACAAGGAGACAAGAGGGAAGGGAAGCTCAATTAAAACATAAATTGCATCTGCATAAACTTATTGCAATCCACTGAGTGAAACAAACACAGGCAGCAGAAATGCTTCAATATGCAAAACAACTAGATAGCTTAGAAGTATAAATAAAGATACTTCCATAAAAGACTGTGAGAGAAATTGTATCAGACTACTTCAAAAAGGCTAAACTTTAAACAAGTTGCAGACAGAAACATAGAAACAACTTAGGAATACATTCTAAGGGTTTTTGTGTGGGGAAATGCACAAGAGATCTAGGGTGTATCTGTAAGTCTATAAATAATTTGGTAATTTTTCCACCTGAAAAGACAAGAATGTGCTTCCAGTGGCTGACTATTCTTGTCCTGTTATTGAATTGCTATTATATAATACACTTACCTAGTATATATTATATAAAAGAAATCTGAGGCCATGGCATTTATAAAGTCAGGATTTCAGTCAAGCAGACTTTACTGAATCATTAAAAAACACTATCTTGACTGTCTCATATCAGGACACACATATTAGAAGTTATTATTAAATATATGTAAATTTTTTACCTCTAGTGCTTCAATTTTTTTGTCTTTCTCCAGTATCTGTTTTCTGAGCAACATAATTTCTGCTGATGCTGGATTTAGCTTGGGGTCTAAGGTTTTTATCACCTGGATAGGACAAAACAGGAGTGTAACAAGTCAGGTTTGATTCTCAACAGCTCTGCATCTCATCTGCTCGGAGGAGGAATATGGAAACAGGGCACTGGTCAGGGAACTATGATGAAAAATAGGCTGTTACACAACAGAGACCAAAGGGTACAAAACAATCATTAATGCACCTCATGCTTAGTCTACACCCCATTCTCTCATACACCTCACCGATTGCAGCGGAACAATGTGATTAAAAATGCCACTTTAATTGGGAGGTGGGGACACACACGTTTAAATCAATGTGTTTAACAATAAATGAGGGAGGAATGTGTATGTTCAAAGACATGCCACTTACATTTCTTGCTTTCTCAAGGTACATTTTATACCTTTCTTCCATTGCTTTCATATCCTCATCTTTTTTCCGTAAAGCTGCTTCCAGCTCTCCAATCTTCTGGGCTATTTACAGAAATTATCAACAAAGACATACAAAATAAAAACAGACGTGGTACTTTCAAGGCTTCTGTGTTCTCTTGATTTCACCACCCTCCAAATAAACCTTCTGGCACCTACACAGCTCTCTAAGTTATGATTTTTGTTTCAGCTGTCCCACCTGACCCTGAATTCCCACTTTGCAGAGCACTGTTCAACAACACTAAGCCCCCAGGACCCTCTCCCTGCCCACCACACACACAGAATCCCTTCACACACTCTGGTTCAGGCTTAAGGCTGAGCTGTAGCAGAAAGCCTTATCCACACAACTATGCCATGGTCCAGTGGCTTTGGGAACCATTTCAGAAGAAACTTAACATAAGTCTTATTAAAAAAAAAACAAACTCAAAAACCCCACACAAAACAACTCACGGTTCTGACTGTCATCAGGCTGGAGCTCTGCCAGATCAGCCTCTTTCTTCTGCAGCTCATCATGAACTTCATTCAACTTTTCCCTGTGCATGAAATGTTGGAGAAGGATTAAGCTCACAAAGAATTTCATGCACAGTTTTAAGCGCTGAAAGCTGTTGGCAGAAGTGCTTAAATAACTATTTTAAGCTCTGGTAATTCTTCTAAGTTGAAATAGAAAATTAGTATGTATTTTTGAAGGACCATAAAAGTTGTGAATCCCAAATTGAGTCTCATTTATCTAAAACTAGGAAAAAATGAACAATTAAACCCCTTCAGCATCTCCTTAGCAGGAACTACATATGCTGAAAGGATGGAAGTATTCCAGAAGAATGGAATACATTTTGAGTTCAGTAAGAACGATGGTTTTAGTGGTCTGTGTAGAACCAGAACACTTGAAATGCTGGTTAAGAGTTAAGAGGTATGAATATTAAAAGAAAATCAAGATCAGAGCAGGCAAAACTAGAACACCAATGCTTAACTCACTTTATGCATGATTCTTGAATCAGTGGCTTAGAATAACAAGACATCCCTGCAAAGATTTGAGCAGTTTCTGTGCTATATTTAGCATAAATAAGCTAGTGTGAATGCATGTGCCTTACTTACATGTGTGCTGCCAATTTCTGCTTCAGGTTGCTGGACTATGAAAGGAGAAAGTTAAAATTCAGTTATATTTAAGTATTTCATGCCATGCAACATTAAGGTGCTATCAGCCAAGAATACTTAACACAACTAAGTAAGTCAAAGCAAATAAATACTAAGAAAACTGCATTTTTTGTGCATTTTTGTAACTACATTCATATTTCTGGGGTTGCCCAGAAATGAATTACAGCATCCCTTTAAAGCTCTCCCTCTCATGATTCCACCATTGATTGATAAAAAGTAGAAGGTACAAGAGTTACAGTTCCTTAAAGAAGGTGGAGGAAGGGATCACCTGAACAGGAGCTTTTCAACTGAAATACAGTTGGTGGGGGGGTGTTTTTCACACTGAAAAACAAGCTGCACCTCTAAACAAAGGACTTGATGTTACACTGAGGGACTTCAAACAGAACTGGTACATTGTCTTCAAGGCAAAGAAATCTGAAGTTCTACTTACTCCTTCAGTCCTGGATCCCTGTTCCTGCAAAGTCTTCTGCAGATCTTCAATCTGCTGCTGTAACCCCCCAATTCGCTCTTCATTCAGCCTTTTAGGAAGAACAGACAGTTACTGCCCATCCTAACAGATCACAGACAGATATTTCTGTCTCATGTCTGGATAACAGTTTCTCAGAGGGTCTACCCAGCAGAACTTAAGCCACAAAGAAACTGATTTTTAGTTTGACTTGAACTTCTGCTGAATCAAACACATGGAGTTTTATTCAATATTTTATAATAAAGTACCTAGAATTGTTTTGAGAAACCTTAATGACCAAAAATTCTCATATTCTAATACAGTTTTCAGCATTAATTGATAGGGAAATTCAGACCATATCCCATGGCCTAACAGTCTGAAGTCCTAGAAATAAGAGTTTATATCCATTCTTGGTAGTAGACCAAGAATCACTCAGAACTAAGAAGAGTGTCCTGTAAGCAACACTTCATTTACAGTCACACTGGTGAAAGAAAAGGTAACTGGCTTCCTACACAGTGCTACACTACACATACAAACCACAAGGACACTTTGAAATTCCAGAAATCACTTTTTGCTGTATTTTAAGATGCAGTTTCACCTCTTCTCAGTCTCCAGTTCGTTCACTGTTCGATGCTTCTGCTCCAGCTGTTCCTGGAGCTCTGCAATACGTTCGTTTTCTGACCCCTCCTGTTTCAACAGGAGCATCTTATTTTCATGCTGCAGCCGAATAAACATTTCTCTGAATCAAAAACAACAGCAAAAAAGTCACTGTTAGTTAAGAAGGAAGTGACTAAGAGGAGGAAGAAATACCCCTGTTCACTCTCTCAGCCTTAAAGTGAGCCAATCAAGTTCTGCTTAAGGATATAGCTAGGGCAACAATGCCATTTATTATTAAAGGCTTAACTTAAAATATTGTGATGTTTGCAAATGGTAAGAGATAAAGAGCAAGGTTTTAAATTGTCATTCCAAACCCAGATTTATACACAGCAATCCGATATGCTTTTAAGAAAGAGAGTAACTATAGTATGGAGAAATAAATAATAATTAACAGCTACATGGGGGACAGAACAAGCATCATGGAGGCAAAGCAGGAACTGGGATACAGAGTCATGACCTTTCCCAAAGACAATATCACACCACAACCTTGAACATCCCAAAACAACCTCTACCTTTTGGTCTCACCTGTATTCCACTGGCAGAATTTCAGCAGCAAGATTCTCATGGCTTCTGACACGAGATCCACCTGAAATCACATGGGAAGTTAAATTCAACACACTTAAAGAAATCTCTGATAGAATCAAAAGAGCCTCTGGAGGTGCAGCAATACCTGTCTGACTCAGGTGATCCTGCTGCATCTGTGAACACCGGAGCTCCTCGTTTGTCTCCTTTAATGCATCACACTGCACTATCAGTCTCTAACAAGACAGATTTGAGGTGGAATTAAGTCAAACTGCACCATTTTAAGACCAAATAACAATAATCAGGAATAGTACTGACACATGCACATTTTAGGTTGGACTTGACAACCGTGCAAGTCTTTTCCAATCTTAATGTTTCTATATTATGATTTATATGCCAGGCACTAAACCTAATTTTTATGAAGACACTACTTCAAGGAAGGTTTTCCTCATGCAGAGCATTTGAGAGAGATTCATTAGGAGCTCAATTACTCTCTCAAAGAGACTTACCTCTTTTTCTTTGATTAAAGCTTCGTGTTTTTCTTCAAGTCTCTTCATTTCAAATGCCAGCTTATCAGCTCTTTTTGATTCTTCAGACAGTTTGTTATGAAGCTCCTGGACCTTTACATAAAAACAACTCTATGAATATTGCAAGATGCTACTTCTAAAAGCTCTGTTAAAACAGTAACTCCTGACCAGTTCAGCCAAAATAAAACAGCTGGTCCCTCAAGCTTAGGGGAGGGAAGGTGGGATGGAGGCCTATGTGTTTTGGGGAGTTTGGGGGGCAGGGCTTATTGGGGTTTTTTTTGGTTGGTTGGTTTTGGGTTGCTTTTTTTTTTATATTTAACTCTGTCTTCATTACTACTGAAATTCAAATAAAACTTCTGCAGTTTAAAATAAATTTCCTTGAAGAAAGGTAAGAATATAAGAAAATACTGACAGGAAAGTAGGTTTAGATTAGGTATTAGGAAAAAATTCTTCCCTGTGAGGGTGGGCAGCCCCTGGCACAGGTTGCCCAGAGAAGCTGTGGCTGCCCCAGCTCTGGAAGTGTCCAAGGCCAGGCTGGATGGGGCTTGGAGCAGTCTGGGCTGGTGAAGGTGACTGCCCATGGCAGGGGGTTGGAATGGGATGATCTCTAAGGTCCGTTCCAAACTAAACTGGTGATTCTGTGATTCCATACAAGTGACCTCAGTAACAGCTGAACAACCTCTCCCAGGAGATAGTAAAAAAGAAAAGCCTGCAAACCATGGACAGTTGAGAGGGCACCTACAGTTAAGCTTGCCAGTTTAACAAACAGGGAACAACCCAGAAGCGAATGGCACTGTCTGAAAGAGTTTTCACAAATGAGAAATTCTAAGGGGAGAATTCACAGGTCAAGCCCATGGGCTGTTATGCTCAGCTGCTCCCAAGTATGTGAAGAAAAATTGTTTCAAATATCAAGTGCAGCCTTACCTGTCTTTTGTAGGTCTCCAGCTGGGCTCGTGCTGCATTGGCTTTCTTCAGCTCATCCTCCAGGCTCACTGTGTTGTGCATGTACATCATGTTGGTCTCCTGCAGTGACTTCACCTGCCTGCGGAAGTCGTTGAGATCCTGCAGCTTCTTCCGATACACCTCCACCGTTGATTCCAGCTTGCTTGCCTTGTCTGCAGTAGCCCTTAAAGCACGAGCAGCAATTAGAGGACACAGGATGTTTCTTTAAGATTATAAACCCAATTCTGCTGCCATGAGCATTCAAGCTATTTCTAAAGAGAGACAGAACATGCTCAGCAGCAGAGTCACATCTTACTGCTTTGTTTTTAAATGTTTGATCCATGCAAACTTGCCCATAAAAATTGACATCAGACAAGGGTTTCAGTGAGAGTAAGACTGACATTCATATGCCAGAAGTGTGAGCAAGGGTTGGTGTGTCAAATATCCTCAGGGAATTCTGTGTGGTGAAATGTAAATGCACCACAACATCCTGTGCCAGATAATCATCTCAAAGTGGTAACGAAAACCACACAGGTGTTCTCACTGTATGATATACATAATTAGAACATAATTGCACTATGAGAATTATCATTAATGACCAAGAATTACCAGCTGATCATTAACAAAAGCCTACAGAGAAAGAAAATATCGGGATCATAAATTCCAGATTAATTTTAGTGTCTGTGTTTGATATCTGCATTCTCATATCACTAAAAACCAGTACAAGAAATGTATGGAAAAAATCTACAGCTAAGATTTGTTTCAGATGTTATTTAAGAACCACTAAGTTAGCACCTGAAACCACTTTTCTTGCCATGTTTTACTCATACTATTTTATGAACAGCAGACCTGCTTTCACAGTGTGATTTACTTTGGATATTTCTTGGGTGGTCTGGTATTTCATGCAGTTTATATAAGATGGAATGTTACCTTAAATCCTCATGAAGGTTAGTGTGCATTTCATCTTTTGTTAATGATCTCACTAACCTAAATCTGGCCTAGAATACTGACACCAAAAGCTGTGTCCAAGTTCTACCTGTATGTGTGCTTTTCTACACTAGAACTTCAACTTGAAGAAGAGTAGGTTCTGTAGTCATTAATTCTGTGTCCCAGAGAAATTCCATCTGTCACTCTTGCCAAACAACAGAAGCTTCCACTTCTTCTCTGCTTTGTCAAAGATCTCACTCAGGTAAGATTTGCAGAAGTAACACCTCAAAAAAATCTTGTTAAATGCAAAGCCTTGGATTTAGTAATTAAATCCTCCTGATGTGTGTGTGTGTAGTTCTCCCTACTACATACCTAAGAATATCATTTTCATCTTTCAAGGCTCTAGATTCTTCTGCCAGAGAGGTCAGTTCATTGTTTCTGTGTTGCAGTTCAATCAGTTGTTTTTCTAGATCTTCACAATGGACACGATAATCATCTTTTGCAGCTTCAAGCCTATGAGATCAAACCCAGGAACTCTGTTAGCAACTCATTGTTGTTACACAGTTCTCATTTAGTGCTAGAATTACTGAAAATCAGTAAGACAAAGAAGAACTATTGGATTAAGTTGCCAGAAAAATGTTACTGTGAACAGGGATCATTTTACCCTCTACCTGTTAAATCATAATGGATTGTATACTGCAAATCTACCACATCAGTATCAAGGGATCACATGAAATGTGGGGACTTTTTTCCCTCATATTTGGATCACAGAAAACTAATGTGAAAGAAATCAGTAGAGATATGGTGGTGCTGGGGGGGTTAGGGTTTGTTTTATTTATGCATAAATAATTTCCTCCCTTCCATCCCCTTATTTGAGGGCTACGCCAATTACAAAGGAGTATTTTTCACAAAATAACTATCTTTTTCTTTTTAAATATAAGGACTGTCTTTAAAATATGCTTATACAGCACCAGAAAGCTTTTAATGCAAAAGAAATTGAGATGGAGAAATCCCCAAAGAGTACCAGAAATTCTCAGGGTGTATGAGACAAGTGAGGGGTTTTTGAGACAAATAATTTCATACCTGAAGTTCTCTTCTTGCAATTGCTCCAGCTGCAACTGTGCATTAAAATACTTTTTTGCAACCACAGTATTTGGATCATCAAGAGAGTCATCTAATTGCTCTAGTCTGTCATTCATAATCTCATTTTCTGACATCAAGCTGTTTTTTTCATCCTGGAGGGCAGCCACCTAGTACAGATAAAACAGAACTAGCACTGTAAGACCTCTCCAAAGAACTGAAGCAAAGGCAGCAGGACATCACCAAATTAGTTTATGAAAAAGGCTGAGCATTTAGAAATTTTAGAATGTAGTTCACAGAGCACACTTGAGCATACAGATGCTTTAGTGTATGACAGTTATGAAGCACTAAAGGAAAAGTCCCTCTTAAAAAAAAAATAAAAAGACAATTTTTTGTAACTGAAACCATGGTAAAGGCAGACAAAGTGATGTGGAGAGGCATTGGTACTTTCATTAAAACCACTATGGACGCTGTGCAAAACCCTCCAGGTGCTGGTGCAAAGGGAACTCTGCACCTTGTGGCACTGGAGAAGCAGCAGCAGCAGGATGGCAGGGGCAGCACAGCCCGGCACTGCCCAGCTCAGCAGCAGGTTCAGGCGCCACAAGCACACACAGAAGAAACCTGGGCAGCCTCAGAGAGAGCATGCACTGGGCCAGCAGTCAGTACTGGTGCTCACAGCTAAGCAAATGAGGGTACAACACTTCCAGTATATTAACAGCCATAAAACAGGGGAGGATTAAGGGGATAGAACCTTTAAAGTTTTTCTAGTGTAAGCTGTTGTGTTAATTTTAACATCCTGTCAAACACAAGAGCACGGAGCGTGTGTTAGTCAACTGGCATTTAAACAGGGACAAAATGCTTTTTTGGGTTATGTTTTCCTGAATCAGAAAGTAAACCTACCTTTCTTATACTCTTGGAAAATATCAAGGAAGACTGAGACCTTACAAGTGAATTTATTAAGAATTAGTTTAAATGAGAAGCGTCAGTCAATATTACGGCTTCAAATAAATAAAATTAAAAAAACATATCATGATGACATTATTAAATAGATACAAGCCAGAGTATGCAATACTGAGAAACAATTTGTTTGTGAGCATAATTTAAAAGTCTATTAGTCAAACAGACATAGAAGTTGAGCAGTAATTAATCTGCCACTTCCTTAGCTGCTGTGTTTGTAGGTTCACTCCGTTACATACCAGATGTCATTTACTATTTACATGCACACAAACACGTGTGAGCAGAGAGCACATCTGAGCCTTGCTCAGCAAAACACCTCCTGTTCAAGGTCCAGCCACTCCCTAAGTATGTACAACATTCAGACTTTTAGAATAACATTAAAACATCACTCAGACTTTAAAAACTTAAAAATTAAACTATGACACAACTCTGAGCAAGTTTTACGTATTTTCTCAGTTCCTCTCAGATAGTTCTCTCCTCTTTTTTATTATTTCAACATAACAGAAGTGATGTCAAAGTCAACATAGATTACAAAGAGATATTATTAACACACATCATGGTATTCCAGAGTGTGGTGTCATTAACTCATCTGTTTATACTCAGCAGGGCCTTTCCCTCAAACACCTTTCACCTGTCCCATACTATTATGAGCAACTGGCTTTGCATAATCATTATGATTAATTAATAGAGAAATCTGGAAAGACAAGTCTGTGGGAGACAGGTGAAACAAAGCCTGGGACTTCTCTGTTCACAGCATTTTTAGATCTCTGCTCTCACTAGGAAGCCTTAAGCAAAAAAGGGAATTAAACATCATTTCAATTATAACAACAGTTTCCTGGGCATGGCAACCAGCTCTGAGCTACTTCATATACAAGAATTTTACTTTTCCAGTTGTCTCTGCCTGTGAGAAATATAAAAGTGGGCTCTGCTTTTGTGGGTGTTCGTTGTCAGATGGTCCCAGAACCAGCACAGCCCTCTGGCTCCTGTAAGAAGATGAGACCCAAATGCTCCCTTTGTGCAGAGCCAAATCTGAGATGAACTCCATGACCAGATAAAACTCTTTTCTTTTCTCAGCTTATTGTGCCAAAAAAGAGGAATCACACTTAGGGCTAACAGAGGGATTCTTTTTTATTTAAAAAGTTGATTAAATTGCAAATTTCTCTTTATTGTTATGAAGTCCTCTCTACTTTTTCCCCCAAGAGTGACTTGATTAACTGCTATATCCCTTAAAAACAAAACCAGGCCTATTATTAGTGTGGTTTGAAAATGTCAGCAAGGATCTCTATTAGTTTCCATTATTTTTTATCCTGAAATACCCTCCATGTGGCAATTGTGTATGAGAAAAAGTTAACGAATTTTACATAAACTTCAAAATTTAGTCACTCATCAACTCCTATTGAAACAGCATCACTTTCCTATGATTAGATCTAATGACTGATTATTATAAACTGGATTTTTTGGACACAGCACAAAAAAGTGGAGGAAGCAGTGACTAAAATTAAAAGGGCAATTTTTACAACCATGATAACATTGTTTCAACACTATCTGCTACTACTAAGGGCAAACAAAGCAAAGAGATCAAAGAACATTTGAGATAACAGTTGGCACAGCACCTTAGCTAATTCCCACTAATTTCCCACTAATTGCATTTTGAAGAGCAGAATGATTGCTTTTTCCCCACAAGAACTCTCACAGAAATTTAAATAATGCAAAATTCACTTTGTCCCTCATTTCTGCATCTTAATAGCAGCACCACCACATATAAAAGAAATAAGCAACTTGCTGTTTCTTACCTGCAAATCTAGCTCTTGACATCTTTGTGCCAACTCTTCCTTTTCTGCTAGTGCTTCCTGAAGATCTTCCAAGGCTTTCTGAAGCTTTGGAAAAAGCTTAAAAACAAGGCAGTCAATCACTGAGGTCCATATTCAAAGTACTCAAGAGCTGCAGCTTAGAAAACAACTTAAGTGCTTTTATGAACTGTTTAAGAAGGATGTCAGGTGCACACCTGAGACAGAAACCTAAACATATTAGGTCAGGATTCCTGCTCATTTCACCTGCCTTCTAAATGATTCCATGTCACAAGTTATTGAAACACAACAACCTGCCCTAAAGGCAGAACAAAACAAAATACAGGAGTATTTATGTGGGCACAGTTTCAAAATCCCTCCCTGTTAAATAAATACCTGCCCTCCATCTTTGAATAGAAATACTGATGCTCGTTTATAAACAGCTGCTTTTAAGGACAAGTACATTTTATGTGTTAAGGTTATCAAGAATTTTCATGACACCTTAAAAAATAAGCAGAAATGTGGAGACTGGCATGGCTGAGCCTTGATGGACCCCCAGCTCTTCTTGCACTGAGCAGTTTTACCCCACCCAGAAGAGGACATAGCAGGTTTTTTTTTTAAAGAAGCTACAGAATAGCACCTAACTTGTAATTTAATCAGCACTGAAACCCCGCAGTACTTCATTTAAAGGATGGGAAGATACCAAGTTACTGTTTAGGGTTGATCTACAACAGCAACAAGCATTAGGCAGTTACCTGCTGATCCATCTCACTTGGTGCATCACAGGTGGAAGGGCCCGTTACCTCCTTGCTCATCAGCTACAGGAAGAGGCCACAGGAAAAATAAAGTTAAATTAGACATTAAATATCTGTAAATTCACTTCCTACTGAGTATCAATTGTATTTTCCACTATATTAGTGCATTCCTTCAATATGTCAAAATAGATTATTGACAATAAAACCCATGTCATGGTTGGTAAAGGATTTAAACAAATCTAGAATAAGATTACTTTTTTATCCTCCCTCACCCCAAAAATATATCAAGTTAAGCAGTAATACCTTATTGGATGAATCTGTGATCTGTTGTAGTTATTGCTATTCCCAGTGAAGTTAAAATGGAGTGAACCAGAGGACAGGATTTCACTCAATTAAATTAATAGTTATCACAGTTCTTTGTGCCCCCTTAATTGCCACTAATCAAACAATGGGAACATTAACACTGCCCTCACTGATCTCCAGCACAAAGATGTACACAGTGTATCTGTCAGCAATTAAAGGGCTTTACTCCTCACTGAGGAATTACTGTATTATTTCTACACCTTCTTCAGAGAGTTTAATTAGTCAGAAGACAACAAAAGAAGAGGTTTATTGATTTATTTCTACTAATAGGACACTTGCAGCTTTAAAGACTATGCAGTCAATTTAAATCTAACTTTTAAAGCCTATTACCACCTCAATGAGGGTGAAATTACACACCACCTTTCCTTCAAAGCCAGTATTTAGTTTTTGCCTCTCCCCACCCTCTGTCTCATAGTCCTGAAGCTCTGAAATGTGAGGGACTGCAGGGCTAAGCTGTGAGCTGGGTCACCAAGATGATCCAACCAACAACAAATTAAGGCAGGAGGAGGAGCACACCATGACAAGAATAGCAGAGATGCAGCTGCAAGCTTGTCAGTCAGAGGCTGGAATGGTCTTTCAGAACAATGCAGCCTCACAAACACAATCAGCTTAATTGTGGGACCAAGACTCCAGCACTGGGACAGGAATTGCAGAACCTGACTCCAGTATAATCAGTGGCTGCAACTACATAAATTTCTTGTGTGGAATGAAAAATCTCAACCATTTGTTTTGGCTTGGGCACATGAGACTAAAATCACAACCCTCTGGTTGGTGTCTGGGGCCTCTTGGTCCTGAACCTTCCAAAGAATTTAGGAAAGTACTTACGCTCTTCCCTGTGAATTCTTTCATTCAAGCAAAGCTCAAAGATAAGAAATAGATATTTGGACTTCTCAGCTGACAGCACTGGGCTGTGAACTGTCACCTACCTCTTGAATGGCTGTCATGACAACGTGTTGAACAGACTCCTCAAGGGTCATGATATTTTGTATGTGTTCTGTGAAAAACAATTTGGAGTGACTCGTGACAATGTTCATCTTAATGGCTTGAGTAACACGATAAACCATTTCCAGAAAGAGCCAGAAGAAACTACAACCTCCAAAGCTTCTTCAGAACAGGCAGTGCCCTTTTCATACAGAGCACTATCATTAACCAACAACATTATTACCCATTAATATGACTGATAAACACAAGAGACTATAAACTCTGAGCAAATTAATCCTCTGTGTAACAGAGCAAGGAGCAATGCCATCGGAGCATGGAGCAGTAACTCCAGTATGGGGACAGAAAACAACCAATTCAGTTTTGAGGCTCTGCAAGAGGCAGTTCCTAATGTAAGTTTTTAATGTAATTTGTTGGATTTGCATTTGAATAGTGAGCTTTAGGTCTTGTCACGTATCTTAACAAGTATGAATAATCCACAAACACTTCAGATGGTTTTTTTTTAAACCTACCCTGAACAAAGTTTTGAGTTTTATCTAAAGAAGTTTCCCACAGATTTCCTGCTTTTAAGTGATCTCCAGTTTCAGAACAGGCATGTAATGGATTAAGAACAGAGACTTTCTGACATACAAGGAAAAAGTTTCTGCCACCCTGATAATCACTTGAGGCAATCTGTTGATTGTTGAACAGGTTAAGGTAGTGCCTTACCTTGTTTCCTCTCACAGTTGACTGCACAGCCCAAAATAAGCTGCAGGAGCCTGCCCAGTTCAGTGGGATCTGAGTTCTCAGATATCTGGTTTAAGTCTGGAATAAGCTCTTCTGAAATCTGTTGACCCAAGAACTGAGAAATATAAAATTAAAAAAAAATTAAGAGAGAAAGCAGACTCACAGTTTTGTATAACATGAAAATCTGGTATCAGGTTATACTCCAAGAGCCTTATTTAAAATACACCTGCTCAAATTAATTTTATATTCACTCAGACCTCCCACTTAACAGACAATCATCACACTTTCTGCCAAAAAAGTCCTTATGATAAATTAATTTGCCAAGAAAAAAATAAAAAGCAAGGTGAAGGAGGGCAAAAATCCATACCTCATGGTAGTAGTCCATAATTCCTTGCAGTATCTTCTTCAGATTACTGGACTAATTGTTGCACATGAAAGACAAGGTTACAAGCTTTAATTAAAATTTTTAATTTTGATGAAATATCCCAACAGAAAATCTCTCTGAAACAATGCTGGAAGAGACTTAAAACTATCAACAGACAGTTCAGGTTCATTTAAAATATCCTTGAAAAGCCTGAGCTTAATTCTGTAGTTTCTGGACTGCTACATCTCAGGACAGCCACAACATCCAACCCCACAAATTCCACCGTCTTCAGTTTTAAATACCTTTATTCTCCAGTTGTCACCAACATCATCTTTAATGCGGTTTAGCCAAGAGGCATCAAACCAAGCAACATCTCTGAAACAAAATTAAATGATGAATCAATAAGCACAGACTTAAATGTAAGACAGCAAATTCCCAGCATTAAATCATCAGCAGCTGAACTACAGTGTCTAATGAGGCATGAATTCATGGAGACTGCAAGGTAAACTTATGCCACAGGAAATTCCCATCCTGCTGCTGCATCCAGGGAAGTTCTGTGTGTGCTTGGGCTGGGTACAACACAAGGATGTGATGACCTCTGTCATGCTGAATTTTTATACCTAATAAAGTGATCAAAATTACGTAAAGAAATATCCTTTTTCTACTAGTGCTGATGTTAAGTTTGGTACCTACTCCTGCAGGTTGGACTTTCTAACATTCACTGCTAACACTTCACTTTGCCAGCATAAATAAAGATGAGTTGCTGAGGGAGGTGTCTGTACACACTGAGCTGCCCAGCAGTACAATCACAGCATATTGAACAATATATTCACTTTTGCAACTTACTGTTTGTTAATTGGTCTCAAAGCACTTAATGAAGGACAATCATTATCCCAACTAGGCTGTGAAGTGTGCCCCAAATACATGGGAAACCCCTCAGCAAATCCTAAATCAATTTTTGCCATGTCCCAGGGAAAATTCAATTTCTATTTTACAGAGCACATTTAAAACCTTTACAAGCAAACAGGAGGGTTTCTGAGTTCAGGGGGGCTTTTTTAGGGGGATAGGGGTTTGTGGTACTGTTTAAGTAATTTCTTAATTATCAAAATTACAATTTGAGCAGGAGATGGTAATGCAGACTTCTCTTTAATTAGGAGAGCCAACAATAAGTGCTGATGAGAAAAGGGAAAAAGATCATGTCATTCTTGCCTAATTATCCTTAAGTATGACTTTAATACTGCAGTGTATCTTCTCATCACCTTCTCCATCATGCTATTACTCAACTGTTAAATCATCCCCCAAACAGCAACACAAGGGCATAGAACCATAGAATGGACTGGGTGGGAAAAGACCTCCGAGATCAGCAAGTCCAACCCTTGATCCAACCCCACTGTGATCACCAGCCCAGGGCACTGAGTGATCACAGTAGGGTTGGATCAAGATGTGGTGGATTCTCACTCTGTGCCACATCCATAGAATCAGAGAATGGACTGGGTTGGAAAAGCCCTCCAAGATCATCAAGTCCAATCCTTGGTCCAACTCCAGTCCCTTTACCAGATCATGGCACTCAGTGCCATGGCCAAGCTCAGGTTAAAAACCTCCAGGGATGGGGAATCCACTCCCTCTCTGGGCAGCCCATTCCAATCCCTGAGCACTCTCTCTGCAAAGAATTATTTTCTGATATTCAACTTCAATTTCCCCTGGCAGAGCTTGAGCCCATCGTGCCCCCTTGTCCTATTGCTGAGTGCCTGGGAGAAGAGACCAACCCCCACCTGGCCAGAACTTCCCTTCAGGCAGTTCCAGACAGTGCTGAGGTCACCTCTGAGCCTCCTCTTCTCCAGGCTGAACACCCCCAGCTCCCTCAGCCTTCTACCTTCTGCTATAAACTGCCCACTCTGAGTTTCTGCCCACTTTAAAGGCCACTGTGTGTGTCAAACACAAAAACCTCAAGAAAAGAAACACCTTCAAACTGAGGCATCAACTTACATTTGGTGAAGCACCTGAGCCATGGCAACCCCGTTGGTCAGGTCCTGAACATCCCTGCAAGGTGCAGCTGTGTTGAAGGTCTGCAGCTACAACAGGGAAAAACAACATGATTCTCACTCAGCAGACAAAAGGACAGGAAATTAGTTACCACTTTGCTTTCTCTCTTTAAGTTAAAATGTCCTTTCACTTGAGGCAGCTGGAATCCTTTTGGAACTATGCAGTTTTTAAGCCAACCCAATTATCTCAATAGTTGTGATGTTATGACAAGGAGCTTAAAAAGTCAGCACAACCACCCACACTTTGCTTTTTCATGGCAGTCCTTCTATTGTAAATCAGATTATGGAATGATAACTTGGGAAACTACAATCATGTTTATCCATCCCTAAAATTACATCGCAGTGCAGAGTTCTGGCCATAACTACATAAGGAAAAAATGGAATCAAAAAAAGGTGTGAAAGTCGAGGGAGAAAAAAAAATTCCAGTCTTTTATTACAAGAAGTTAGTCATAGAAATAAGATGGGGTTATCTCAATGTTAAAAACGTTTCTCTGTTTTAGATATTTTGGGGTATTTTTATTGCGACAGATTTACCTGGATATTTGGAATTGCAGTATTTTATTCCTTCACAAACAATCACCTCAGAAACAACTATTATAGATGAGAGAGTCATTTCATCACAGGAAAACAAAACCTTTCTTTACCACTATGAACAAAATAGAAAGTGAAAAATCTGCAGTTAACACAACTAAAAGATGAATATGTGAAATGGAACTGGAGCAAATACAGATCCTTCTACTCTGTCTACTCCAGAAATTTTAAATGTAGTAGGTTTAAAAAGTCAGTGTCTTGAATTACCTTCCAGCTGTGAGGGCTTTCCCAAACATTTTGTGAAACACAAACTGCTTCAGAACAGAACTGCTGAATGACTTTGTGTTTGGGAAATTGAGCCACTTGGAGCAGAGTGATGGAAAAGCAGTTTCCAGCTGTGAGAATCTGAGGCAGTTTTTGTCCACTCTGTGTTTACAAAGAGTGACCACAATTCTCAATGTTTGTTTCCTTGCTTCAAAAACAGCTGAATCAAACCAAAAGAAAAATATGCAGAGCAAGGGTTTGTGGTTGGTTTTGTTTTTTCATGTGGTTTTCAATTTAAAAAGTGGTTTAAAATCCTGTATTATGGGAAGTGAGAAGTCAGTAATCCCTTGTAGGTTACATAAAAGATTAAGTGGAACACCACAAGCCAAAGCTGCTGTGAATGACAGCCCTGGTTTCTGCTACTCCAGTCGAGGCTGAGCTTCCCAGAGCCCACAGAATTTCCAGCACGGGATGGTGGTGCTGCCATGTGGATATTTCCCCTCTGGATAAACCAAAGAACCTGCCAAGCACAGGCACTACTGAGCCCGTTAAGCAAAGCCTCAGAAACCCCTGTGACAGGCACACTGCTTTATGCAGAATCTCCCAGAATAGAAACAGCTAATTAAAATTAATTAAAAACCAGGACTGACGGTCTCTATATATTTAAAAGTCACGCAAGGGCCTAGAAATTATGTGGGAAATAAGTATTAATTATTATTATTATTAATCTCCAAACCTCATGCCAGCTCAATTGTTTCCTCAAAATGGATTTTTACTGTTCTAGGAAACCCCAACAAAGAAAGCAGCAGGCACAGGGAAGAGGTTGGCAGAGCAGCCACAGACTTCAGGGCTGTAGCAGTGCTCTTTTTTTTTTCTTTTTTTTTTTGTAGTTTTACTAAAAATAGCTTCAAGGACGTGCTCCTCACACTGAAAATCAGTTTGTGAGCCCCAGCCCCAATGCCCCCTGCCTGCCACTGCTGCCACAGGAGAGGGAAGTGTTTTTCTCTCAGATACACAGATGTTACACTCACAATATACAGCTGAAAAGTTAATTTTGTAGCCCTACCCCCAAACACCTGCAGATGACACATGAGGCTCACAGTGCCCTCCAGAAATCATGGAATCATAGAATGGATTGGGTTGGAAAAGACCTCAGAGATGAGCAAGTCCAACCCTTGATCCAACCCCACAGTGGGGTTGGATCAAGATGTGGTGGATTCTCCCTCAGTGCCACATCCATAGAATCATAGATCCATAGATCACATCAGTGATCACAGTGGGGTTGGATCAAGATGTGGTGGATTCTCCCTCAGTGCCACATCCATAGAATCACAGAATGGATTGGGTTGGAAAAGACCTCTGAGATCATCAAGTCCAACCCTTGGGCCAACTCCCGTCCCTTTACCAGATCATGGCACTCAGTGCCACAGCCAAGCTCAGGTTAAAACCCTCCAGGGATGGGGAATCCACCCCCTCTCTGGGCAGCCCATTCCAATGCCTGAGCACTCTCTCTGCAAAGGATTTTTTTCTGATTTCCAGCTTAAACTTCCCCTGGCAGAGCTTGAGCCTGTGCCCCCTTAGGAAAGGTGTGCCCTCAATGCCACCTGGACAACGTGGGGTTGAGTTTCTCCATTTCATACCCAGGTTTTACATACAGAGATAGAAGTTTTATGGAGCAATCAAAGAGATTTTAAAGCAGCAATAAACATTCCCAATCCGAACCCCAAAATACTAATAAATTCAGCCACTGGACAGAGTTAACATCACCAGTGGTGCCAGTGCCAAGGTGGTTGCACCAACAGTGAGTGGAAAAAGCTTTCAATTTAAGATGTTGCCATAAATGCAGTCTCTGGTTTGGAGACAGAGGCAGCCTCAGAGCAGTAAAGTACCAAAACATCCAAATAACATTTTCTCTACTAGTAAAAAAAACCCAATTATAATGGCACCTTAACATCAAAGATTCTTCTGCATTGCTACACCTACTGCTGTTACTTTTCTCACTCCACTCCTACACAGAGTGGAAAAACACCAATATTTACTGACTTGGAAAATTGCTTCTGCAACAGACCTTTGAGTACCATCTCAGCAGGTGTTGCCTGTCTCAGTTTTTCATGGATACTCATAAACATTCCTGCCAAAATTCAATTAAAACTGCATTTTGTTTTTCCTGCAACATCCTCAGAACTTAAAATTCAATGGCATCTGGGTAGTTCCAATGGATAAATTTTTTATTCAAATTCTCTCTTTCTTCTCTGGGCACTGCATGTTTTCTAATATAGAATTTGGCAAAATAAAAAAAATACACAATCTGGCAGCAGAACACAGAAAATCATAACCATTGTTTTGTTATATTAATGAGTAAACAAACTGAGAAACCTTTAGAATCCAGAGTTACAGAATCCTTTCCTCCAGCACTTTATTCTCTCTCCCCAGATCACTTTTTTCCCTGTTATTCACACTGAACTTCAAGTTGTGAAAGGATGTTTGAAACTCATCTAAGTGTTAACAATCAGTTTCTACAAAGCTGCAAAGGAGGTCTTAAAAAATAGGGTGTTAAATCTAAAAACATGCACCTGACAATGCATCTGCTGGGTGTTGTACAAAAAACCTGAACACAGGGTTGGATGTTCCTTCACATTAACACAAAGCTCAGTTTAAGGCCAGATAAAGTTCCATTTACACTCCCTTTAAGATTCATTATGGAATTACAGCTGTGCACTGTGAAGATACTAGAAATGGGAATTAGGCTTAAAATAATATTAAGAAGGAATTATAAAAATTGTAAAGGAGTTTAGCACTGTTTAAGAAAGAGTTCAAGAATGCAGTGGCTTATTCTGCAACTGAATCATGATGGAATTATTCTTACCTGATTTCTGAGAGGAAAGCACAAAGTTAAAGAGCATAAAACAGAGAAAAATTAACCTAAAACCACAGAGGTAACTATAAGACAACCAAAACTCTACAGACCAACAAAACCTTTGGAATGTCACTAAAAGGAAAATGAAAGGAGAAAAAGAAAGGAAGAAATTGTTTTTCAGTGATTTACTACCAACTTTAACTCATCAAAACTTCTGTACAGAAATTGAGGGGGCTTTGCAACCTCTTTGGCCAGTTTCACTCCTGATTTCACCAATGCTTCCAAAACACTCCCTTTGTTCCATGATTTGTACCTCACAGAGGCAACACCACCTGCTATTTCACACTTCCCCAGCCGCGGCCTCCCCTGTCAAGGTGCCACATAAAAGTTCTATTTATCAGAGCTCACTCTCACCAAATCACTGCACCTGCAAGACCAGATTCACAGACAAGCTCAAGGAAGAAGCTTGGAAGATAAACAAGAAGCAATGATTGATGAATTTAACAAAACACGGTTGTCCTCTGTGACCTTAAAAGCCTTTCCCAACCTAAATGATTCCACAGTTCCAAACCGGTGCGTCTGGCCCAGGTAACCCCACACGCCCAGGTGTGGCGTGCCTGACTAACACACGCTTTAAAAACCAGCTGCTACGAAACGCTCTGAGGTTTCCGCGCCTATCAATTCAAATTAGTTGAATTTATTTATTATTATTATTACTACTATAAATTACTGAGCGGTTTCCACACCGAAACCACCGCTGCAGACCCACTGTTGGGCCCAGGGGGGCATTCCGACCACCACACCCCGAGGGTGCTGCAGGAACCTTTGGCTGGCTGTGAGGAAGGACAGTGGCCCCGGCAGCCCCTCCGCGGCCGTGCCCGACCCTCGGGCGGGGAGGGACGGAGGGCACGGATGGAACTCCCCCCGCGCCGGCTGCCCACGGGGGGCTCCCAGAGGCAGCGGCAGCCCCGCGCCACTCACCCAGAGGATGAGGCTGTCGCACAGCAGCGGGTCCGCCGGTTTCACCTCCATCGCGGCGGTGGCCCCGTCCCCCTCGCCCTCAGACCGCCCTCAGGCCGCCCCCGCCCCGGCGGCTCCGGCGGCCGCTCCGCTCCGCCCGCGCGGCTCGAGGGGGCGGGGCTATACCAGCATCGACCAATCAGCGCCCGTTTCTGCCTTCCATCGCCGGGAGTGACAGCGCACCTGACCAATCATAGAGGAGGAGGGTTGCGTAGGAGCCAATCGCAGTGAGCCTCGTTAGGGGCGGGCGTTGCCCTCACGGCCGCGCCGCCTCCCTGAGGGCGGGTGGGGAGAGGCGGGAGCGCGGCATAGAATCCGGGAGCTGCGCTCGTCCCGGGGTGTGTCACCGCCCCTGGGATGGGTCACCCGCCCCAGGGTGACGCGTGGGCGAAGCGGGATCGTGCCACCCACCCGGAGTGAACTGCTGGGCCGGGACTCAGCCAGTGCGGCCCCCGCACTGGAGGCCCCGCTCCGTCACAACATGGCGGGCGCTGCCTCCCCTCAGCGCTGTGGGGCGGACGGGCCCGGGAGGTCACGGGTGAGGAGGTGCCGCTGTGGTGCAGAATTACTTGTGCTTAAGGTGTAGGTAGATCAGTGCAGCCGCACCCGCCACAAGCGTTCGTTTCAGAGCAAGATACAGAATTTCTTACAAAATTGGTAATTTTTTAAAAAATTGTTAAATGAAGCGAAAGTCCATCTCCGAGGAAGGAAAAGCTGAGGAGCTACTGCTTAACCCCTCTGGAGGTGGGACCCGGTGCCTCCATCCAACAGGACGGATTGAGAAAGGTTTACAGCAGTTTTACCTCTTCTTTATTTAAATTATCTCTGCCTGCACAGCTCGTCACACACCGCCAGACAGGGTTCTTTTCATCCTAAGTAGTTACTACATGATAGCTAAAACGTAGGAGTACTTCTTTGTTTGATCTTTTTTTGTTCCAGTTAAAAAAAGAACCACCAAAATTTGTTCACTCTCTTTGCTATATTTGTTTCATAGGAAAAACTTCCCTTATTTGATCAATCTTGTGGAGAAAAGTGTCAGCACCCTACACTAAGAAGATGTGATTACTCTGACCCTTTCCTGTTTCAGCAAAGGAACTTATTTAACTTCTATCACCATTTTTACTAATTTATTTGAACCGTTATTTTTGTTAGCTGATTATAAAGATTTTTCCATTGCCTGTTATTACTGGAATGTGCAGAATGGCATTAAACACATCAGTGTTTAGGGCAGCCCAAGAGAACACTAAGTATCTTGAATAATAACTGTTACAGGCATAATATATTCATTTTAGCCATTCTTCAAGATACATATTTTCCTTTTCTGTTACTGATTCTACTTTGCCTCGCAGAGATTAAAATTGCGGTGATGAGGACAATATTTACGGGACTGTTTCCCTCAAAGTGCTGCCCAGAATTGATAAAAGCTCAAGAGTGGACTTGGATTTCTGGAAACCTTATTACTGTTTCCTTCACCGAAGGTTCTTAAAGAGATTTGGTTGCCATGGAAGATTAACGTAAATCCTTATTAAAAATAGAATAAGGAATAAAAGGTTTTTACAGTAAAATCCCGCCGAGTTCTGTGCTGGGATTTGTACTGTCGAGCGTGCTCATTTTAGTTTCTTAGTGTTTTTGCTCTTTTATAATTTCTACTGTCTTTTGCTTATTTTGCCCATCTTTATTTCCTTACAGGTTCCATAAATTGATGTGCTTTCCCTCTCAAGCAGTGTCACATCTTAATGTCTGTCACTTCCTACCAACCTTTCCTCGGTTTCCTCCCAAGGTGAAGCTCAGGAAGCCAGTCAGGGTCAGGCCCAGCCAGAGGCAGGTACAGTCCCCTGACTGCCAGGTAGGTGCCCAGTGACAAGGCAGCTCTGAGCTCAAAGAGGGACTTCAGTCCACAGGGCACAGTCCACATCCATGGAATCCCTGGAATCTCTGGGCAGGCACAGTTGTGACAGTGCTGAACCTGGGGCTTAGGGGTTGGGTGGAGGCACCAGGTGAGGCCATTCAGGCCTATTTCAGGGTTGCTCCTCATTCAAAAGCATCCAGAAATTATTATTCCTAAGGGATAGCAGTGCTGGGAAGATGTTAGAGATGGTGGCTGGTGCAGGGAGCGTGGCTGAGATCTGTGCAAAAACAAGGCAGGCTGTGCAGGTCTGGTAATCCGGGATTATGTCAGGAGAGATCGACTCATCCGTGTGCTCCGGGCTGGTGCATCCAGGTCAGACGGCTGGCTGGGGTGAGGGAGCACTCACCCAGACAAACCAGGGTTTGGGTTTGTCTGAACCTGCAAAGAAAGAAAATACAGCCACAGACAGAGATCTGTGCAGCTCTTCTACATCTTTCAGGGCACATCAGGAACACCGAGATCTGCCCAGCCGTGCCTGGAGCTCAGCCGTGGGGCAGAAGTGTAGCCAAGGGATTTATGTGCCTGATGTAGAGTGAGGTAGTTTGGGTTATTTTTTAAGCCTGGTTGGAGATTTCTTGATGAGCTGTAGTTTATGTGCATGTCTGTCAGCACATTCTGGGTTAGTGCCAGTCAAGGATTATGACCTATATTAACGTTCTCGAAGCAGGGCAGGCCTGCCAGGACTCCACTCACACCAGGCCTGCAGCGCCATCTCCCGATCTCTCATATCCACTGTTACTATGTTTAAACTCAGGTTAAATTACTTCTCACAACAGGAACTTGTTAAAAATGGGCTCACTCCTTTAGATAGTGCATCTCTTGCTTTCTTGACAAAGCATCTGACAACCCTTCAGCAGGGGCAGTCTTGACTTTACTAACTAAGCAGAGTATTTGCTACAATAATTTAATTGCAATTCATAAAATAGATTTATAAGGGTTTTTTTATATTCAGTGGTACTTACATAACTGTACCCAGTAATATGAACAGTGGTTCAGACATTACTTGGTGGCTTTCTCAAGAAAGCTTCATATCCAGACACTTGAATATTCCCATACCTTGTGGGCACTTATGCACTTCTTTGGTAGTTTGAAAATATTGTTGTTGGAAAATGCTCATATACAGGACTGGATCCAAAAGGGATTTTCTAAGCACTTGGGGGCAAAGACATCAGAATGTGAAAACACCAAACAGTGACCCTTGGTGGTTAGTTATGTACCTTGCACATTTCTTGCAGTTAGCAAAGGTAAGATGAAAAATGTTCCCTGGCTTTTCAGTCATGTTTAGCAGCCTCACTGATTTGATCTTTGAAAGTCTGCACTTCCTGAGCATGTTTCAAAAGCTTTAGGAACATCCCATAAGCCCTGTGGGGCTCTGTGGTGCTGAGGTATGTTTAAAGTTTTCAGGTACACAAACTAGAAACCAATTCCCAAAACGTGTGCAGTGAATTATTACACACTGCAAACTGATTTGGTAACTGCTGTATTCCCTGGGCCACACAGCCCTTCATGTCAGGTCAGGATCTCTCACACCTTCCTGGCATATACACTCCCACTTCCTTTTCAGCCAAGCTATAGGTGTATTGGAAGTTACTCTGTTTCCATGAAAAAGGCATTGACTATCTGTTTATTCTCCAAATTTTGCCATTTCAAAATTTATTACAATCAAATGGAGTCAATTCAGCATGACTGAACACCTGAAAATCATAAAATATGAATTAAAAGCCACTGATGTGAACTGGAGTTGTTTGACTTGCTGAAGGTTCTCACTGCCTTGCTGGTCTTGTGCAGGTTTGTGTTTCCCAACTGCTTTTCCCTGCAGATGCTTGATGGAATTTCCAGGTCAGTCATGCCCTGAGGGAAATGGGAGCAATGTCATGATGATGAATGTGAAATTTTTCACCCTGTAAACCGAAGTATCTATTTTGTAAAATACTCTGAATTAATTTGGTTGTTATAGGAGATGAAAGTCATTAGAATCCATTATTACCAAAATAGTAGGAATTCTGGATATTTCATACATTCATTTTGAAAATTAATACCTTGTACAAATGTATATTCATTGAAGGAGTCTTGTATTCAGGCTTTTCAGAAAGGTGGCAATATTTTCACAGGGAATAAGCATCTTCCAAGTATTTGCACATTAGATGGAAATACTTTCATCACTTGAGGCCCTTCTTGGAAGTCATTCAACTATGAGAACATTTGCTTTAAATAAAAGACTGTTTAAGCCAGTGGGATTCCTGGAATTCCTGAGCTGTTTATGCTCTTCTTTACACTTTTCTTAGCACATCTTAACTCCATGAACATTTCCATATCCCCACAGATTTGCTGCTGGTAAGAAATAGTCATCTCATTAAAACTATGAAGGCTTGGGCTGGCATTTCTAGTCTGTTTTATAATTTAGTTTTGTCTGCAGTCATTTCTGGGGTCCTTGGTTACAGACTTTCAGGTGTAGTTATCTCAGCCTGTGTGAGTGCACACAGAACAAATGCATCCACACCTTCTATACAGAATAATAATATTTAGTTTATTACACCAGTTTCAGAAAAAAATCGCAACTGCTTTTACAAATACTATTTAAGGTTTCTCATATGTCAGTGAAGTAGGCATTGATAACCTGAAAGAGATGGCAATAGACCCACAGAGTTAGTGGTTGATAGCTCATTAAATTCCATAAAAACCTATACTGGAGACCAAGCAGGTCAGAGGTGGAAAACTACCTACCTATGTTCATGAAAGAGACCAGATCTTGGAATTGCACCTTTGGGCTTCATATAGTAGGAGAGCAAATGGTTAACATCTTTAAGGAATGGTCCACTTTGATTATCTCAGGGCATCATCTCAGAATCAGGAACTTCTCAAATCACTGACTGGGGCTCTTCAACATCATTTCTCCTCAGCCAGACCCCACTTTGCCACTGTCCCTCCCCTCCTGGCTGGCTATGGCTGCCTCAGTTATTTCCCTAACCTAACATTTGTCCATCTCCTATCTATGCTTCTGTTTTATTTCTACCTTTTCATTCACTTTCTCACCCATCTCTGCCCTTCTATTTTAGTACTCTTACCTTTTTTACTGAACAAGGTCACAAGTGAAGGGGGGCCTTGGCAGTTCTGGCATTCCAGCTGACGTTCATTGACATCATGGAACTGTTTGCTCTGTCCCGTAGCAGCCCCTGGCTTTGCAAACTCACATGTATTAAATGTCTCAGATACGGTTTCAGTTGGTGCCCGTGACCAAAAACGCAGCACTGGGATATGAACTGTGGCAGAAACGGGTTGGTCCCAAACTAATCCACATTCCCGTTGGAGCTCCTGTTTCCAGGTGCGTCAGAAAGGTGGGGCCATGTCCTGACTAAGGCACTGGTTTGGCAGGTGGGTTTGGGGCCAAACCAGGCCTTTGGTTTGTGGGTTCTGATCCTGAGAGTATCATCACCCTTCTTTAATATTGTCCAAACCCTTCAATTCTCACCACAGTCTGGATTACTCCACGAGTAAGCTCAGAATCCTGTTTTCTTTCAGGATCAGGGAAATCACAAACTTAATTGCCAAAAAGAAGTAATTCCCCTTAGATGGATTCTGTGCCAGGGTGCTGGTATGTCCTACTGAAGAAACTAATTCTGGTAATATCTCTAATCCCTCTAAACAAAATAATTTTCAAACCCCTGTGTTCCATTTTACCAGTTATATACCATTATCTTTATTATTCATAAACTTTATCATCAGAGTCACTGAATAAAATTTTAATAACTTATTTCATTATTTTTAAGTGGAAAATTAACAGCTAAGTTATTAAAGAGTATTTCTCAGCATCTCTAAGATGGTGTGAAAACTTACTGAAAGACATGCGTGTAAATGGAGTGTTTAAATCATATTCTGTAGTTGAAGAAGAGTCTGTGTTCAAAAATAGAAACATGGGTGAGAATGTCACAGCTTTCAGGCATATACTGGGACCAAAAAAGTCAGCAAGGCAACAGGAGTGGCTGGCCTGGGGCACTCATGATTGACTGAGTTAATGTACAGATTTATAGAAGTTTGGCTTTTCTTGTGTCCATTGTCTTTCTCAAAATATTCTGGAGTTCTGTGAAGGGAACCTTGCTGTTATTTAACTGCCTTTCTCTGCTCAAATTCACTGAGTTAGGCCAAATCTCAGTTTCCCCATTAAAGCCTGGGCACTGATGGAAGTGCAAGAAGGTTCCCTGCTGCCCTGCATCCAGCTGTGCCCAGGGGTGGGGAAGAGCTTTGCACTGAGCAATAACAGGTTTAGAGTTACATTAAAAATGGACCCAAAATCCTGCTTATTGAGACTGCAGAATTCAGCCTCCAGTTTCCAAGACAAGCATGTCTGTGTTAGGGTATGAGAGGCTGCAGAGGAGCCACAGCCCTGGGCACAGCCCCTGCCCAGCAGAAGGAAATCCTCTGGGCTCGATCCCCCTTTACAAATAGTCTTTTGTTATTATTTCATTAGAATGGGCTTCACCTCAGTGTTAAAACTACTAAAGTCCTTTTTTTGATTTAGTACTAACCAATCCTCAAGTGGCCTCAATAAAATAGATTTAATGTGTCCAAGCTGATTTTCCTGAGTGTCAACATTCCTATCTAAAAACCACAGCCTTTTTGAATGTAACACCTTGAGAGAAAAGCTGGGAAAAGGCTGGACAGAAAGATTTGGGGAGCCCATGGGGGTGAAACATTTTCCTAGAACATCCTGGAAAGGATGTTCCTGCTCACACCGTGTCACTTCTCTGGATAAGGAAACGGCTCCAGCTTCTGCCTCTGCCTGTCTGGCACCTTTAATAAGTGATTAAATCACACTGTGGATGTGAAGACATCCATGGATAAATAATAACTGACAGCTCCCACACTGGCACGAGAGCAGGCAGGCACAGCCAGGGCAGGAAATCACACACAGCATTTCATTTGTTACTAATTTATCTGTAACAAAGTGAGGAGGATGCCCTGGGGACTGGTGACTAACAAGGAGCATTGTTTATGCTACAAATCCCATCCGGTTATTAGTCTTTGAAAAGTGCTTTGTTTAGCTTATCAGTGCTCCAGCAGGAATGCCAGGGGCATTATTGCTGTTACAAGTGTGTTTCTATTCCAATATTACTGACACATAAGAGGTTATGTGTTACCTGAGGGCTGAAAATTCATCTTGTGCTTCAGTGCCTTGTTGAATCAGGATCAGGGTGGCAAACACTGCAGAAAACCAAGCCCTGCTCAGGCTTCCTTATTAATTTTACTGCATTAAATTGGAGAACACCTTTACAGAAATCCAACCTTTCTCAAGGACCACAGAGCATCACAAAGGATAAATACTCTATGGAGTATAAATGCCCATCAATTAAAATTGGTTTAGCATATTAGACCTTTTGCTTTAAATTCTGCACTTCACTTAGGAATTGGACAGTGTTGTATTTCACAACCTGGTTCTGCAGTTCTGCAATTCCAAAGCATCACAAGTGTCTGGCAAGTTTTAGGACTCTTTCACAACACTGATAAGCTGCTGCTCCATCAGGTGACCAAAATACCTGCAGTGTGCCCTTGATAAAGTTAATACTTAAAAACAGGAACTTTTTTTTTTTTAATTCAGGTATCTTTTCAATGGTGTTAAGTGTCTCTTGGAGGAGAAGATTTAGAAAGGGAGGGGTTTATTTTGAGATGGATAGAAATACATTTCTTTCCTAGACATAATTTAGAAAACCTGTCAGCCCCTTACCATTGGGCAACTAAGTAAATAACTGACAAGGCGTAATTGGCCTCGGTGACTGATTCCACACCAACACTGTCAACTCCCCCCAAATGTTTCTGGAAAGAGGAATGATAAGCCAAACATCACATAGGTCTCCCACAGTGCTTATTTGACTGGTTATGAATAAATAATTGGAAGTATTTATTTAGGCTTTTTATCATGAGAATACTTTTGGAAAATTTGCATTAATCAATTCTTCCCTTTAAAATGTCAAGTTTATAATTTCCTTATGATTAGGTTAAATATGTATTGTCAGATAATGAGCTGTCCAGTGTATCCTCCCTGGTCATCTTAATTGGCCTTGTAACTGAGCCTTGGAGCAGTTGCTCACCTGTCAGAGCAGCCTGGCCAGAGGTCACACCCTGTCACACCTTCCTGACAACTCCAAACCTCAGAGCAAGGTCTGCTTTACTAAATAACAGCACATGTTCATGGAAAAACAAATAAATGTTTGTTAGCATTCAAACCTGCTAAGTGCTTTTTGAACTTTAATTCCTTCTGTTCAAAGATGCTGATGAGAATGGACTCACCACTGATGCTTTAAAGCTGAATGTCGTGAGCTCAGCTGTGTCCCAGAGATAAAGGTTTATACCCAGCAGCTTCTGGCTTCGTAGTCAACAAACTGATCAGTGTCTCAAGCCTTTTTTGTGTGTGCAGGAATTAAAACTGTCTCATATCTAATGGCTGGGCTTTAGTACAATGGGCTTGGATTTGTGGAATTCTAACAGGATCGTTTTCTGAAATGCTCAGCTTTCATTTGAAGACAAAAGATGTGTCAAGATTTGAAAATATCTCCTCTCTCTCAAAAATCTCCCAGTTTCAAGCCTGGCCCCTGATGAGGGACCTGCATGGAGAATTCCTTTGCAAACATTGTGCTGTTCACTTAGGAAGGTGAATCAATGTAATGAAAGCTTAAGGCTTTCTCTGGATCTTTGAATTCTAAGTCTGTTTTTCAGAATGATTTGCTTCTCAGCTTGGGGCTTGGTTTAAGTTGTTTGTTGCATTTTTTTAATTTCCTCCAAATGAATAAATTGACTTCTAGTGGCCTAAACATTTTACCATCCCATTCTGGCTATAGCAGCATTCCCAAGAACATATGGATTAGAAACACCAATACATGTCCACCAAGATGCAAATCAAGGCTATGAAATAGTCACTTTTATGAGCACTTACAAAGTTTCCAGCCTAAAATGTTGGGAGGAATGACAAATTTAATTGTGCTATTTGAAATTACACACAAAACTACTGCATGAGAGGAAGCTCCCTAAAAATCTGTCACTGTAGGCAAAGTCACACTAAATATTCTATTTTGTCAACACTGTTTAATGCCATCAAAAACTCAAAGCCTCACGACACAAACACTGACTGCCATAATCACTCCTTCAATCTGCTCATTCAAACACTCAAAGGCCAGCTCAGGATTTTGGAAGGGGTAAATCACTTCTGGCAGACTCACTGCAATGTCAGATATCATCTGCCTTCTCCTTCTATCACATCCAGCTGGGTGGGCCCCTTAGAACCAGGTCAGAGCCAACTCGAGCATCATTTTGAGTGCTTGGACTCAATAAATCAGAAATTTGATTGTGTGCACCTGATCTATTAAAAATAAGTGAGAGATTGGCATGTTTTTCCTACTTGATCTACTCAGGACAAGACTAAGCCACTATGTCTTTGCTGAAGGTGACCCCAAGTCTCTTTTTGCTGCCAAGTGCCCTATTAATACAACTGGAGGAAGGAATGGCTCTATGAGGGGCAACCAGGGCCACCTTGCCCTCAATACCTGTTGGACTCAGCAACTTCTGGCATCCATAAAAATGTCCCTGGATTAACCATGTATATAAAGAACTGGCTGTTTTTACATCCTTTGATCTGCCATCTGTCATCCTGCAGGAACTGGTTGAGTTCCCACTTTGTTTCATTCAGCAAAAGAGATCACAAGAAAAATAATAAATGCACTGTCATGATACTGGGTTTAAAGGTTTTTTCTTCTTCCCATGTATGCACATATTCCTCACTCAGAGCAGAATCACTGCCTGGTGCTTTGCTGTCATTCCTAGTCCTAACTCCAATGCCCTGGGAGCAGAGCTTGGGCATTTTCAGGGTCTCAGCAGGACCTTGCACTGAAGCTGATGCATTTCCAGCCCCTCTGCACGGTGCCTGAACTTGGCAGCCAGAACTGGGATCATCAGCAACACAAAACATTCCATTTTCCTATTTTCTGAGCAGCACAAACTCTCTCTGCAGTCTTACTCATGAGTCATCTGGAAATAAACCATAATCACTTGTCCCCTAGGAGTCATATAATAAGTTAATTATTGTACAACCCATGCTAATACAAAATACACAAGAGGTTTCAACTTGTTGAGGCTACAAAGGGCAGGAGAGCCTTTCAGAATTTCCACTGGTTATGGTCTGGGAATGCTGGGTTTCCCTTGACTCCATATCTATTGCATAATCAGAAACACATTTTGTTCCCTTTGTTGTATGAGACAAAGCTAAAGAAATGTGTGTTATTACTGTGCAAAAATAAAGAGTAGATACCTCAAACAGCTTGTGTCCTGTGTGCAGTGTTTGTGAACACACCAGCTGACAGAAACCATCACAGCTTGTACCTGAAATAATGCTCTTCTGGGTCTGCAAACACCCCTCAGTCCTGCACAGGGAGTCAAACTACAGGAGGGAATTTAGGCAGAAATGAGTTTAAAAAAAGGCTTCTTGCCTGGAGTTCACCTCGTGGTGTCCTGGACCATTGCTGAGGTTTAGTTACTCCTACACAGCCATCCCAGCTTTGCTGGGCTATTGTGTGGTTGTTATCTCAGCAGGAGAGAATCTTATCAGTGCAGGAATAGGAAAATCTGAAAACAATGGAAAGGCCTTTGGCATCTGAAATTTTTCTGTTGAGAATCGGAAACAAATATGTTTATAACTTCACAAACAGTAAAGGAGAAAGATTTTTTCCAGTAGTTATAGAAACATAGTATTGTTTAGGTTGGAAAAGCCCTCTGAGATCATTGAGTTCTGGTACTTTTTTTAAACCTTCCAGTTCCTCTTATTTACAGATCCTCATTACAGGAGCAAAGACTGGTATTACCAGTGTGGATTTAAAATTATTAATTTTGGTGAACTCAGAGTTGAGAAATGGCTGTGGCAAGAGACCCAGTTTCCTCAACACTCATCCAGCAGACCTACACAATGACCTCTCTCTTCTTGCTATTATATTAGAAAGACTAATTACTTTAAAAAATCCCTTTTTATTGTCAAATGAGCTTGAATCTTCCCGGTTACTCCAGCTCTTCCTACTGTTCTCTAAGAAGGTCACGTACTTAGAGGTGCCTTCAATGATCTGTCATGTTGGCAGGTGCCCATCAGGTACTTGATTTTTGTCTCCAAAGACTGACCTCACTGTGGCTGTGGCAATGGAACATCTGATAATACACTTGGATTTGAAAATACCTCTTTATCATTTCAGAGGCTTATAGAATTCTCATCTTCCAACCCCAAAACCAAAGTTTAACATTATTCCTAATTTCAGACTTCATTAAGCAAAGGCAAGGATTTTTTGGAAGCAATTAATTTACTTAGAGGACTCTCTTTGCTGCCCAGCCAGTGGTACTCACTAAGAATCCTGTTCTGCCACCCCAGGAAGGCAGAGAATTCACCCAACTTCGTTTCACTACATTTCAGTGACAGACACGACTGCAAAGGAGGGGGGATAACAATTATTTATGTGTGACATCTACATTTATTTCTGGGATGTTCTGCTAATCGTAGTAAATTATTATTAATGAACTGAATAGGTCAATGAAATTACCAATTTATTGAAGACCCTGTACTACTTCTCTTTCAGGAATCACTCCATATTTGGCAACCCATTAATCACAGTGACTCCAGCTCCCCCAGCAAACTTTTTTGCTCATTGCTTTCACATTACAAGGTGCCACTTTTGAAATGCCCAAGAGGTCTTAGGATGACAAGAAGTAACAGATCCTCTCAGAGAGTACTGTTAAATTACCACACAAATGTGCGGAATGGGTAAAATGCATCAGAAAATCACACAATTTGTATTTAACTATGAAAAAACCAACAAAAAACTCCACCCCAATCTATTATAAAAATCAACAGTCCAATAATCACACATGTGTAACTATGAAAGCTCAAGATGTAGCACACATGAAGTCTCATCCTCAAGCATGAACTCACTTCTGAGAAGACAGTTTGTCTTTTCAATGAGCTGCATAAAAATCCAGATACTCCAGAAGATTATATTGGTGAAAATCAGGAATAAGACACGCCAGTTTTAGGTCTGGTTCTGCCTAAAATAAAGCAGAAGTGATCCAGGCATAATTACATTGGTTTGCAGCCCTGTAGAAGTTTTCTAAACAAACAAAATTGTGGAAGTTCCATATTAATTCAGTAAGTTAGTTTCTAGCCATGTGTAAAGCCTTTTTGAATCTGTTTACTGCTTTGTAAGTAAATCTGTGTGGCAAAACAGGGAAAACTGTTCAAAGACATCTCATTTACTCAGTTACTGTTTATTCCAGCCCAGGATCTGTTCAACAAGGAAAGGGTTTAGAGGGTCCTTCTGCCGAGGCTGCCCCTGGTGTGGCCTCTTGTCCTCCCCCAGAGCACTCACAGCCACTTACAATCTGTGGAAAACCATCATTCCCCAGATAAACGAGCCTGCTAAATGGGCTCTGAGCCATGTGGTTGGGATTACAGCATTTAAAGAGTTATTCCAAGTGAATACAAGGATGAAGGATAGTGGGGGCAGTTATATTCATAATTGCATTTATAAAGGGGATTTCAGATGTTTTAAGGCCCACGTTCTGCACCACTGGAACCAGTGTGAGCTTGGAACCTTAAAGCAAGTGCAAGTTTTATTTACAAGGGAGAACAAGGGGCTGGGTAGTTAATGCTGGTGCAATAAAAGCACATTTTTATCTTTAGGATAAAGATAACAGAGCACAGCCCCTTGTCACCACTGCCACCATCACCATCCTCTGAGAGCACAATGAGTGAGTTCATCCCCAACAGCCAGGACACCTCAGGAGAGACACCACGTAACACTTGAGGTTGTTTCATGTTTTTCTAACACTGTTTTATAACATCCAGGAAAAGGAGGCTTTGAATAGAACTCTTCCAGGACAAAAAATGAGCACGTGGCCTCCAAACGTGTTTCAAATAATGCCACAGTAGTTACAATTTCAGGTACAAGGACAGACATAACAACAAAGAGCATCAACTTTCCTCCTTCCCCAGCCTGGTTAATTTTCCCTTTTCCATCTGTATGACCTAATGATACAGACTATTTGTATTTAATTTTGAGGTCTGCAGAGGAGAAGTACCAGGCACAAGTTGCTCTGTATTGTTTTTGTTAGCTGTGTATATTTAGCCAGGCTTTCCTTTCCTCCACGCACCTTTATTTACACTCCAAAGCGCTGACTCCTTGCAAAGCATTACACACGTTATGGCTGTGTTTATAGAGTAGAAGTGCTCTCTGTAACATGTCTGTTTTTCATGTCTTAAACCAATAAAACTCTACATTGGGCTTATCAAAACCATTCAGTGTAGATCTAAGTCTGTTGTGACTGAAATCAGTAATAAAACTTCTCTTGATGCCCCGTGGATCAGAGCTAAGGCAACACTGCGCCCTCTTAATAAATTCCGCTCCGGTAAAAGTTTTATTTAAAAAATGTGGTCAACTCAGAGCTTTTAAAGAAGATTAATGTGGACTTATAAAAAAATGTCTGATTTTATTATTAGTAGTAATTCATACAGTTTGTCCTGAAGTTTTCCTTTTCAGCTTCAGTTTGAACCATATGTTCAGGAAGTTCAACTGAAAAGCGATCCTTGAGCAATATTATTTTTTTCTAATTAACAATAACCACAGAGGTATTTTAGAGAAACCTACAGAGTCCCTCAGAAGGTTGTGGAGTGGGCTGGATTAAAACAGGATTTTGCCTATTTTATGAAAAATGCACCGAAGCACAAATAGGTCAACTTCAGAGGAGTCCTTCCTTTCCTCTGCCAAACAAAGGATTCCGCGTGCAGCAAATCTTAATTTCCACAGGGTTCTTTTGTGAAAGGCCTTGAAGAACTCTGGGATCCATCACTGGGATGGAGCCCAGGCACAGCAGTGCAGCCACGTGGGTCACCAGGCTGGCTCTGGACTCAGTGGGGCAAGGCTGAAGGCAGGGCTGATGGCTGGCAAAAGCTTCAGGGGAGGCTGGAACTGAGTGCCAGACTGGGCTTAAGCAGACTGGGTGGGGATTTAGGGATAAACACAGCCATGGGCCCAAACAACTGGTCTGTGTGGGCAAACAAAACACAACAGGCACAAGGGAAAACGCTGCACTTGAATGAAAACAAGAGGAAAAAGTAGAAGTCAGACCAAGTCAGTCATAAAAATACCTTTGGGCCAAATTTCACATCCCCAGTCCTTGAACACAGGGTGGAACTGATGGACTCAGGAACATCTTTATACTGGGTTTGAAACAGTTTCTTCCACATTCCCCTTTTCAGTGACAGCAGACAAAGTAATTCTGGGTGCAGAAACCCAGGGCTCCTGGAGACTTCTCATTACAACACAGCTGACCAGAAACTACTCACTGGTTATTCTGAAGAACAAAGATCATGGTTCAGTTCAATAGAACAATTCCATCCCAATGGCAGCTTGGTGTTCTGCAGCTGTTTGCACTGGGGTTCTTGTCAGGTTTGATCAGTTTAAGTGCTGAGAGGTTTGATTTTCCCTGAGCTGTCACACTGCTCAGTGCCCCTGGAGCTGCAAGTCAAGCTGTGCTGCTTCTGATCAGATGCTGTTTGTGCTTTGCTGTTTTTGCTGTTGGTGCCAGCGCTGACATTGGGGTGTCACCCACTGCTGTCACCACACTGCAGCCTGATCCTCCTGCCCTGTTTCCTCAGACCTCTCTCTGTTGTACTTGGAAATCAGCAGCTGTGTGGGTAAGAGTCAGAAAGGATGTGCACCTGGTGTTTGCAGAGGCTGTGCCTGCTGGCTCACCTGGGGTAACCCTGACAGCCTCCCTGGCTCTGGACAGCTCCCCCTTGATGCAGCTGCAGTGCTTCTGTCCACAGGGTACCTGCATTCCTGAGGGCTTCCAACACAATCCAGGGAGCTTCAAGAATAAGATGCTGTCCACAGGGAAAGAAAACCTTCCCTCACTTGATCCGTGGATCTCTTACATTTCAGTGTAGAAGTGCAAAAGCTCCATTTTTTCACAGTTGCTTTGCAGAGTAAAACCATGTATTAAAAAGCAAGTAAATAATTACATTCATTTTCACAGCCCATTGTAGAAAGAGGGTTTATGAATCCTGTTAACTTCTTCAACAACTTTTAATATCCTCAAATATGTTTCATGTGTCTTCATTTTTTAATTTTACAGGTTCCTGCCTGACCCCATACTGGAGGCACAGCCCCTGCTCAGCAGCACTAACCTGGACAAAGGTAAGGTTTACCTCGACCTGCATTCTGACCTTGCCAGGCTTGAGCTCTTGGGATCAGCTTTATTCATCCTTTCATTTTCAATAGCATGTCAAACCCCACTGGGACCTGAATGACCCTGCCAGCCATTTGTATTTCTCATTTGACACATCAGATCAAACAGCTCTGTGAAATACTAAACAGGCCTCCAGCATTTCACTTTTGTGTAGTTGATTGAATCTCTGGGATAACATTCCATAAAAAGCAATGTGGAAGTTCCAATGGAAGGCCCCAGTGAGAGGCTGTCCTGGATGCAGGTGATAAAAGGACAATGTTCTTCTTTGTGGAACTGTGTTGCTTTTCACATCTCCTGTGAGAAGCATGTGACAGGCCAAGGAAACAACTGCAGGTGACATCAGAGATTCCAAGGAATGTTTCTCAGGGCAGCCTCGACCTGTCAGTGTTTATAAATCTGCATTTCCCCAGTGAGCAGCACAGAACTCAAGGATTGAGAGAGACCCAGCAAGGAAAACTTGTCTGCATCATTATGTGATTTACCTTTTGATGCTCTTATTGAAAGTACTGTAGCAGAGATGTTACCACCCACTGCTGCATTCAGAACTTTTAACATTTTTCATCTTGGCTCAATTTGAATTAAATTTTAACATTTTAACATTTTTCATCTTGGCTCAATTTGAAATAAATTTTGATTTGAGAACTTGACAAGCTGTACAATTTGCTGGGTCTTGTAAAACACGAGGATGGTCAGAGAGTCTCCCTGCAAAATCCTGTGTCAGTGTTTGTGTTATCACAGCAGATTCCCCAGCCACAGGCACACAGATTTCTTACAGCTTTCCAGTGGGAACAGTCCTGATTTTAAGATGCATAATATGAAACTGGTAGTACAAAAATGCAACTATAAAGTAGAAATATTACAAGAGGAGAAAGGCATTAAAAAGCCATGCAGGAAATGAGAACAAATCTGTGTAACTGTTTTGTACAAGCCCACGCAAGGTACAGAGATTCCTTGAACTTTGCACATCTAAATTTTACACCAAGCCAGTGTGACTGTTGTTTCCTTTCTAAACTCCACACACTCCTTGTGATCTCTAAGTCTTGGTACCAGTTCAGCCAGAGAAATCAAGGCCAGTTTGATGATAATGATATAAAAACAGGAAGTTTATGGAAACTCTGCTGAAGTTGTTTGTGTGTTGGTGTTAAGCTGCAAAGAGGGAGAAGTGCTGGTCCAGTGCCAGCCAACCCTGCACATCTGTCCTTGTATAATCTGTACATTTACTATCCATTTGGAGTCTGTGGACTTCATTTTTACACACTAGTTGTATATTAAAATAGAGACATTAAAATTTATGAATATTTATTGTTTACAACACACTGCTCTCCAACTGCTTTTCCCCTCCTTTTCCCAGCTGCCACACTTTATCATCCCTTGAGCTGTGAGCTCTGACACACCACCCTGTCACAGTTGTTTTCTTGCTTGTTTTACTCTTTGTGTTATGATGGTTCTTCATTTTATTCCCATCAACTTTCATTGTCTTTAATTATGTCCCTGAACTTGTAAAGCTGTTTCTCCTAACAATGGGTACTCTGGAAATGGCAACAATTGCTTTTCCATGAACTACAAGGCAGGAAGTGCATTGTTTCTTTAAAAAAATTACCAGATGTTTTTCAGGGCTTGACTACTAACATTCAAAAAAACCCAGAAAAAACAGAAACTATTATTCTCCAAATACTCCAAGTCTTATTTTGTTACTGTGTGACTTCTGTCTGCATTTAACTGGGAATTGCAGCCAATGCCAATGCTAAAGAAGGAATTTCTCCCAAGCTCAGGGTGTAAGGATGGAGTCCATCCATGTGAACATTGACTCTGTGGACTCAAGTCCATCACAGTGAGTCATGTTGTTCCTTGTGCTGTTCCTGCCAGCCCAGACACCAGCACTGGGGTACCTGCAGATGCTTGTCTGGTGTTCTCTGACTGGAACAGATGAATATTCCTTGTCCCTGGGGTGCAGGGATTATTGACAGGAAATTCCCAGTCCTTTACGGGGAACTGAGTGCATTTTATTTCTCATTAAAAATTAAAATGTATACTTTAAATGATAAAAGTATATTTTTAACATGGACAGTCCAGTAAGAAGACATTACCCACATCACACGTGCCTGGAAGTTCGTTATCCCTGCTGTTCCCAGACTGCATCCCTCTGGATCACAAGCTGTTCATGATGGACCGATACTCCCTCTGATGCTCCACAAGCTTCAAAAATACTTCATATTTCTTGTCATAAAATCTGTGTAAGAAAGTAAATTTCAACAAAGCCCAAGATTTGAAGACTTAAATCCCCTGTAACTGACACATTTACTCCCTTCCCTCAGCATCAAAGGAGCTTGGCCTCTCTCCTAATTACAGTTTCAGCAGGGATCAGGGCCCTGCCGGAGCAGTTTCCACCCAAAAGAGGAATTTCAAGCTGTAATTGCCCCTCTCCTTTTCCCAGCTTTGGTCCTCAGACAACTTTTCCCCAGAGTTCCCTGCCATGGGAATGGGGAGACACCAGAGCTCCAGAGAATCATTCAGGCTGGAAAAGCCCTCCAAGATCATAGAGTCCAACCATCCAGCACTGCCAAGGCCACCACTGACCACTGACCACTGCCACATCCACAGGGCTTTGAACTACCTGCAGGGATGGGGACTCCACCACTGCCCTGGGATGGACAGGAACAGACAGCCTTTTCCATGAAGGAATTTTCCCTCCTATCAGTCTGAGTCTCCCCTGCTGTACTTGAGGCCGTTCCCTCTCCTCCTGTCCCTGTTCCCTGGAGCAGAGACTGATCCCTGCCCCGGCTCCCATTTCCTGGCAGGAATTGCAGAGCCAGAAGGTCCCCACTGAGCCTTCTTTTCTCCAGGCTGAGCCCCCCCAGCTCCCTCAGCTGCTGCTGCTGCTCCAGACCCTTCCCAGCTCCATTCCCTGCCCTGGACACGCTCCAGCCCCCCCAATGCCTGTCCTGTGAAGAGAGGTCCCAAATGTCCTCCTGTGTTCCTCCCATGTGCCCCTCCGTCCCTCCCGTGTCCCTCCATGTCCCCCCGTGTCCCCCCTGTCCCTCCCGTGTCCCTCTCGTGTCCCTCCCGTGTCTTGCCGTGTCCCTCCCGTGTTCCCCCGTGTCCCTCTCGTGTCCCTCCCGTGTCCCTCCATGTCTCTCCATGTTCCCCCGTGTCCCTCCGGTGTCCCTCCATGTCCCCCCCGTGTACCTCCCGTGTCCCTCTGTGTCCCCCCCGTGTCCCTCTCGGGTCCACTCCGTGTCCGTCTCGTGTCCCTCCCGTGTCTCCCCCGTGTCTGTCGTGTCCCTCCCGTGTCTCCCCGTGTCCCCCCGTGTCCCCCGTGTCCCTCCCGTGTCCCCCGTGTCCCTCCCGTGTCTCCCCGTGTCCCTTCCATGTCCCCAGGTGTCCCCCCCGCTCCCCCGTGTCCCCCGGCCGGTCCCGCAGCACCGACCTGCTCCCGCCACCAGGGGGAGCCCGCGCGCCGCGCCCATGGAATAACGGGATCCCTAAAGACATTCCATAAATAACCCCTAAAATATATTACAATGCTCGAAAACATAACAGAAATAGCCCTTAAAGTAGAATAGAAACTTTACAAATATAACAGAAGTAATCAAACCTTAAAATAATGGGAATAATCCTTAAAGTTGTGAGCACTTCTTATAAATAAAATGTACTGTGACACTCTGGGGTGCTAAACAGCAGGGCAGGGATACAAAGAGGAACACCCCCAATTTCATGTCCAGACCCCCTTTCATGCCCCCTGAACTCTCCCAGCGGAACACATCAAACCCAGCATTACCTTCTGTGCTCGTGGTTGGGCTGCACAACTCTCCCAATTTTCCCCATTTTCGCCATGGCCTCCTAGGAAAAGACAAGCACAAACTGGGAAAGCCTGTTTTGGTTTAAAATACTCTTTGACAAGAACAAGATGTTTCAAAACCAATCGGAACATTAGTGATGGATTTTGTTTCGGCTGCACGGGCCAGATGGCAGCAAATATGTTCAATCCCATTATATGGTAGTCCTGAGAACAAAGCTCTGCAGACCCTCAGCCACCAAAAGCTGTTCCTCTTTCTTACTGGGAGTCCCAGGCAGAACAGACTTATCTTTTATTATTTACAGTAAGCAAAGGAAATGTTAAACACTGTGTCCCCAGAGGGGAGTTTCTCTAATACAATGATATTGAACATGAGATCCCTTAATCTGTTCTGAAAGTGTCAGTTCCCTGCAGCAGGGGAGGACTGGAGGGGGCTCCAGAAGCTCAAGGTAACCTGGAAAGGTCTGTTCTGGACACACCACTGCCCTCACACTGCAGCAGAAAGGTGTAAGAGGCAAACCCTGACCCTGCTCTGCTTTCGGCCAAAACAAAGTCAGATTTCACAGAACCCCCAGTGAAGGAGTTTGGGACAGTCACGTGTGGAAAGGAGAGGGACAAGGGACTTGGTTCCTTTCCTGATCTCTGTGAGATTCTGATTATCTGTGGATTCTCCTGAACAGTCCTACTGGAACACAAGGCACTAGTGGCTGAGGTTCACCAAGGATCAGGCTCTCAGGACATGGTGGTGGCAGCAGCCACTCAGCATCAAAGTCAGAGCTTTTAGATGGAAGAATGTTAAAAGCATTAAAAAATCAGGACTCAAGAATCAGTGTGTGACCAAACCAGTGTTCACACTTTCTGAGCAGGACCCTGAATCTGTTCTAACATAGTGCCTAAGAATCAGGATGACCCTGGAGAACAGGCAGCCTGTGCCAACTCCACAAGGCTGGAACCTTCCAGCCAACTGCTACAGCTGGATTTGTAGAAAGGTTGGACGATTTTATAGGCTGTACTATCTGCTGTAGTGAAATCTGTGCTTTGCACTGATCCAGCACCTCACAGCCAAGGATTGCCTAGAACTTTACAATGTAGATGAGCAATGTCAGCTCAGTGTCACCAGCCCAGGGCAGGCAGGGAGGCTCCAAGGATAAGCTCTGCCTGGCTGAACCTGCATGTTCTGGGAGCGGCCTTTCATCCTGTCAGTCCAAATGGAACATGGAACACCTACTTTCCACTTTTGTCAACTTCAGGGTGTCAGCACTGCATGAAATCTTGGCTCTACCAAAGCCAAAGGCACTGCCAGTGTGTGCAGTCAGGATTTTACCCTGCTAGGGCTGCTGATAAACCAGCAGGGAATATTTCTGAGCTCTCGTGTGCCCATTCTCTTTGCTACGTGCAGAGGTTGATTGTGCTTTGATTCCCCAAGAAACACCCTTGAAATAACACTCACAGCGAGATAGTGTGTTCCTTTCCCTGGGACATGTGAGCCTGCTGGCACTGAGGCTGGCACAGCAGCCAGATTAAAACACTGGCATGGAAAGGTTGATACCCTTCCCAGGAAGAGAAATGGGCATTCATTCCCTGTCCTCTAACAGGTGATGGTGACAATGTCCAAGCATTGTCCCTGTTTACAAGTCAATCTCTTACACTCCATTGTCATAGTCATAGGTAGTCAGCTGGATTGAGAGATACCCAAAAAAATGAATGAAGACACAGAAGAAAAACCTCCAGGTAAGAAACAATTCCCTCTGTGAAATGGACACTGCTTTTCCATTGTGCCTTATGGAAAATGTAAGGCACAGCCCCTTGAAGCACTCTGTCCCACTAATGGAAGAGTCCCCTTGTTTTCTGCCCCTGCTTTCCACCTCCTTTTTACCTGCCCTGGAGATGCTGCATGGAATTAAACTGCTCCCTCAGGGCCTGATCCAAACTCAACCTAAGGAGGAAGGTGTCCAAGCAGTCTTTCCAATTTATCAGCTAAAATACTTTTTTGTGGGTTTAAATCTACTGAAAATACACAGATCTTTGAGAATCCACAGCATTAAGGTCTCAAAGCAACGGCCACGGTTATGTGGAATTAACATGTCAAAAAAATCCACAGCCAGCAATTTTCAACAACTCACCCATTCTGTGTTGCTCAAAATACCCTAAATGAATTCCCTCTTTTAATTCACATTTCAGTTGTGTGTTTTTTCTGTGTTTTAAAGTCAGTTTGGTCATTGTTAGTTTGAACAAAAAACTTTACTCCCAGAGGAGAGTCTTTTCAACAATTTTCTGGGGACAAAGAGGAACAGAACATTGAAAATATGAATTTATAATGAAATGGGAAACAAAGGAACATTAGAATTGCATTACTGAATCGGATCAACCTTGTGCACTGCTCTGTCTCCAACAAAGCCTTAAATACAGTGAAGTGATAATACTGCTGTTCAGAAATAGTTTGTTGGAGGGTTGACATCCAAATCCATAATTCCAGTCACCAAGAATTTCACAATCTTAATTTGAATGACGCTCTATCTTCTTTGTTTGCCAGTCTAGACAGCACAATGAATACAGTGATTTAAAACACAATGAATTCTCTCTTAAAACAAAATATTTTGTAAAATTGCTTTTTAATCATTTCTTTTCTCTCTTTCCATAAAGGCTGTGCTATAAATAACCCCTGAAAGTTCGCATTTGATCATTGCTTCTAAAGGCTGGGCAAGAGGCAAGTGAAGGGTTTACACAGGGAAAAAGAGAGGCACTGTGGAGCTGAAAGAAAGGGATGCATTCATGATTCCTAACCTTTTGTTGGAGTGTCAATGCTGAGACAGATACAAGCCAGTAAACACTCTGCTCTCCATGGACAGAGTCAGTCAAACAGGGTTACCCTGCCCAGAGGAACAGGCCCAGGGAACCAAACTCTCCAAGGCCCACCAAGACTTCAGAACAAGGTGCCATTTTGCTGCTGGGAAGGTCATTCAAATCCACTCAGTCCTGGTGGCTGAATTCAGCTCTCCAGCAGCACCTGGGCAGGGGGGAAGTTCAACTCATCAGGGTAGAGCCCCAACAGGCAGTGGATCTTCCAGGGAATCCCAGCTGGAACCCAGGGAAAGCTGTGTCTCCAATGGAAACCCTACGTGGGCATGGCATCTAAAGCTGGACATTTCAACTGGTGTCCCTTCAGTAATGGGAAGGAGAAGGTTTTTAACCCTTTAAGCAAGTTATTCTGTCACAGCAGAGCCCATCAGGAGGTGCACACAAGAAACAGCTTTAGACTGGCAGCCTGGTCTTCTCTGACTCCCCAACCCCATGGGATCCTCCAAGATCTGCCTCTGAGCACCCAGCATGATCCTGCTCATCCCACAGGAACAGCCCATCTCCCTTGGGACTACAGAGGAAGCCAAGGAAGATTAGCCCACTTGGGAATGGTCCCCAAGTCTGCTTTTCAGCAGTGACCCAACTTAGGAGGCTGAGTGTTACTGCAGAGCAATGGCACGTGGGCCCTTAAGGGCAGACACCAAATGAGAATGGATTTAGGGATGTCAGAGTAACAAAATCCCACTGAAATGAGTGAGGTGGGAACAGAAGTCCCTTTAAGAAACTGGGGGGTTGCTTCATTTAGGTACTTTAAAAATTGTATTTGCAGATAAATGGATATTTCCAGCACAAATGCAATTTCCCAGCTCTGTTCTGCCCACTTAGTCATTGCAATAATCCCAAGAAATGTTTGGACTTTTACCTGGCAGAGTTATTAACAATAAAACCCTACATATTGTTTTCCTGTACAATTCCAGTGGCTGAAAGCACCTGGCTGCACACACAGCAAAGCACCAAACCGGGGGGATTTGATGCTCCCACTCAGGCCAGTCCTGACTCTCTGGTGTTTCTGCACAGCCTTCCTGTCACAGATCCAGCAGCAGAGGAAAATAATGTGCAAGTTGCCCCACTGCCAACAGGCTGAAAGGCAGGGACATTCTTCCCACCAGATCTGTCCTGATTTGCAGGATTCAGCAGGTGTAAGAACCTTCAAACTGAGAGACTTTCTTTACATTTCTAGTCCTCCCAACAAATAATATGTAACAATTTTACTTGTTCTTCAGCAGTGAAGAACCTCTCTCTCACTCATCTCTATTCCACACACATAAGCTCAGACTAACAGATGCTCTTTAGCATCACTTTAAGAAGTCCAGTCAGATATATTTGGATTTGAGGGGGAATAAATAGATTTCTTGAAATGCTGATGTTCAAGAAACACTTTTAAACTTTCCTAAGAATTTTAAGTAAGGCTACTATTTCCTTACAGCCTTTTATTTAGGGATTGCTTGTCCCATAGCCTGGAGATGTAAAATCCATCTTATCTGTGCTTACAGGAGTTACATGGATGTGTTTCTGTAACACAGGCCTAGCAGAATATTGCTTTTTAGTGGTGTATGACTGCACAAAGAAAGCATGTGATGGACCACATACAATATTTTTTCTAGTGGCTTTCCCCCCCACTTTAAATTTGTTTGAGTTATAGGAGCAGATCTTGGCAGGGTGCACAAAGCCCAGAATCTGTAACTCAATTCTCTGTGGTATTCTGAAGGGACTCAGCCAAGTTTTAAAGCACATTATGGATAAATATTAGAGCTGAGCAAAAATTTCACACCTAAGACCAAAGTGTGAAAATTTGGCTTTGATTCATTTAGTGAAAAGGTGGAAAATTTCACACAAGCTTCTATTTTCCCTTTGCTCTGATCTAACATAGATTTCTGGGTCCATATCAAACCTCAGGGAGGTTTCTGTCTGTCTGTCTGTCTATCTGTGAGACTGCAGAGGGGGAGGGAGAGGAGGATGGGAGGAAGGAGGTCCAGCAAGCAGGACACCAGACATGAGCTCAAGTCTGTCTTCCAGGAAAAGTCACTGGCCTTTTGAATCCCACTCTCCATACATTCAATAACAACACTGGCTCATCTTAGAGGAATAATTTGCACATTAGCTTGTTGAAAACTGTTGCAGTTGTGGAGGGGAATCAGGCAGGTAACTTGGAAGAAGCCCAAAACTATTGTACCCTTCAGCCATCCAGCTTGAGTTGTCATGGGCCAACTGGATGGATCCTCAGTACTGAGACAAGCTGGTTGTCTGGTTCACGCACTGAATCAGGATCCATAAAATTTCAACAAATTCCCTGCATTATTTGGGATATGTAATTTCCTCTTTTAACTGTCAGTGATTTTTCAGTCATTTCTCTCTCTGGAACAGGCTGTGCCCAGTTTGGTTTGTCCCCAAGTTGCCCTGTGGAGCTCTCACTGCCCCTCCGTGTCTCACTGAAGGACGGCTCCCCCAACCATCAGAGCACGGTTTTCACTCCTCAGGATCCCAGACAAGGACAAATGGGAGCCCAGGACTCCAGAGCAGAGCCAAGTGCAGGTGAGGTCACAGCTCCATTCCCCCTGCAGAGTCCTGCCTTGTGCTGGGACTCAGTGTCAGCCAGGCTGTGGTCACCGAGTGTCCCCCAGGGCTCCAGCCAGGCACAGGCACAGCCCAGAGGGAGCAGCAGTGTCAGGGCAGCTGCTGAGAGGGTGCCTGGCCATGCCAGCAATGATATTAATGACTTATTCCACAGCCCAAATTTAGAATGGGACGAGGGTCAGCTATGATTGCCACATCATCTATCAGCTGGAAACTATGTTTGGGTCTAAGCTGCAGCCACGCTGCTACTAAATATAGGTCGGGTGGTTGTTGATTTGAGTCTGCACTCCCCCAAGTTGCCTTTGACTATCAAATAATTAAGCAGCTTGCTTTGTGAGGGCTCCATTGCTGGCACCTCTCAGTGCCCAAAGCTGCCTGGATGCCAACTTGACAGCTTAGCAGGGGTTTCAGCTTACCCAGGCAATGGAAAGAGCCCAAGTGTTCAGCTCCTGTTTCAGCCTCACAGATTGCTGGCACCGGGTGCCATGAATCAACAGTCTGGGGGCACCATCCCAGCAGGCTGGGGCAAGGTTGAGCTGTTCCTACCCTGCCCTGAGCTTGTTCAGCCTCTCCATGAAGGGAGTGTTCCCTCCACAGTGTCTCTGTGGGAGGATCCTGGAGCCTCCTGGCCGGTCCTACACCGTGGGTGGCGATGCCACAGCTGGCACAGTCTCCTGACTCCAGCCCCACCTGGCACAGACAGCACGTTCCCTCTGCCCCTTCAGAGGTGGAATGGATTTGGGAACCCACAGCACAGCTGTCAGAAGAGAGTGAGGTTTGTCCACGTAAACCACATGAAAATGTATTGATCTAACCCACTTTTTAGGCTTGGGAGTGCAGTGCTGACAGGCAGCTGTGTTTAACAGGACACAAACTCACCTGGGGGTCGGATTCCTCCCCCAGCTCCCCATGCAGGGCACTGCTACAACAGCCATGTCCCAACTTCTGGGCAGGAGTAAACCAATCCTGGCCTGCTGCTCCTCTGGACTCCCTGCAACAAGTTGTGCTGCTCCTCTGGCTCCCTCCTCTCCCTCTGTCCCAGTGGTAACACCCTTGGGGCAGGCAGGGCAGGTGTGTGATGCCACATGGATGTGCACAAAGCAATCCTTCCCTGGGAGGGTGGGCAGGCCTTGGCACAGGTGCCCAGAGAAGCTGTGGCTGCCCCTGGATCCCTGGGAGTGTCCAAGGCCAGGCTGGACAGGGCTGGGAGCAGCCTGGGCTGGTGGGAGGTGTCCCTGCCCAAATCATTCTGTGACTCCATGACTTGGACAGGGGAGGGGGATGAGAAGCTGAGGACCAAGATCCACCCAGGATGTGCTGATGCTCAGCTGGGACTCAACACAATATTCAGCTGAACTGCTCCACTTCCTTCAACCCCAGATTTATTCAGCTGATTTCTTTCCATGTTCACACTGACCATGTACAGCTTTCCTCGCCTTTAGTCACTGAGTTCAGACTTTATTTGCCATCTGGCAACAGAGTGGGATTTACTGGGGGGAGGGGATAGGAAAGGGTCTTTTTTTCCTTTCTTTTTGCATCTGTATTTGCTTTATGAGCTATGGCTAAGGCATCATTTACACATGGGGGACTGGATCGGGTTCTCTCAATTCTTTCCATATGTTCACTTATGCTGTCAAAACATTTTTTCGATCTAATTAATCTGTCTCTCTGTTCATTTCCCCACTCAGTGGGTTTGAGCATTTCTGGGGTATCGAGCTGGGATTTTGTCATAAAACCAATTTCTGCCCATACTTTGCTTCAGGGTTGCTCCATCACGAAAACAAAATTATTTGCAACATTTCACTCTAATTATTCTTTCCCTGTTTCCAGCATTGGCTGAGAAGACTTTCCTTTTCTCCTCCTCTTTCAAAAATATTCTTTGCCATGATCCAGTGTCCACCTGAGGTTAATGAGGGAAATCCCTGCTCTGAGTTTTGATTTGGGATTATTTTTATCTAGTATATCTGACGTGTGGTTTACTATTTAAAAAAGCTGTACCTCAGAAATATGCTTAAATTTTGCCCAATCTGGACTGCATTTGGGAAATTATCCTGGACAGGGGCTCATAAAAAACAAGAGACCTTTAGAAAAGAGTCTTTCACTACTGTAAACCAAAGGTTGAGATGCTAAACAGCAAGTAAAACTTCATTAAAACATGAAGGAAGCTTTTCTAGGAACCTTACGGATATCCTATGGCCAACAAAAAATTAAAGTATAATTTAAGGGAAAACTGGTATTTCATTGTGAAGCAGATCACAGAGCAGACCACTGCCCATGGCACGAGCCATTTGCTTTCCTTGCCATGATTGCTAAAGACAAGGGGTCAGAAACCTTTTCTAGGAAACTGCTCCAGAAAGTGTTTTTCTTTCCCAAATTAGAGGCTACAAGTGACTGAGCTGAGTGAAGCTGAAGCAAAGCACACTCATCATTGCAGGGGGCTGGACTAGATGACCTTTAAAGGTCTCTTCCAACCCAAACCACTCTATGATTATCTGATCAGCTGATGGTATTTTTTCTGTTAAAAACAGAACACCCTCTCTCCTCCAGGGCTGGAAATCAGACACAGCCAGGGATGAGATGAGAAGCTGCTGCTCTCATTTGTTCTTCTGCCACTAGAACTGTCCTCTAACAAGAGTGCTGTTTCTAAGAAGCACTTTAAATGCTGGATACATATTGCTAAACAATTTTAGGAAGCTCTTGATTCCTTAAACACCTGGGGAGCCTGGTCTGAGAGATGGGATGGCCAATCTGTTGCCAAATGTGCTCTCACAGCAGCAAGGGAGATGCTCCACCTCCCCTGTGGGATTTTGGGGACACAGAATTCAGAGAGATTTACATGGGGAAACTGTAATAGTCACATCAGAACAGGTGTTCTGCTCCCCTCGCTCCTAACAGCTCTGGCTTGTATCTCTTGGATACCACTGGGTTTCTTTTAGCATTAAAACATCTCTGTCAGCAGGGATTTCTTTGTTTGCAAACCTCTCTGGGTACACCAATCACATTCCTTGCACAGAAAACCTGTAGGCACCAACTTGAACAAATTAATTTGGGATAAACTATTCTTGCTGATAAACATCAAGTTCCCCTCTTCACCACTCTGGTTATCTGACATTTTTCTATACTAAACCAAAACCAATCCCCACCTGCCCCAGAGCCACTAAAGAGACTTTGATTACAGTGGTATTACATAACCTCTGTTAATGAGCAGATCAAACCTGCCTGCCAGCACTGCCAGTGAACAGCACTGGGCCCTTCCAGAGGGATGTTCTCACCTCACAACACCCTGCCAGTCACTACTTCTATTTTTACTTTGCTGTCCCATCCCATTTCCCAGTTTTTGAGAAGCCCCAGAGAGCTGCACTTGTGGCTCCTGTTTCCAAGCAAACTGCCCTTTCAGTCACTTCAAGGAGAAATTCTCCCCTCTGGGGGAAAGCTCTTCAGCCTCTGTGGCTGGGAAGGAGGGCAGCTGGATTTTAACCTTGGACAAGCCACACAATCCTCCCGTGCCTCAGCTCCTCAGGTATTCCATGAGAATCAAACCCAGGCCTAGATTAATATGCAGCACTCAGGAGGCAAATCTGGCCAATGTGGGACACAACTGAAGCAAAACCACTTTGTGCTCCCAATTCAGCTGATCCTGAGAATTGAGCCAATTCCTGTGCTGAGGATCTGTCCTTTTATTTAAAGACAGCGAGCTGGGAGAAGAGATGAAAAGCAGAGACTCCAGTGGCTCTGCAGGTCACCAAGCAGAACCTCAGCGAGGTCAGGGAGGGTTTGGAGCTCTCGTGGTGTGCCAGCTTTTTATAGTGCCCTTTGCAAGGGGGATTTATTGGTTTCACATTAATTTCTCTTGTTTGCAGCTTTCCCAACATGAAACCCTCCATTGTCACAGCTCAGTCCCTGTTAACCCTTCGCAGGGGAAGCTGCAGCCACCACCTGAACACTCTGCCTTGTAGAATCTCACTTGAGGTGTCCTGACTGTGAACTGAGGCTGGGTGACCTCAGAGAGCCCTTCCCAATAGAGAGTTCCTCAGCCCAGGCAAGGCAGGGCAGGCTGTGCTTTAACTCCCTGCAGGGACTCTGCAGCCTCTGCCCCTGCACAGACACCAGTGTGTGCTGGCACCACCACGGGCCTGTTCTTTGCAGAAAGTACTTTCTGGAAAAGGAAAAAAAAAAACCAAACAGAAGAAGTAAAAATGAACAACTCCATCATTATCCAACGTGCTGAGATCTCGGCAGAGATCATCTCAAAGATCCATATTGTTTACAGCAGCTGATGAGTCTCACAAGTGCTGGAGCTGTGCTCTCGCTTAAAGTGCTAACATATTTACAGTTTGCAATCCTGTCCTTAGCACTTATCTGTCACTGCAGGATGAATGCTCCTTTTGTACAGCCTAATCACTTGCACGAACACTCCACTCGCTCAAATCCCACCCTTGTGTCGCTTTCCCATTAGCAGCAATTCTGTACCTTGGAAATGGCTTAATGGAGCAAATCTGGGGGAAAAAAAAAGCTAGATTTTGTTCAAAGGTATTTCTTTGTCTGTGACAAGTCTAGAGTGGGGAGAAAGATATTAAATTATTTTTATCTGATGAAAGTCTTATTTTTACTGTACACCTTTCTAAGCACACTTGTCTATTGTTCTGCTCTGGCTTGGTTATTGGTATTGGAATAATTAGTGAAGATCTATATAAGGTCAGACTGGATCAGCAACAGATCTAGATAAATCCTGGATAAGAAGCCATTTTCTTATGTTCACCAATCTTTACACATCCTATGCAGGATCCCATTCTGCCCCCTCCTCTGCCAACAAACAGCAGGACCACACGGAACTGCAAAGCTGTCAGTCATCTCATTTTTACAGGAACAGAAGGAATGTGGGTCACTCCACAACTCAGTAACTTAATTTAAAAGAATATAACCCAGACATACAAGAAAAAGGATCCAGTTCTAAGGAGGAGGTCTTACCCTGCTGGATGTTTTACATTACACTCCTTGGGTGACTGGCCTGTCCCAAACCAGTTTCAGATGCAAACCAGAAAAGGCTCAGCAGAGCAAGATGCATCTGTTGTTTCTGCTAATCCTGGTCTGACTGCAGTCAAGAAAGGAGAACATCTGATTCTCAGAAGTCTCCAGAAATGTCTAGAATTGCAGTTTAGAAGGCTCCATACTTGAGCAAAAAGAGCACCGAGCCCCTCAGCTGGACAAAGCATTTGATGTCTAAAACTACAGGCCTGGGAATGAAAATGCTGCTCTGGAATTTGTCTTTGTTGTTCCCAAGGAATTGCCAATGAAAACCGTGAGAGAACTTGTGCTTTAAAGGATGTGGTCTCCCAGTCCTGCCCAAGTATTTTCAAAAAACAAGAATTCTGCATATAAAGTGCATTTTTAATCTTGGGAATTTCAGTGCAGATGTACAACACAACCTTTTAAAGTCCTGAATGCTGTAAATACTGAAAATTGAGATAAAATCAGAGTTGTGGCCATGGCACACTACATAGGCCATCTCTCACATTATATACATAGCAATGGAAACTACCACAAATAATAAACTGCAGTTCCAAAGTTAGATTTGAAGTCAAAAGATGTCCCAGTTCTGTGTAACTGCATTGTCAGGCCACAGCCCTTCCATTCTGATTTTACTTCCCCAGAGCAACACCATTAGCAGCATCGTAGATTTTCTTCACATTTTTCACTCTATCACCTTTAGTGTAACTTAAACCCCACTTCTAAGGCACTTAAACATCACTGAATCTGCTTCACAAATCAGCTGGATGAGGAACAAAGTCAAACAACTTGCCCAAAACCACAGACAGGACCAGGGGTTGAAGTTTGAATAAAACCCATGTACTCTGACTCTTGAGTTAGGTAACATGGTGCTCTCTCATTGCCAAATTCTGCTTTAATTTCTACCCAGATAAACTCAGAAGAACTCACTGCTGGAGTAGTTCATGTTAGATCTGAACTGGCACAGAGTGTCCCCCATTACCAGGCTGTTAGTAAAAACTCCTTTGGCAAACAGAGATTTTTCTTTTCCTGTGTCACAAAGAAACACTGCACTGCATTTTAGGTGGCATTTGTTTGATGTGCAAAGCCAGGCAGTTCAGTCCTTATCTCCAGGACATTAAACAAGCCTGTGGCTTGAGGTGTCCCACAGTCCTGGGCACCCCAATCTGTTCATCCTCCAGGAGTTACAACAGGAACAGGGATGTTGGTAAACCAAGAAAATCACTTCTTCCTTAACCCTTATTGCTAATCCCACAAAAAATCCAGCATGGGTAGAACATGAGCAAAACCCTCTGCAACCTGGAATCCTCCTGCTGTGCTGCAGATAAAAGGTGGCATCTATTCCTGCTCCCTGAAGTCACAACCCAAAGAATGGCAAGTTCCATCATCTGGAGGAACTGGGACAGTTACAAAACATACCCAGAAAACTGGGGATGGGAGGGAAATTGGGCAGGGAAGTGAAAAGGCAGGGGAAGGACATGCTGGTGTGGGAGATGCTGTGTAATTAGCCACTAGAGGGAACAAGAGTCATGCTCTTAATTAAGGTGCAGCCACTTGTAGCACGGGGTTATCCTTGTGCAGGGAAGCTGGATCAGGGGTTTGAACCCTTTCCCTGTAAACCTTGGACTGGGACAAAGCTTTTCTTCCCTTGGCCTGTGTTTCATTTTTCCCTTTCTGATCTCTATAGGCTTTGCCACAAGAAGGGAACAAGTCTTGAAGGAGTCACAGACCTTTCATATTTTCTAGCTGCAGTTAACTATTTTTTTGCACCTGAAAATATTTAAACAAAAAGCCTGGGAGGAGAAGGGAGGAGACAAAGGGAGAAGATAAAAAAAATAAAAAATAGTAAAAGAAGCAAAACAGTTTTTCAAACAGTGCACACTTTGGTGTTGGTTCCTTTAAAGAAGAAAGGAAGTAAAAGCACATGCAGCTCATTGCAGATGGTGTGAGAAACATGGAGTGATGCTCTGCTGGTCTCCCTAGACTGAGATAATAGTTGGGAGGATGGGAAGGACCTGCAGCCCCCTCCTGTCTGCTGACCTGCTCAGCTGGAGCCACAGGAGAAAAATGAAGGAGGCAAAAAGTAAAAGCCTCTCTTGGGATGCTTTGTCTCTGCTGCTGCTGAGGACACAGACCTATTCAACAGCATGGCCAGGACTGGATCACAGACAAATAATCTTTTTATTACCATAAAAATGACAAATAAGTAACAGTCACAGCCTGTAAACACAAGGTTCCAATGAAACAGAGCTCTAAGTGTAGTGTAAGTGGGAGCAGAATCCCAGTCCCACCAGAGCCAGCCCAGCCTAAGGGGTATCAGGTGTTACTCAGGCCCTAGAAGGCCTGAGACATAAACTCTGTGTGTAAGAGAAAAAGAAGTCAAATGACTCATGACAGAGTTTGTTTCAATACAAATGACTCCTTCTGGCTCTTTGCTTTAGAGAGTTGCCATTTGCAGGCCCTGCACAGCCACCCCAGGCAGCTGCCCCCTCGCTGGGTATGAAACGCTGGCACTTCCAAACTCACACTCCTCTGGCTCAGGGAGGGCAGTTTATTTTAGCTCCATGATCAGTGCCATCATAAATCTCCCCTCTTCCAGTCCAAGAACACTGGCAGAGCCCAGCAGGGCTGGGCATGTGTGGCTGTGCTGTGCCCACAGAGCAGAGGACATGCCATGAGGCTTTGCTGAACTCCTACAAGCCGTGAGGGGGGACCTGAGGTGAGGGACCAGCACTGAAGGAGCCACAGACCACCCTTAACTCCTTGATCTTTATTATTTGAGGACTGAGATATGGAAGGAGTTGGGAAAGAGAGGGAAAGAACAAAAGAAGAGGAAGAGAAAAGAGAGAAGACTAAATTATTAACCAACAGAAGCACAAACAAGAAGGCAAGAATACAAGAGGAAAGAATAACATCAGAATGGGAGCAGGGAGAGGAATATGGTACAAACATCTGGGATTTAGTGCCAAAAGAGAAAAACCCCATTCTCCTCCACACCTATTTTCTTTCTTTAATTCTCTTTCCCTGCCTGGTTCTCCTCTGGGATGAGTGGAACTTCCATGTTCAGCAAAGCCCTAGTTTGGCATTTTGTGTCTTATTGGCAAGTGTGCTGAACATCTACAGGGGCAAAGCCACAAAGCAAATAAAAAAGTGAATCTTGCTTAGTCTCCCTTTCATGCAATGCAAGAATCATCCCTTAGATGGGACTATTGCAAAATTAAACAACCCACAACCAGTAAATAATGAGTAATGTGCTTGTACATTCAAAGCTTTTATACCAGCCAGTCCAGGAATGTGAGGATAGCTCATCAGCAAAGACCCCATTTATCAGAAGGGTTTCACACAGCTTAGCATCTCCCAGGCCATTACTCACCCCCTACACCTAAGCCAAGTGCCAGCTCCCAACCCTGAGCCTCTCACATATCCCATTTATCCCCTGGAAGATGCCCAAGCTGGGACTCAATGCCTAAACTACTCTTAAGTTAAGAGAAATGTTTGTTACCACAAAGCTGGGGAAATTAGGCAAAAATCAAGTCTTACCAGACATTCTGAAAGCAAAAGGATCTGACATAAGGGTACTAGAGCCAGCAATATTTTGCTGAATGCATCCAAGGTGTTTGAGTGAGTTCTGAGCCACAGCCCTGGGCAACGAAGGCACCTTCCAAATGTGACTTATTGTCATCATCCAACCCTTGGTGCTGGGAGGGAGAGGTTGGACTGGGTGACAGTACAGCCCTTCCCAGTATTCTTGTCATGCAGAGACTCTCCATAGGCAAAAATATTGATTAGACATTGGTTTATTTTCCAGAGTGCTCTCCCCTGTGCCTCCCAAGCTCCAAAAGAAGTGACATGGTTCGATCCAGCCATCCCTCTTTAGCAAGGAGTGCATTGCCACATCACTTGACTCTGTTCCTCCCCCCAAGAGCTTCCACACCCACCTTCCTCCCTAAAACTTCTGCTTGGAGAAGGACTCTGGAAGCTGTGCAGACAACAGCAGGTGCTCACACAAACAGGCCCCCACGGGTCAGGGTGTATTTCAGTGCTGAGGGTCAGCAATGCTCAGGGGAATGCAGCCCCAGGAGAGCCACATGTGGAGGACATGCCCTATAAATCATCCTTCAGATGACAACCCCACTCACTTTTCCTGCTTGCACGTGTTTATAAAGCACAGCAGGAAATGGGAACAGTGGTTCTCCTTATTTGTGTTCTTCCACTGTTTTCCAACCCTCATCTGGAGGAATATCTTTGTGCAAAAAATGTGCAGCTTAGGCTTTTCTGTGCCCACTTGGTGGTCAGCCTTTCTGCCTGTACTTCCCTCAAGAGTCATAATTAGGGTCTTGCTACTCATTACGTGGACACTTGTCCCAGTAAAAACAAAACACAGCCATGGAGGAATTCCATATGGATTCTCTCCATCTCATTGTCCAATTTCAAACTGTGTCTCAGTAATGTTCAAGCACAGGAAGTGTGAAAAGTTGCTTCAAAACAAGAAAACAAGGGCTGGGAATGGTTGTTGTATCTGAGAAACCAAGGAAACAAGAACATATGATTGAGCAAAGAAAGGAAAATGATAATTGGATTCCAACTCTGAGGAAAGCCATTATGCTAAAGAAGCAACTGCATTCTAATAAAACTAACAAATGTTATGGGATCTCTCCTGTACCTTTCAGATCCATGATTAATAGGGAAATATGAAAAATATCTTTACTGTTATCCACAACAGAAAGAAATCCTTTGGAACTCCTGGATGCTAATCAGAGTCTTGTTAAACTCTATGGACAGGGTGAATTTTGAAGGACAAACTCCTCTGGACATCTTTAGGAGAAAGGACAAGCTACTATATATAAACCATAAAACTTTTTCAAATATAGGCTGGCAAAAGTCTGTTCTGGTGGTCTGAGCTCCTGGCAGCAAACCCCAGTGCTCATAATGTCCTTCAGCAAGTTGCTTGTGAAAAGCCCTGGAGCATCCCAGACAGCGCTGTGGCTCCACAGGGCCGTGCTGCGCCACGGAACAGTCTGATCCCTGCGCTGCCAGAGCAGCTCTGCAAATCCCAGATGGAAAATTCATCTCACAGCGTAGCCAGATTGAGTTTCCAATTCTCCAGGGAGTAACTTGAAGGTTGTTCTGCTCAGCTACAGAAGAGGTGAGGGCAGAGAGACTGTAACTTGTTTGACATCCCGAACATCATTTAAGCAAGACACGCTCTGAAAAGGACCTTCTTGGCTACTGATGGTTACAAAGGATCCGTGGTATCCTTCCTTGTACTCATCCTGCCCATGAAATATTGCTATCACACTTCTCCCTGCTTAAATGGCCTGGACAGAAGGGGAGTCCAAGGTCTCAATGACTTCAGCTGTGTCTCTGAGTGCGTGGGTAAAATCTGTCCTTAAAATAGAAAGGAGAAGGATCACAGTGCATTTTAAAGAAAGTATCTCTCTACTGTAAAGACACATTTATGGTTTCCTCATATTTATGGTTTTCCTCAAGAAAAGACAAGGTCAGCAAGCTGGAAAAACTGTAAGTTGTGATATTATTAAACTTCTACAAGCTGATCTTAGTCTTATTCTTCTTGAAAAAAAAATCTACTAATTGCACATCTCCTTAGACAAACTCCACCGTGGTCACTTCATGGTTTGTTACAAAAATATACAGCAGCAGAACCCGAACTGTTCCAGGCAGCATTCTGTCTCCTGCTTGCCAGCTCTTGGGCTTACTGACAGATGAGAAGAATACCACTGGTTTAGTAAGAGCCTCAACTTCTGCAGATTAACAAAACATCACATTTTATTCTTTGCCAACATCAGCTGATGTGAGTTTTTAAAAAGCTAAAAGACATGACAATGTAAGTGTCAATCCTACAGGGAGAGGAGATTATATTTATATCCATGAGGTTGTTCCTAATACAGTAATTGGGGTTGTACATGCAAGATCCAGAACTCAGGGAAGTTCTGTGCCAGTGCACAAAGCCAGCTACACCTTCAGCATAAAGACAGATTAAATAGATTCCTTTCCTCTTGCTTTCCTCTGAGAGGTCTTCATCACCTTTCAGTCCATCCTCTTAATGTGGAAAATAGGCAGTAAAATCTTTGCCACCACTCTCAGCCAGAATTAATAACCAGATAAGTCCCAGTGATGTCCTGACACAGCGTGCCCTGCCTCCTCCTGCCAGTGCCCAAGTGACAGGCCGTGTTTGATTTCATTAGTGGGAGATTTCATCAGACCACCATCTTTCAGAAAATAACAGGGCCACATCTCTAAGCACTGCAGTTCTGAGGGTGTTGCCTCCAATACTGGAACAAATGCTCAGCCAGGGTAAAGGGGCAGTTCTGTGACAGCCCACACATTGCTCTGACCCACTGCAGATGCCCCCCCTTGTCATTAAAGAGTTCCTGAGAAATCCCAAACCTGCACATTGGTGTGCTGGATGGCACCTAAAACGCAGCAGGGTCATTTTCCACATAAGGACAGCACTTAACAGAAGACACCACCTTTGTCCCCACCACCTGTGGCAGCCACAACTTGTCCCTGAAGGTGTAACAACACAAACCAATTGCCAGAGCTCTAATTGCCTTTATCACCTCAGGATGTGTCATCTCCCAGAGACCTGTGTCAGATTCCTGTCTGGGCTCCGATCCAGGGCAGTGTTTCCCTGCTTACCTTCAGCTGAGCTCCTGCCCAAAGGCAGGGAGGGACCTGAGTGCTGGAGCGGCTCTGCAGTAACTGGGGTCACTCCTGTGGAATCCTGCAGCAATGCTGACTCACAGGAACTCAGAATCCTGCATTAGGAGGATGCACTAAGATCATCTGTCACTTCAGTAGCTGCGTGACCCGCTCTGACAAACTTTGACATTTTCTCAGACAAGTTTTTACCTGTAATAACTTCAAGTGATGTAAAAGCGACCACAAATCACGTGCTGTGACAATGAACTAAACGCTGCTGTGAGCGTGTTCTGGGCTGGTAATACATCAAATGCCTGACAACAGACAGCACCAGACATTGCACTCCACATTTCACAGCAACAGAATTATTTCTCTGCACTCCAGCACGAAAGGCAGCCAGCAGGATGATATCAAATGATGGCAGCTCTGCTTCTCATGAAAGGACCTTGGGGACTGCAAGGAGATTTGTGTATCTGCACTTCAGCAGCACAGCAATGTGGAAATGTTAAAGTTAGCAAAGCAAACAGACCTCAGATGAGAAGGGCAACAGATGTCAACCAGTATCACATGTCAGTAAACAGCAACAAGGCAGAGGGTACTTTTCTAAGCACTTTTGTGTGTGATCAGCTACAGCCACATCTCGGCTGTGACTCCAATCGGTGGGGCCTCTGTGTGAGACTGAACTCCACCCAGAGAGGATCTCCAGGCTCAGGGAAGCACTGGCCACTGCAGTCAGCTGAAAGAAAGTAGAAAGGTTTCTATACATTTCTTGTGGCTTGGAAAGTGAAAAAATAAAAAATCACTCTGCAACTGATTGAAAGCTCATTCTGTGCTTGGCAGAGACAAACCAGCATTTATGTTTCTCAGCTTTAATACAGCAGGATCATCCTTAGGGCAAAAGAGTAGTTGTGATTCATCTGCTTTTTACCCTCACTGCAAAGACTTCTGACAGTAAGGCCAAAATATGCTAACTAAAAAGGCACTCTTTGTACCATAAACACTAGGCCACAAGGAACTGGACAGTGGCCATCCAATCACTGCCTTTTCATTTTTCTCTCTCATCTATATTTCTCTAAAGATTTCTGGTAAGAAGGCAGCTGACTCTATACAAAAGCCAGAGGCATTGCCAGTATCTTGGTGGTTTCATGCATGCCATGCTGAATCTAACTTTATTACACAAGGCAAGAAACCACTTTCAATTAGGGAAAGACATATTTCAGTGTCCAAACACCAAGGAAGGAGGGAAAGGGATGGAGATCTACAACTGCCGAGTCAGAGCCTTGAGTCAGGCCTGGTGAGCTGTAAATGCTCTCCACAGCCATCCAACATCTCACATGGAAAACAGTTTGGTTCTCAAAATCACTTAGGAGAAAAGGCCATACCAGACAACACACTGCTTAGGAAAGCAAGAGGTTTTGGGTGGTTCTTTTCTGGTTTTTTTTTTTTGTTTGTTTGGGGTTTTTTTCCCCCAAAAAACTCTCTACTTTTGCCTATGCTAAACCTTGGGCTCAAACTCTACATGCCCCAGTTTGGAGGTTTGGAAGAAAAGCAAGGGAAGGTCACACAGCACCTCGTGCTCACCCCAGTGAGAAAGAACAGCCACCTTCTTCCTCTGCCTTTCCACAGCTCCTGATTAAGGGAAGAGGAGAAAAACCCCATCCCAACCGGGCAGGAAGGCCTTTACTAAAAGGTGCATTAATTGGGGAAGGCAAGCCAACAAAATGATTAATTTGCTGTTCTCCTTCGATATTATGTTTACACAAGTTGATTATAGCACTTAATTACTAATTCACCCTGCTCAAAAACAAGAGTGCTTTAAATTTTTAATGAGATGAGGGAAGGCAACATTCCCTAACTCAACAGGGAGAAGTCATTTTATTCCTCCTTTGGTTTCCCAAGTTATTACCATTTCTAAGGAAAAAACCTGTCCCCTCCCTGATGTTCTACTCGGTTCTTCCTTTGGAAAATATGGAAATCAACAGGAGCTGGTATTAATTTCAATCCATGAGCTGACAGGTAATGCTTTGGAAGAGGAACAGAGGATCAGGTCATCCACTGAAGCACATCCATGGAAATAAAAGGAACAAAATTATGCCAGAAACTGCCTGATCCAGAAAAGGGAATGGCCCAATCCCCTCCAGCTCTGTCAGCAGAAGGGGTGAATATGGCCCAGGACTATTTATGGGTGTCCTTAGGAAATGCTGCTGTTCCCAGGGCCAGCTGGGCCATTCCCAAGGCTGGGGACTAAATGCTGTACTGAGCAACCTTGTACAGTCTGGAACACTTTATTTGTTAAAAGGCACACACGTTGGGTATCACACCTTCTTCTGGCTGATCTGTAGGAACCTGGTGTTATCTGTGAGGCTGGTACTTGATTTTCTGCTCTACCACCCAACAACCCCCTGAGAGATGTCCATTAAACCAAACAATACCCAGCAGGGCACAAACAAAACTCTGCTGAGCTCCTTCAGCAGAGTTGAAATGAATCATTTCTCCTGCAACATCATAATTTCAAGCCCCACCTGCAACACAGTCCAGAGTTAAGGACACCTGAGCCAGGTGACCCCGACAGCTCCCAGGGCTGCTCCCAGATTGTTCCCAAGGGGTATTTCACCTGCTCAGCTGCCAAATAATTCAGGCAATCCCCATTAGATAATGACCTAACAGCTCTTTCTGTAGGATCCAGCTCATTTTATACACCTCCAATCTGATTTATAAAAACAATGTAAAAGCTTTTCCCTGTCCTTGAACAGCAGTCACAACTAACAAAGCAAAGGCTGCTCCTCCCTTAAAAGTCAATTTACACCTGAAACATCTTGTAGATTTTAATTTCTAACTCAATGTTTGACACCAAAAATGACTGCAGAAAGCTCATCACAGAGAGGTACCAACGAAATGCATTCCAAAAAATGAGAATTTTTTTCTCTGCCAGTAACAATGTCCCACGGGAATGCAGAATATCCAAAATAAATCTGGTTTCATACAGGTAATTTTATTAATTGCCTTAATATGCAATTAAAGAATAGTCAGTGGGCTGCAGGATTTTATAAGGCAATAATCCCATTCCCTGGTGTACAGCTTTGTCCCAAAGAGTGGGATATTCAGAGAAAAAAGAGCTGGATAACTGCCAAACCAAACAGCACCTTCTTCCCATTTTCAGTTCCATATGAGTGAGGCAGAGCAACAAGGATATACTGGAAACCCTGACATTTATTTATTGAATTTTCACTGAGAAGGGATTGCTGGCTTGCTAAACAGGAAACTATATTTTTACTATAGAAACAATCCCCCAGAAAACCAGGGTGAAAGGAATGGCCAGAACCAATAAATTGACCCATCTAAGCCAGCAATGGGAGGGTTATTTCATTCAGTGCTGCACATATTTCAAAAATCCAAACCCCTCCCCTCAAAAATACAGTCTGGATTTCTAAAATCTTCCTGTTCCAGGGTTTTACACAGCACTGGCTGGGTTAGAGCTCCCAGGCACCACAAAACCACTCCCAGAAAAGGCTGGAGCATCTGCAGGGACAAATTAAAAGATGAAACCAAGAAGGATTTTCTTCCCTTTCTGGAGTTTGTAGAAACTAAACAAGCAAGAGATGAAACGGGGAAGGACTCACCACACTGCGTGTTCTTTCTCCCTTTTTGGATGGACCAATTGTTTTACCACAGAGCAGAAAAATGCAGGGAGAGTAAATGAAGAGGAAAACAGGGAAATCAACATTCTTTGAAGCAACAACATGTGGTGTCCAGGCCTGAGAGATGGAGGTTATAAATCTTCCCTTGATAGAATTACCTAAAGATGAAATTGCAGCTTTGAGGGGCTTGAACTTTTAAATCCACACTAGGAGCTTGCAAATTAACCTGAATGGCCACAAATTCTGCACTGCCCTTCATTTCCAAGGCTTCTTTGTAAAGGCTCAGCATCCTGGGAACGTTGGGGCTAATACAGATGTGGAAAGTAGAAAGCAGGAGAACCTTTACCCAAATCAAAGAGATGAAAATCAAGAATTAGAACAAAACAGCCAAACAGCAAAGAGTTGCTGCTGTGGTGTGGAAAGGGAAAAGACAGGAGGGAGGTCAGTGCTTGTTTCTTTGTGAGAATAAACTTATTTAGGGGTATCAGAAAAGCTCTTTTCTGCCCCTGCAGGGCACGAGCAGGGGAGCTCAAGGTGCATTTTCAGCCCCATCCCAGTGGGTCCCACTGCTGGCTCAGCAGCCAGGCCTGGGGTAGAGCAGGACTAAGGGATCAGAAGGATTTTGAGGGGTCCTGGCTTTGGGTGCTACTTCCAAGCTGTCCTAAAAAGGTTTGAGATGTAGAAAATGGAGAAGAGCCAGCCCATAAAACCCAGACAGCTTTGCAGCATTTTGATTTTGACACTGAGTGGAAATGTCCAGAAATCATTCTGAGAAATGTGACCAGTGACTGGGAAAGCTACAGCAAAAAAAACCCTCCAAAAAAACCATAAAGAGGGAGGTTATTGTAAAAAAACCACAATTTTCTCCTTTACCATTAGACTGAGCAAACAAAGAGCTCTGGAAAGCACAGTAATTAAGCACAAACCATCTATTAGAGGAGAGGTAATAACCTCTATCATTTGCAAAGTCTGCAGTGATGCTGAATGTTTGCAGCAGCACCTCCAAGAGAGGGCTGGTTTGGAACATGTGTTACAAAAATAAATGTAAGAGATGTTACTGAACTGCAGTGCCAGATATGCATTTACACCTCCCTGTCCCCAAAATAAACTTATTCAGTTTCTCATTCCTTGATCCCATGTGGCGAAATTCTTTTAAAAATATGTTTACATAATCTAACATATTGCAATTAAATATCTGGGATATGGCTGGTTCAAAGTTTCACTGCAAAAGACATCTGAAGGGGTGTTATGAACACTGACATATCTAAATACATGGATAAAATATATGTATCTGTTCTGACATCACTGGATATGCTTCTGAAATATTTCTGTATATAAGGACAAGGTTAAAAACCAAAAGTGAATACATCAAAATTATATAAGAACACATCACAGAAAACTTCACAGCATTAGATTTTTCTAATGTTGATAAAACCAGGCTTAATAAAATTAGTTTGGGGATGTTCAGTTACTGCAGAGTAGTGGAAAACATCACAGACTTGGAATGAAATATGTACTTGAAGGTGGAAGATTAACTGAAGAGTAAGAAATAAAGAGGAAATTCTGTCACCAAAAGTTGCTACTGAAATTACAGTTATTAAAACAAGTTCTCCTTACAAGCACCAGAACTATTACATACATACATAAATATATATATATAACTATATATTTTTTGCAATGGGATTCATTTTAATGGAAAAATCCTTATGAAAGGAAACTGCCCTTCCTGCTGAGCTACACAGCACTGTAGAATATTCCCACTTGGAGAAATGCCAAGCACAGCCCAGCTCCTCAGCTTATGGTGAGCTGTTTATTGATTCCAGTGGAACTGCATCAATTTAACAAGGTCAAGAAGCTGAACTTGCTATTCAGCAAATAGATCCAGATAAGCTTTTGTGCAAAATTTCATCTACAAGTGTCTGTGCCTGATGTTATAAAGAAAAATGTATAAAATGCATTAGGGCCCATCCTGAGAAATGAGTCTGTCCAGCTGAATGCAGGGTGGTGGTTGGTGCCCGTGGGCAGCATGAGGAGAGATGTCTCACACTGCTGGGATTTCCAGGTGGGAAAACTGGAGTGAGTTGAGGCATTCAGACCCTTCCTCAGGTTTGTGTAAACTCCTGTTGTTTGTGTAAATGCAGCTCAGTCATGCTTTGGCTGATCCAATGGAATTAAAGCCTTTCTGCTACTTCTGCACTATTAGTGGATTGAAATAATAGGAATAAACATGAAGTTGCATCCTCATTATTAACTCTGCATTCACTGGGGGCAAGACAAGAATTAGAGGTGTGTTATTTTTGCTGTATAAATGGTGGTGTGGTGCTTATGATTAATGTTCCTCAATGGGAGGGAATCCCTTATCACTGTCCAGAACTACCTGAAGGGAAGTTCTGGCCAGGTGGGGGTTGGTCTCTTCTCCCAGGCACTCAGCAATAGGACAAGGGGGCACAGGCTCAAGCTCTGCCAGGGGAAATTGAAGTTGGAGATCACAAAAAATTCTTTGCAGAGAGAGTGCTCAGGGATTGGAATGGGCTGCCCAGAGAGGGGGTGGATTCCCCATCCCTGGAGGTTTTTAACCTGAGCTTGGCCGTGGCACTGAGTGCCATGATCTGGTAAAGGGACTGGAGTTGGACCAAGGGTTGGACTTGATGATCTCAGAGGTCTTTTCCAACTCAATCCATTTTGTGATTCTATGGATGTGGCACTGAGTGAGAATCCATCACTTCTTGATCCAACCCCACTGTGATCACCAGCCCAGGGCACAGAGTGCCCTGGGCTGGTGATCACAGTGGGGTTGGATCAAGGGTTGGACTTGATGATCTCGGAGGTCTTGATGATCTCGTGTTGGACTTGATGATCTCGGAGGTCTTTTCCAACCCAGTCCATTCTATGATTCTATGAAAGTGGGACAAATATAACTGAGAGGAAAGCCTGACCTTCCTGCAGGATCAGAGCCCTGCCAAATTCCCTTCTTTGTGTGTAAAATTCCATGGCCTCACCTCACAGACAGCAGTTTCCAGGCATGTTCCCACAGTGAAAGGACAAATGGATCCTCACTACACCTAAATGTGGAGTTCAACAGAGAGAAGGCAGAGCTGGCTCTTGGCCAGCCATGCTGAAGGTACAAACTTTTCCACTTGGATTAAAGCCTGTGTGTGGTGCCAGAAGTCAAGGTGTAAAACACATTAAAATTAAAAAAAAAAAGAAATAACATCAGGTATCTCATACCTGTATAGATGCAAAATCCCCCGAAGCACAAGCTCCAAGAATAGCAGCACCCACCAGAACAGACTCCACCTCCTTGGACAGCACCACAGGCTTCCCTGCACAGCAAAGGATCTGTTAGGGATAGCATAGCACCAGCAGCACCATAAATAATTAAAAAACAAATCAAAAAGGACTTGAAAGCCATTATTCACAACTCCATCCAGAGCCATGTCCTGCTGCAGGTTCATGTAAATCACTGCCCTGTAGTTCCAGGCTCCAGGGAAAAGGCAAGATTTAAATAAAACAATTTCAGCAAATATTAATGCACAACATAAAGCACACAAAACCCCCCAGACCTTTGACACTGGGCATTTATCTCAGAAGGTTTGGTATAAACCTGTTACCCACACCCTCCAAACCCACGTGCCCATTAAAAGTTGACCTGGAGGGGAAAACAGGGCGTTGTCCTTTTTTGTTTCTTTTGCAACAAAGAAAAGGCTGTTTGTGTTTGGTTTTAAGTTCACAGCCGACAAAGGCAGGCTGGTTTTGCTGGAAGACATGAAAATATGAGTAGCAAACTTTCTCAAGCTATGTATGAAATAATAAGGGAAATCTTGCCTTCCAAATTGTGCAAGATACTCCAAAACAAAATTAAAACACTGGGAAAACAAACAAACAATATACATTCTGAAGTAGAATTAAAAAGTATTGTTTCATCACTCATGGGTACTATCATGAACATATTTTCCCTTTGGGTCACACAAAGGGTGAGTGTCTGAGACCTGTCTCACTAGTGCAAAAATAAAAAAAAAAATACTAATAAACAAACACAACCCAGCCTGCTTTCTCAATTCTGAAAAATTTAAACCATGAGCAGACTTTTCTAGTTGCATCTCAGATGCTTATCCTCACTGGGGAGAAAAATTTAATATTCCTACAGCCTAAATTTCCATTAGTGAGATAATGGCACTGAGTGAACACTGATGCAAACACAGGGATGGGAGGAGGGAGTCCTGAGAACAGTCTCCAGGATATTATGCCCCAAAAATGCTGCTCCTGAGAGGCAGCTGTAGGGTTAGAGGGAGCTGAAATTTGGAGGAAGACCAAAAGTTAGTCATGGACAACTCCTACAGAGGGAAAGGCAGATACACACCTTGCAAACTAAGAAATAAATTTATTGCTTTAAGGAGCAATTATTAAATCATAGAATCGTAGAATGGATTGGGTTGGAAACGACTTCCGAGATCATCAAGTCCAACCCTTGATCCAACCCCACTGTGATCACCAGCCCAGGACACTCAGTGCCCTGGGCTGGTGATCACAGTGGGGTTGGATCAAGAAGTGGTGGATTCTCACTCAGTGCCACATCCATAGAATCACAGAATGGATTGGGTTGGAAAAAACCTCCAAGATCATCGAGTCCAACCCTTGGTCCAACTCCAGTCCCTTTACCAGATCATGGCACTCAGTGCCACGGCCAAGTTCAGCTGAAAAACCTCCAGGGATGGGGAATCCACCCCCTCTCTGGGCAGCCCATTCCAATGCCTGAGCACTCTCTCTGCACAGAATCTTTTTCTGATCTCCAACTTCATTTTCCCCTGGCAGAGCTTGAGCCCATCGTGCCCCCTTGTCCTATTGCTGAGTGCCAACTAACGTGATGCCAACTGTGCCCTGTCACCTGAGCATTCCTCCAGCTCAGCTGGATCCCAGCTCAGCCCTTGGGTCAGCTTGGAACAGCAAATCTAAGCCTCAAGCTCAAAGCTTCAGGGCTCCTTGCCAGGTGTCAGTGAGCAATTTTCAGCGTGCTCAAAAATTCCCTGCCCCTTTCCTGCATCATCACAATGAATACGGAATTCTTACCAGGCAAACAAAAAGATCAAGATACTTTTTAAGTGGCCTGTGGAATTATCTATTGGATGTCTGCATGGCTGAGTCATGGGCATTTGCAGCTCACAATAATATATTCAGATTTTTTTCTTTTCAGGAAAGAATGGGGGATTGATCCTGGAATGTCAGTTATTTTATCTGATAGGCTCTAATGAGTTCAACATAACCACGAGCATTTCAGTCAGATGAACTCTGACATCCCTTGTCACTCACTGATTTTACAAATGGGGGAGAACTCCAGGCTGCAAAAAGGCCTTTTTGTGCTGAATTGTACTTGGCCATTAGTTACAGTCAAAGAACTTGTGATTAGGTTTTAATCAGAATACCTTTTCACACGTCTTTTCTCTTACACAAACCAGCAGCCAACTCCCCACGCAGCTGAAATCCACCTAAAACATTTGGCTCCTACCAGGAAAGGCACAGGCTTGACAACATCATTTTTTCACTTTGCCCACAATGTATGTAGTGAATTTTCAGATCTTTTTGCTTCTCTCTTTGCCTCTCAGGTGAGGGCATCAAGCACGTTCTCATCTCCCTCCCTGCACTGAGGCTACAAAGTGTGGGTTGATGTCAGGGCAAGTCACATCTCCAGACCAAATGCCCCAAATTTGAGCCTTAAACTTAATTCATGACAACTCAACTGGTCTTAATTTGAAATATACCCAAAACACACATCATTCTATGTTCCTCTGAAGTCCTCTGCACTAAATTTTGTTATTTTTTCCACATTTTTTAAGGTCTATTCAACTGACTCGCAGGTGTGCTGAGATGTCCAACACACACAGGCTGAAGGGAGACCAAAAACACCACATGGGCCTGAGATTGCAGGGAAACAGATCCAGGGCCTTTCTTCCATCCACTAGGAATTCTACAAAACCAAGTGCAACACCCTGAAGGAGCCCAGGTCCAGAAACTGTCCCCTAAACCCTGTCAGGGGAACAGAGAAGGAAGAAATTCGGGAAGGAATTGTCCCTCAGGCACTCAGCAATAGGACAAGGGGGCACGATGGGCTCAAGCTCTGCCAGGGGAAATTGAAGTTGGAGATGAGAAAAATTCTTTGCAGAGAGAGTGCTCAGGGATTGGAATGGGCTGCCCAGAGAGGGGGTGGATTCCCCATCCCTGGAGGTTTTTAACCTGAGCTTGGCCATGGCACTGAGTGCCATGATCTGGTAAAGGGACTGGAGTTGGACCAAGGGTTGGACTTGATGATCTCAGAGATCTTTTCCAATCCAATCCATTCTGTGATTCTATGGATGTGGCACTGAGGGAGAATCCACCACTTCTTGATCCAACCCCACTGTGATCACCAGCCCAGGGCACTCAGTGCCCTGGGCTGGTGATCACAGTGGGGTTGGATCAAGGGTTGGACTTGATGATCTCGGAGGTCTTTTCCAACCCAATCCATTCTATGGTTCTCTGATTCTAAGTGCAACACCATTCAGGAGAAAAGGTCCAGAAACTGTCCCCTAAACCCTACCAGGGGTACAGAGAAGGAAGCAATTCAGGAAAGAATTGTCCCCTTTAATGGACACAACGCCCAGCAAGAGCAGGAAGCGTCACAAGTCAAATAGGATGGAGCTCATAAAGTAACATTTCATTACATGCCTTTTGGCCAAATACAGCTCTGTATAAAGGAAGTCTTTTATTTTTCCACAGAAGAAGTACTTGAACACCTCAAATAAAGCCGTTCCCAGCCCTGCCCTGCCCACTCACCAGTGATGTCCGCGTGCATCTGCACGAAGAGCGGGTTCTTGCTCAGCCCCCCGCACAGGAACAGTGTGCTGATGGCATGTCCTGCAGCCTCCATGCTCTCCAGAATGTGCCTCGTTCCCAGCTTCACAAAGGGAGGGAAAAACAGGCCAGGTGAGCCCAGGGGAGCAGCCACAGGAACAGAACTGCACCCCCACGGCAAAGGCATCCCCACCAACACTTGGGTTTATTTGGTGTAACAGCACCTGAAAATCCCTCTCAGTGAAGAGGTTCCAACTCTTGAGCCAAATAGCAGAACAGAACAGAAAAAGAACAGCAAATAAAAATACTATGTTTTCTGTCTTTTCAGCAAAAAGGAAAACCTGAAGAATTTTGTATTGGCTTAACTATTTCTCTTGGCCTTTGCTCTACACAAAATAAAACGTTCTGTTTCATGCCTGGATTAATTGAAACATCTCAAATGGAGGCATATTTTTAACTTTTCACTTAAAATCTCCATTCTTAGACACTCAGAACAACCAAAGCAAATGCTTTGCCATTTAAAAAAAAATTTTTTTTTCTTTTTGTTTGCTTTGCTTGCCTCCAGCTCCTCATGGAGACAACCTTCTCCCTATTTCCCTTTTTCCATTTCTCTGACAAACTATTTGGCCAAAAATAACTCCCAGTTCCTTAGAATACCTTGGAAGTCAAGTTTGAAGCGACAAAATGTCACATCCAAGGCAAAGTGTTGCCCAAGCTGCTCTTTGTAGGTGGATTCCTCACAAAGCACAAGCTGGGCAGAGTTTTTTTTTTCACAAACTAATGTTTGAGTTTTCTTTATGCCACTCTGCAAGTTCATTAAGATGCAATAAATTCATCTTCAAATAAAAGCTACTGAAAACTGAACAGGCAGAGCTCCACCACATGGAGATGTCCACAATGAATGACCAGCTCTACTCTGGACAGACCTTCAAATATATTTCTGATTTTTAGGCAAGTAGTTGAGAGGAACTGGAGCAGCCACAAGACTGGCTGACTAAATCCTACTGACACAGAGGGCTAATTTCCAAATCCACAATTTTAATTATGGAAAAATAAACTGCTCTGAGAGGAGCCTGTCTGCTCCGAACGGGCCACAATCACGGCCCCGATCGTGTTCTCAGCTGTGGCATCACGTTTGGAGCTGAATAGTTAAAGGAGATTCCCTTTCACTCCTTCTGAAATTCAAATTTATTACCAACTTCTCTCACAACATCCACACGTCAAAGACCCTGAGAAAGAACACGCTGTGAAAATGATTTTGTGTTTACCTGCCTGGAAAATTGTATTCACACAGCAATTTAAATTAAAGCCAGACTTATTTCACTGGGGGGGGAGGAGGTAACTAATTTAATCCTGGATTGGGGGAAATGCAAATTGAGGGGCTTCAAATGCAAATTTTGTATAAAAGGAATAAAGCTGAAAGGAAAACTAGAGATTAACATTCTGAGGGCAGGCCTACACTTTGTACAAGAGTTTTGCTTCCAGTTTATCTTGCACCCATTGAAGGCAGTTAATGGTGCAGGATTACTACAAGTGTTTCCTTCAATGAAAGCGAAGCTGAAATTGGGAGTGATGGAGCAAGGGAGGAAAATTAAATTTCCCAAGTGTCACATTGGCAATTAGTAAATATATCGAGTCCAAATCAACGTTCTCTGCCTACTTTTTAGTTACTGTTTCAACAGAGCTTCAGGAAAAATGAATTTCCTCGGACTTACAAGGAAAAGGAAACTTCAGGACAGCCTTTTTATATTAAATCAGCCCAATCAGGTACCAAAAAAAAAGATACTGAGCTGCTGAAGTGAGTGCCCAACACAGTATTTGTGTTTTGCAATAAAATCTGAGTTGTGTCAGACAATGAGATAATAGGTGACTTTCCCAGGATTTCCAGCAGAGAAGGTTTCCACTTGGTTGGCAGCACATAATCAGGGAGCACCTGGCCCAGACTGGGACGTTCCTTCCAGGGGCACTGTCAGTCCCTGGCATTGTCCAACCTCTCCCAGACATTCCTGTTTCAATGCTGGGATTATCCTGAAGCATCAGGTATAACTGAGCTACTTTCATCACAGAAAGGCTCAGAACTCCCAACAGTGAATTCCAGGCCAGGGTTAAATTCCTGTTATTTGCAGAAGAGGGAGGGTTAACACAAGAGATGGACAATTCCCAGTGAATTCCCAGCAGCCTCCCACCCTCTCCATCCCAGATGGCTGACCCAGCCCAGAGAAGTTGTTGTTTAACCAGGAGAGGAGTTTGGAAGTTTTCCAACTGAACAGCATTTTGTCAGGAAAACTCTCCAGTTCATCAACCTGTTAATGTTTTGCAAAAACTTTAAAAAAGAGAGAAATTTAAAAAAAAAATCACAGAAAGGCTGTCAAAGGATTTTGGTCACCGAAGGGCCCTGTGGAAAACACCCTGTGCCAGCCTTTCCAAACAACTTCTCATGAACTGGAAATCCTGGGTTCCAGAGAAAATTAGGGCAGAAAGAGGAGTATTCCAATCAAATTCCCCATGTGTGAGCTGCCAAACATCGGGAACATTCCGGGGCCTCCCTCCCTGCTCGTACATCCACCTGGACATGGGCTGGGAGTGCCACAGGAACCAGGGAATGGGGACACCGAGGGGACAGCTGCTCTCTTGGGTCTGGGAGCTGGGAACCGACCCCCAGAGCTCACTGGGGTGCAGAGTTCTGCCCCACCCACTGGGCAAGCTTGGGAAAGCCATGGATTGGGAACAACCTAAGACTTTGGGGCAGCACAGGGTCCTCTGCCAAAGCTTTTCCCCTGTCTCACCTCCCTGCAGGCAGCCCAGGATGGAACTCTGCCCCATGGACTCCCATTCTCCTCCCTCACACCTGCACCAGAGGAAAAGGCTCCATGGACAGAACTGCCATGAGGAAAAGCCTTTTGATGGGAAGATTTTCCGTCTGTTGATTGCCCTGCAGTTGGGAGCAGCCACCAACACGGACACACAACATCCTGCTCCTTTAACAAGTCCATTAAGGGAATTCATGCACTATTAGAAACCTGGTCAGCAGAAGGGAATGATCCCCCTTCTTTTATGACAATTTAGTCCTTCTTTTATGCACTTAAAAAGCCTTACAGCAATGGCTTGGATCGTGGCCAGGTAGATAAGGGCAAGTTCATCCAGACCCCGGGACAACGTTAGTCCAACAACCTGTGCAAAGATCAAAAAGAAAATGGACAAATCCAGTCAACATAAAACTCTATTATTTTCTACAGCTTCTTGTTGTAACAAGTTTCAAGTGCTAATTCCAAGCCTTACTCCTGTGAGCTGTACACATAATGTCATGTTAAACATGTTATTCCTGATCTGGGGAAGAACCACACAAATTATTCCTGCCCTTGCAAAGAAATGAAGAACAAACAGCACATTGTATGGGATTAGAGATGGATTAACTCTGACAGTTTTATGTTATGACTCAGATATTGCTCGTGAATGTATTTAATGCAATAATATGAAAATGCTATTACATAAAAATAACTTTTTAAAAGCATTTCTCCCCCTCCCATTTGAGCACCCTAACACTGAAACACAATTAATAATTAAATACTCTATCTTAGCCTCCTTTACCCTGACATAAATCAATACTGCACTGTAGTTACTTTGGATTAATATCAGCACAGCCTTAATTGGAACAGAAAAAGTGGGTTGTTATTACCAGGACTTGCATAGAGCAATTCTGATTCTGCTGCAGCATATAATTTTTTCATAAAATAAAGCAAGTATTATTAAGACCCAAAAATATACAGGCCTTTTTTATTCTTTTAATGTTTCCCTCATTTGTGATTTAAATGCTGCAGTGCTTTTACTCTTTCCTACCTCAGCCTCAGACACAGCAGGTTTTGGTGCTGGTGATGGTCACTTCAAGGACAAAATGTCACTTTGAAGGACATTTTTGCATCAATCACCAGGTATTTTGATATCACCAAATGATGCCCTTATGATGTTCTTCTGTCATAGTTCTGCTCTTGTGTCCCAGATGATCCACCACAACAAGCTCAGTGAAGAGAAGCATCCAAACACTTAAAGATGGGCTGGAAAGCTCTTTAAATCAAGCAACCTGTGATCAGAATATTTCATGCCTTTCCCAGGTAGGTTTACCCAAACTTGTGTTGAAATTCATTGCACCAAATACACAAAATTTGGTGGACCAGCAGCAAGAGCCATGAAATGTCATTCCTAGGAAAGATCCTGGGACACACACAACATTCCTCATATTTTTGGAAAAGAAATGTGGCTGTAGTGATAGCTCAGTGACCTCTGGTTTTCTACAGAAACATCAGCACCCTTCAAAATGCAGCAAGAAACCCAAATCCTATGGGACAGTGTAAAGGAGGAGTACACTCAAAACTGAAGAAAAGCTCCTTCCAAACTACTTTTCTTTTCTTTTTTTTTTTACCCTGTATTGACCTTTTTGCAAAGAGAGGCTGTTTCTTACCATGCCCTTTAGTGTCAGATCTGTTAAGGGAGATCTGTTACCATGGAAATCTGGCCAAACATGTAAATCAACAGTGAGGAAACCCACAGGCAAGGACTTCTTAATCAGCTCCAGGTGACTGTTCAAGTATGTGTATATACTGTGAGCACTACAGAAAAACAAGTTGGAGACAGAGGGGGGAGGTTATTCATCAAACATCAGACATTTGCACTCCCAGCAAATGCCCCAAACCCACCAAAGAACAGCAAACCCCCCAAGCCCACGGCACTGAGGGGTGTCCATCTGCTCCACAGACCACCTGAATTCCTGAATTCCACAGGAGGGGGGAGCTGATGTGACCTTGAGTTTGTCCATGGACTCCTGCAGGTCCCTGGAGGAGCCAGAGCTGGTGGATATTTGGGGGCTGTTGATGCCTGTCCCAAACCGAGCAAGGAAAGCTGGAGAGGGAGGAGTGGGGAAGATTCCAGACAGAAATGAAAATCAAATTCCTTTGCAAATGTTTAAAAATTTCTCTGATTAATCAATAGCATGGAGAGCTTTGCTATTTTAGATCATAATTATTTCAGTGTGTGTTATGATTAAAATGCAGCAGCAAGGGTGGAGGAGAGAAAGTGAGTGGCTGCTATTTTAGGGAGGAGCCCACCATGTGCCTAAAAATGATTGTACTTAAGTCCAGATGCTACACCCAACTCCACAGCATCCAACAGGCTTTTCTCCTGGACTCAGGACTAATGGGGAATTTCTCAGTGCCTTGGCTTGCAGTGACTCTGGTGACATTCCATTTAAAAAATGTTGCAATTACGCTTGGAATATTTTCTCAGACACTCACCCCATCACAAACAAATCCATAGATATTTTTCAGCTCCTTGGAAATCTCCGAGTGGGGCATTTAATTCTAGACATGTGGGTCAATAAGAGCATCTAACCCTAATTACAATTGATTAGTCATTGTCTCATCCAGTGCAGAGCCAAACAGTGATATTCATTTAGCCTCTACATGTATATTCAATCATGCACTAATGAGATCCCTGAGGGAATTCACCATATGCTTTACTAGTTTGACTTCTGACCTGCCAGCAGCTGTATATTTATACTTTGCATTCAACCATTCACTGCATGTTTTTCCAATTATACCTTACCATGTGTATGCTATCAGAGGATATCACTCAAAATGAACTACACTTGGAAGGCATTAAAATAACTAATTTACTTCATTATTTGCATCCTTTAAAACCTACTTTATGTGTCTTCCTGGACCTGAATTATGATAATTTTGAGGTCACAATCATTTTTCCCCCTTGTTGTAGAAGTGGCCCTGTTTCCTCCATCCCAAAAGATTGCACTGTGAGCAGGACATGCTAAGGTTAAAGTTGTTTTATTTCCAGTCTAAATCATGGCTTGACTGTTGGGAAGCAAAAAAAGAAAAGCTTCCCTCAACCCCAGACCCACCTCTGTCCTGCTTGGTTGTCTCACAAGGATCAGCCGTTTGTGCAGCTCTGTCAGAACACAAGGACTGAACAGAAAGAGGCTGAAGTTGAGCCAAACATGCTTAAAACCCACAGAACCTTGGAATTACCCTTTTATTTTTTCCCCACAATTTTTTAATTTTAGTTTTTTCTTCATATAGATGAAAGCTCAAGGGACTACATTTGGGCTGAGTGATTGGAAAAATCTCTCAAACACTTGCCAGTTCCTCTTTGTACCATCTTTGTGTTGTACAGATATTACACCATTATCTTACAGAGCTTTTTCTGTTCAGTTCTGTGAGAATCCATCAGTGGCAGCTGCATTTGACCTGCAGGGCCATTGCTCTGAAAAAAGGAACTGTGTTGAAAGTGGGGAATAAGAAATCAATGCAAGTGTGCCCAGAGTTATATTCACACTTGGGACATAATTCCAGAAAGCATCAAGAGGTTGGTATTTAACCTGCTCAGGAATGCTGGGAGATGCCAGCAGGGATCTTTCAGGGAAAAATCTAAACATTCCAGATTTCTAAATAAAAAAAAAGGACTCTAAACCAACTAGAAGTAGAGAAAACTGCCAAACATGGTTATTTTGTTCTGCTTGAATGACCCCAGAATGGCTGAGGGTACTGTGTGTGTAACAACAAAGCTTGATTTTTAGGAGACATCTCTTTCCATGGCTCTGAGGTGTGTAGGAAAGGGAATTCTGCCCTAAAACACTGCACTTCACCAAGTGCTGGGGGCACACACACTTTGCTGCCAGTCAGACACTTTTCTCCTCTTAAAATATTACAAATGGTCGCTCCAGGAAATAGAATTATTTAAACTTTAGACCATACATGATCACATTATTTCATTTATTTTCATTTCCTCCTCTAACCTGCTTGGATTTAACACATCAGTGATGGTTCAATGTCAGACCCACACAACGTGTAGGCTGAAGAGCCAAAGTGATGCATCACAGCAATTTCTGCAACTCACTGAAATGCCTGGAAAAACCCAAGTTTTGTTGCTTGCAGAGTGTGCCAATCAGTTTGATCAAATGCTAAACTTGCTGTCCAGAAAATCCTCATGTAATTCAGTCCACTTCCAGTAAAAGAAGGAGAAAGAGAAGGTGGGAATAGCACTGGGAGGGTTGCACAGGCTGGTCCTCAGCAGGAGCTGCTTGTCTGAGCCTCTCACGCCCTTACAAGTTCCCAAAATTACTGCCTGGGTGATAAATGCAGCTGGAAAATGCTCTGCTGTGGGCAAAGCCACGGGAGGAGATGCAAGGAGAAACTTCTGAGATGAGCTCAGTTGGTTCAAACTTGGATGTAACAATGCCAAGGTCATGGGTTCAATCCTCTGTGTGGGTCATTGACTTGAGAGTTGGACTCGATGGTCCTTGTGGGTCCTTCCAGCTCAGAACAGTCTGGGATTCTGTGAGTCTGAGCTGCTCCACTCGCCATTCCAAACCTGCTCACTGGCAGCAGGAGGAGAAAGGGAGGGCAGGGTTGGGAGGCAGGAGTGGGTGAGAGGCAGCAGAAGGCACCAGGCAGGGATTTGTGACCTCAGATGTTCCTTTTTTAATGACCCAGACAAGCATGTGCTGAACTCCCAGCACTGCACCAGCCGTGGGCAGGAGAGGTGATGTGGAATTGCACACCCAAGCATGGAATTCTTATCTTGTTTCCCTTCTCTGGCCATTTGCAGTGGCTGAAATTCCTACACCCACATAGAGAATATCCTAAACAGAGTAAGGCAGATTCTCTGCACTGTCTGCTGAGGTTTCCAGGCAGATAATTCATCACCAATAATCCTCCAAAACAAGATACTGTGTTTGAAGGGAGCAGACAAGAAGGATGGAAGGAGAATATTCACAAAGGCCTGGAGTGACAGGACAAGGGGAATGGCTTCACACTGACACAGGGCAGGGTTGGATGGGATAGGGGGAGGAAATTCTTCCCTGTGAGGGTGGGGAGAGGCTGGAATGGATTTCCCAGAGAAGCTGTGGCTGCCCCATCCCTGAAGTGTCCAAGGCCAGGTTGGACAGGGCTTGGAGCAACCTGGGACAGTGGAAGGTGTCCCTGCCATGGCAGGGGGTGGAATGAGATGGGCTTTAAAGTCTCTTCCAACCCAAACCATTCTCTGATTCCACAATTATTAAGTATAAGACTTAATGTAGGCAAACACTGCTGTCTATGATAAGGTCAAAGCTTGAGCTCTACATGTGAACAGAAGCAAAAAAATAAGGAGAAAAAATCAGTTCACGTTGCAAAGTTCCCGATTTTTGTTTGTTCAATTTAAATTCTTTAAATTTAACAAATATTTCAGAAGGGCAGGGAGAAATTAGTAAGTGAATTGTTTACTAAATTTAGAGCTATCCAAACATTTCATTAGTAGAGTAATATCTAGAAAGCATTAGAAAAATATCATTGAGCAAATTAACTTAATACAATACCACCACTCTTTTAATAAAATATTACAACTCTTGTTATCAGTGCTATTCTACAGTTTTACTGACTGCAGGAGACTCCCATCCAAAGTTATGACATCACAGCCTCAGATAACATGGAGTTCTACTCCCAATATTCTGTATTTAGTGACTTGAGCCCAGCACACTCCCAAGTTTTGCACTCCAGCATTAGCTGTGGTCACTCAGCTCAGGATCAGCCCAGCAGACACAAGCAGGCTGCTCTACAGCCACTTTCCCAACAACAAAAAACTGGTTTCTCCTGGCATTACAGACTAAACTGTTTGTCCCATGCTCGTGCTTCTTATGGGGGCACTGGAAAACTGGCCTGGAAGCCAAAATCCTGGAAAAGCCCCAGATCAATCTTTATTCCAAACATACATAAATGCATTTATTTCCTGATTTCCTTTTTCAGAGAACAACAAAGAGAATTCTAGGAAGCATGACCCTGTTTCATACTGATTGAAGTCCAATGCATTTCTGGGAATCCTGGTCAAGTTCTTCACAAACAAGTAAGACAGTGGGCCCTGCAAGGGATGGAGGGTCATGCAGAGGCTCCAGGTAGCTCTGTCCTCCCAGGAGGACTGAAAACAGCCCTGTACCTGCACATCTGATACATGGATCAGGACTGACCCTGGTCTTTTAGAGCAGAGGCATGAACTGAACAGAAAATGTCAGGTTTGCTGGTTTCTTCCTAAATCCAAGGAGGGAAAAAGACACTAAAGAGAATCAAATTGACATCCAGTGTGCCCAGCTGTTCAGCTGAGACCTCTCTGGGAGTGATGTGAACCATCTCAAAAGGAATCCAAGCCAAAACTGCTCGACAAGGCCGGACCTGACAGACAATTCTGGTCTGTCTTCCTCCCCTCCTAAAGCAGATCAGAGTAAAATCCCACACTGCACACAACCTCCTGCTCCAGGAATCCTGGAGTTACCTCCAAGCCACTCCTGCATCTTGAGTTTTGAGTGCAAATCCATCCTGGGATTCTCTGTTCTACTTGTGCTGCCACGAAGGAGTTTTCCATAGGGTGGCCACACCTCCCTTTAGATTCCTAATTAAGCAATATCTCATCCTTGGAGCTTAATTGTGTCACCTACACATTAAGACACATTGTCAGCCCAGGGCACAGAGACAGGGATCAAGAGATACCCTGGGCTGGAGAGGAAGTTGGAAAGCAGTAAGTTAATACCCCACTTGGCTATGCCAAAGGTATCGGAGGGGAGTTTCAAGCTTTCATCTTTGAGCAACCACCTGGCAGGTCTTTGTCAATACCTCCAGCCCACTGTCAGCCTGTTAACTGCCCTGTTCCAGAGTAAGGACCCTGCTGGGAGCACCCTGTGCCATCAGCTGGTGAGGCAGGGATGGAATGAAGGAGGGACACTGACCTGGCTGCAGCTTTCGACTGTAACTCTGGGAAGGCGACGTGGCCTCGGACCACGTGATCGATCTGAAAAAGAGAAAAGCAACATTTGGGGGATGGTTCCATCTTCAAACTTCAGTCCTGGAAAAGGGTAAGGCAGGGGCATAATTTCAAAAAGACAAGAGAGCTTCTAAGTTACTCCTGAAGTGTTAAATCATAGTGAAGCCAATGGCAAAACTCCCACTGACATCCATTAACAGCGAGAAAAAACATCCAACCCTGCACCAAAACCAGGGATTGGGATGGGCTGCCCAGAGAGGGGGTGGATTCCCCATCCCTGGAGGTTTTTAACCTGAGCTTGGCCGTGGCACTGAGTGCCATGATCTGGCAAAGGGACTGGAGTTGGACCAAGGGTTGGACTTGATGATCTCGGAGGTCTTTTCCAACCCAATCCATTCTATGATTCTATGAAAATGCCAAGTGTGCAGCTCCTCAGTAGGACAGCAAGGTGAAAGGATGATGCTCTTCCTGTCTCCACCACCACCTGACAGCATGTTCTCTGCTCTCTCCCATTCTCCTGCATGCAAATCCTCATTGGAATTCTACCAGGAGCATCTTCTTGGCCCAGATCCCCACATCCTCCTGCATCACACTGTTGCAATAAAGCACGAGGTGTGTTGTCATCCTGATGGATCCTTCATACATCCATTGCAGGAAACAAAATGTATACCCTGAGAGGCAATTACTGCTATAAAAGGAGATCAATATAAGCTCTGTCTTACACTGAATTTATAAATCAGCTTGTCCTTTCAGTCCACAGTGGTTACCATTACTCACAAAACAAAGTATCAGGTAGAATAATGTGGGCTTTTAAGACAATAATTCAGCATGTTTTGTGGCCTCTTGGTAATATCCCATCAGAGGTGACAGGAAAAGCTAAGGAGGTAAAAAACTAGAGCTGCTCAAGAGCACTGAGTACTTTTGGCAATACCTGTGGGCAGAAAATCACAGCAGGATTTAATTTTTAACAGCATGAGACTAGTCCTGACCCAGTGCAGGAGAACATATAATGAAGCAAACACATCTGAGCAGAGCAATGAAAATAATGCCTGTTCTCCCTGAGATTGGCATCAGACACAACCCAAACATGTGTCTGCATGAGAAACAAAGCTCAGGCCTGAATTCTGAGTCTTGCATAATCCCCCCAGAACAGAGAGGCAGCTCATAAACTCAGAAATAAATCTATAAATAAACATCACATATGTGTGTGTGTGTGCTGGGAAAACACTTCTACAGAAAACTGGTGCAGGAGTTAGGAAGGGAGATGGTTAAATGCCCTTAATTCAAGACAAGAGGACTTCCTAATCCTTCATTTTGACTCTATCTGAATCAGTATTCAAACAGATTTCTTTTGCAGCTGTATCAAAGAAAAAATTAATTAGAGCCTTCTAAAGGGAAGTGTGTAATTCTACTTTTGAGGAGTTGAATAGACTTCAAATTTTATGAAAATAATTCACCTTGGGGGCATTGATCAAGCAATGAAAAGAATGCAAAATATGTCCTTGGTTTGGTTTGTTTACAGAAAACTTAAGGAGAAAGCAGGATCTTAAAAATCTTCAGCTTTAGGATGACAGAGAGAATGAATGAACTGCACCCTCCACACAGAGCACATGCCCTGTGTCCTCCCTGTGTGTTTTCTGTCCACACAACCTCAAGAAAAGCACATCAGATACTCTGAGAGTGTTTTAATAACACAATTTCCTTAATATTGCTGACACCTCTTCAAGCTGACTTTTGTTAGGGGTCCCAACAAAACTGTGCATTTTTTCCAGCAATTTCTTTAATGGTTCAGGAATGTCTCATTCTCTGGTACAAGAACTAAAATGATTTTTTAAATCATCTTTTTGAAATGCCCAAACTGTCCCTGGACATTTGAAGTGTGGAACCTCCCTGAGCCAGCTGAGGAAAACACTGACTTGCTGTATCCTCTTTGGAGCTTATCTAAGAGTATTTACCTGCTTTGGATTAAGCACGTGGGAGACTTCCCTCTCTAAAGTGTTTTAGAAAAGAAACACAAAAGATTTGCCATTTTTCCTTTTAAAGTGGTACTGGTATGAGCATCTATTTATTATTTTATGTATGTAATGTGTTTTATATACATACATATAATTTAGTTTTACTTCTGGTTGTAGCAGTTACCTATAAAAGAGGTAACTGCTACCTATAAAAGAGACTTTTTGTCCCAGCCCAATCTTGACCTGAGGTCTTGGTGGCACTTTTGGACTCAAGCCTAAAGAGTGTTACCCACATCTAGCCCTTCTTTACATGTGATATCAGTGGTTTAGTCCTGATTGCCTTTCTGCAAATGAGAAAATTCCCTTTTTAGTGAATCCAGCTTGGCTTTCATTTTTATTGGTAAATTAGACTAACCTAATAGAGTTAAGACTCTTTGTATGCAGGGAAAGCATTGAGGTGACAGGATGACATGTTTCTATCTTACTATCTGTCCATTCAAAACATCTTTCACTTACGCCCGTGAATGAGCACAAGTGATCTGTGTAACACAATATGTGTCATTTTCTTTATCTCCAAATTTATCTCTGCTAAAGTAAAGAATGAAGCCCATTTGCCTGTAAGATAACAATAATCATCACCACATAAAAGGAAGACGTGCCCCATAATTAATCCCTTATCCATATGCTAATTAACAGCTTGGAAGGGACACAACAATCAGGTGATTGTTAATTGCTTTCAGGGATCTCCCCTGACCTTGCAGAGGTGCTTCAGGCAGAGCTGGCAGTGCAGTGACCCCAGATGGCAGCCGTGATGCCAGACCTCCCCTCCTGGACTCTGTGTGCCCCCAAACACCTACCAGTTTTCCTGTAGCACTTTGGCCTCCCTCATTCAGCCACAGTCCAGGCACCATTGCAGAGAAATACGGTCCCCAAACACCAGGCACAAAAATGGGCTTTTCACTGACCTGTAAAAAGCAAAAGAAAGTTCTGGTGAATCAAACTGCTCCACAAAGCAGGGACTTCACAAGCAATGATTGGCAGCCATGGGAGTTCAAGACTGAAACAATTCCTGCTCCTCCACTGGGAGTTACCAGCAGGAGTGGAGATCCACAGGTAGAGATTTACCCCAGGGAGGATGTGGAGAAACAAGTCCTCAACTTGCATCATTGTCCCAGCTGCAGCTTCTGCCTGGCCAAGCAGAAAGGAAGAACTTTCAGGAATAGGAGCTGTATTTTACAGGGAGAGGGAAACTGCCTCAATTGGAATGAACAGTCAAATTCAACACTCTGTTGACTGTGTGGTTGGTGATGGGTGTTTGCAGAGCTGGGAATCAGGAGGGAATCCTGCTGCCAGAGGGCAGTGATGTCCCCAGGACCTGCTGGCAGTGGAACTTCAGGCTCCAGGGCTCCCACAGAGCTGCCAGGAGAGTTGGGTGCCTTGGGTGGGAGCTGCAAACCAGGGCTGGGCAAAGGGGCATGTGCTGGGTTTGGCCAACAGGAACCACTGCCTGGGTAAGGGTCAGATCCTGCCCCTTCCTCAGGCTCAGCTTCACACCCCCCACTCCTGCCCTCGCTGCACTGTGAAGGCAGAGCAAGGCAGGTATCTGAGCACTGGCCTGCGGAGAGAACAGGTCCCTTTGCCCACAGATGCCCCCCCTGTGTGCAGTGAGAGCTGCCCCACACAGGGCTCCAGTGGTTACACCACTCAGGATGTGGGAGATTGTGGTTCAGTTCCTTTCTCTGCTTCAGAAGATGCAAATCACGTTTATAAGGGTGAAGGGCTTTGTCCTTCCTCTTTTAAAGCTGTTTCACTTTCAGGAGACCACACAGACTCTCACTCTGGTTCAGCAGGATGCCTGAGGAGGTAACACTGTGCAGTCCAGCAGGGCCCAGCACACAGTGGGAATGGGACAGAGCAATTTGTGTTCTATTCTTGCTCCACAGACTGGTTGTGCATTCCCCAGTGGTTGAACAGAATTCTTCCAAGGGCAGCTGCAGAAGACAGGTCATCATCCCCTGCCAGGCTACCTGCTTCTCTTGGAAGCAGGATTCAGGTCCTCTCTTCCATGTAGCCAGGATTCCAGTGGGAAGAGAGAACAGCAGTGCAGTCCCACACCAGCACACTGTGCACTTCCCACCAGCCCCATCATGTTAATGGGTGCCTAAATCTGCAACTGTTGTTTTCCAGAAGATGGGAACTGCTCCCAGAGAAGGAAATAAGAGGATTAATTCCTTAACAAAACAAGTCTGAACGTTTCCAATGCTGGAACAGCACAAAAGAGCAGTCTTAGTCAATGGGACGTCTTTTTTTATATATTCAGACCTTGCTCTTCATTAGCAAAATTTCAGAGCCATTGAAAGGTGCTTAAGGTTTGCTATTGATCCAACAGGACCTGCATTTCATGTCAGAACAGTTTGGAGGAGTAACTAAAAATCGATGCCTGTTCCTGTTAACCACGATGAACATTCTCCCTATATTTATACAGGCCAAACTTTAAAGATGGTTTTTGCTAGCAAAGAGCCAAGATGCTCCAAGATGCAGTTTCCTGGCATTTGTGCCTCACACATGCTTAGAAATACAGCAGCAGGGAGGTTTCTGCACAAACAATGGTCTGCTCCAGCCATAAACTCACAGTACAGCTGATTCTTGTCATGAAGTTCGGCAGGAAAACAAAACAACAGAAATTTGTTTCTCAAAATACATCAGCACAGTGTCAAGGAATGGTGGTCCCTCTCAGGAAGGGATGTGACAAGCACAGGAATCTTGCTCAGCTCTCCCTTGTCAGCCCTAAAGCCCCGACTTCTCTCCCTCAAGATGTGTGTGCACATGTCTGTGTGTCTGTGCAGATCTTGGCTGGCTGATCCCATTAAAGAGCAAGAATTGCTGCGCTGGATTTGCAAAGGCTTTTATGACTCCAAGTGGCCAAAGCTACGTCAAAACCACTGCAAAGACATTTGGTTTTGTTTTGTTTGCTCCTAAAACTACAAATTAATACAGCTTTGAGTTTTCATCACCTCCATGGGGCAAGGCTTCTTTTACCATTTCAACAACAAAATGAAGTGCAAGAAAAAGCAAATCCTAAAATAAGCTGATTCTTAGACCTACTCCACATCTCTGACCTTACTGAGAACACACCATGTGGTCAAAATTACCATCAGTATCTGCTCCAAACTGGTGCTGGAGGTGTGGGGAGGACCCAAAAACCTCATCTCGTTCCCATCCTATGGCTGTGGACACAGCACGAGGCTCTGCAGGTGACAAGGAACATTTGGGGCAGGAGGAGCCTGGGGTTTGAAGACTTATCTCAGAATATTTTTGATGCAGCAAACTTTGCAGTGTTCTGTAGTCTGCTGAAGGAAAAAATCTGGTTACACCACATGGATCAAGTTCAATTCCAGCTGCTGTGTAGTCTGAAAAAATAAATAGCCAAAGAACACTGAGGGCATAAAGATGCTTTATGAAATCAGGGGACAGTCAAGAAGGATAAAATAGTTTATAAAATACAAAACAAAGCCCACACCTCCTTCTATCAGTCCACAATTCACCAAATTGTCCCATATGTCTGGTAACACCAAAAGGTTGAGATTCATTCAAAGCTCAAACTCTCCCTGCAGCCAGAACTTCTGGCCTAGTCCTTTGGACTCCCACAGCAATTTGCCAGGACAGGATATTTCCATGCTGGCTCTTCTCAAACTCCACTGAGACCTTCCTATCATCTTCCTCCTGAAGTTCCATCTGTACCATTCCTGCAAACTTTCCACATGTGAACAGAGCAAATGAGGGAGTTGGGAATTGCCACAGTGATGGATAAAGCCAGTGGGGTATCAGGTTTGCTGCTGTGGGATCTTCTAAGTGGGATAAAGAACCTTGGCTATCAGGCTTTATTTGGTGATGGGGCACCACCAGATCTCCTTTTCCCCCCTCTCACTTAAGAGGTTTAATGTACATTTTGCACACTCTGGGTCTTGATGCACTGGGGGAGTGAGAAAAAGGGGAATAACATTCTCCCCCAAACAGACACAGAGTCTTTGAGAAGCACCAGGGAGAACATCCTTCTGTAGCTCTGTGCATAAGGAACAGCAAATGGTTTCCATTTCCCCTCCTTCAAATATTTGGACAGTGATTAAGTCTTTCAAGCCATGCAGCAGCTGGCATTTGTATTTTCGTAACAAAAGGTCCAAATTCTGTTTGAGTACATCCCACCAAAACACATGACTAGACAGGAGTGTAAGGCTGGAGAAATAGTGCAAAGTTTGCCACAGAGCCCAGAAGAAAAGCTCAGTTTGCCAGTTCAGGGCTATTTTGGTTACAGTAATACCACGTCTCTTTTGTAGCTTTCAGCTGCCTTCAGACATTCTCATGGTGATATAGGAGGATCAGTGTCATTATTTTTTTTCCTTTAATGAGCTTAAGAAAATCCTTAATCTTTTTAGTAGAAAAACAACATGTGTTTTAGATTTATGGGCAATTGATTTTTATTTTGAAAGCAAATAAGAGATGTCATCCTTCCATGGGAGTTAAAATATGAATTCAAAGGGAGCCTCAGATTTTCTGCCTCGCATTTAACCGAAATTCCTCCTGTGACACACTGGCACTATGAGCCATATTCATGTTTGTTATCTTTTACACAGAGTGAAACTGAAACACAGAGAGGATTTCCTCTGCTAGACCTGAGAATGATCTCAGCACAGCAGAGCAGCAGGAGCTGGAGGGTGGGGGATGAGAAGCTGAACCTGCTCACACTTTGAGTCATGAGACACATCTATAAATATTCCAGTTGATGGTGTTCACACAGAGGCTGCTGCCCCGACATGTGGGGATTATCCCCAAGGATCACACCCAGCCATGCAATCCCACCTCACAGCTGCTCTACCTGCACATGGGGAAGAATCCTCTTGTGCAAGGAAATGCCATTTTCCCATGTCTCCCCAACACACACGTTCCCACTTCCTCAGCCCCACCATTCCAGGTGAAATGAGCACTCAGCATTCCAAGATTCCTGCTCGTTTGAAGGGAGAGTTCAACACCTTCTGGAAGGGAGAAGGAGGGGAATAAAGTTCTGTCTGGGAGGGTTTAACCTCAACGTGTGCTTTATAAAAGATCATACTAATATGTAAGATATGTAAACATTATAGAGCAATCAGAAACAAATGAAAAGATGAATTCAGTTTAATGATACTCAGCTGTGCTGCAAGTGCCAGAAGGCACTTTTTGTTATGAATAGATCATTTGGATGAGTTACAGAGCAGATTTGAACCCTAGGAAAATCAGTGTCAAACCACCTCAGATCACAAGGTATCAGCAGGACATCTGGCAGCCCAGAGCAATGAAAAATGGCTTTAAAATATATAAACCTCTATAGAACCAAGCTAAAGTATGAGAGGACCTGCTTAAATGGCACTAATATGAGATCTGTAATGTACTTAATTTATTTTAGTCCTTCCCACTCGTCTCTCCCTTTAAAACAAAAAGAGGCAAAAAAGTTCATTTGTATTATAAAAGTCTGTGTGGAAAAAGGCAGGCTGGGCTCAGTCAGAGCTCCTGGGGGTGAATCAGGGCAGGCAGTGCCTTCCTCCAAAGCCAGGTCAGCTTTCAGGACTGTCACTTGGTCCCAGGACAGGACAGAACCCAGACCTTCCCAGAGGAGCATCTCCCAGGCATCCAGCCATCCCTTAAAAGGAGCAAGTGGCAGTGGGAGATTTATTTCCCTTGGCTTTGCTTGGCCACACCAGCCATAATGCTCAGGCACTTGCTTGGGTTTCCTCCTCAGTTTCATGGAAATGTTACGGCAATCAGAGACAGGATAAAATAAACCAGCCCGTGCTGGTGAGAGCAGGTTTGGGGCATCCTGGATTTCAGCAGAGTTTTCTTCCTCAGCTGACACCATCTGTTGCTGGTGTAGGTTTGCACAAACTGCTTCAGGAACAGACTGAGAATTTGGCTGTTACCTGAAAGGTAAATCTTTATATTAAGGTACACTTGGTATACCCATCTTGGGCCATTTGCATTTCTGCTTTCCAATACAGAAAAGATCTGGCAGCATTCTGGTATCACTGTCAGATTCTCTGTTTACTTGCAGTAATCACATTTCTGTGGAGCTCTTCTTGACTTACACTCACTCACATGAAAGCAAAATCAAACCTTCACTCTACTGTCACAACTTTCCAGAGCAGCCCTTTGCTAAGGAGAAGCTAAGTCAGAAAATCTGTTTGAAAATCACCTCACTTATCAGCTCCTATAGCCAGAAATGCAGAATAACAGCTGCTTTTGTTAGGCTGAGACAGGTATGAAGAAAAGATCCAAGACATTAATGGAGAGCAGGGAGAGAAACAAGGGAAAGCACCGGATCAGTCACCAACTAATAAATGCCCTTTACAGTTCAGCACTTTGATCAGTGACAAGTCAAATACTTTCATTAACTTCTCTGCTGATTTTTAACTTTCAAAGTTTCTGCCTGACTGTGGGTTGAGAATACTGACATTTATTCGGGTCAGGGGCTTCACATCGAGGCAGAAAATCCTGTATTAAGAAAACTGTATCATTTTGCTTCTGCTGACAGATGGGTCTTATACAGCTCCTCGACCCCAACTCTCTGACAAAGAATGAAAGAGATTCTTGAAAAAAAAAAAGAGAGAGAGAATTCAAAGGGAAACCCAAGAATGTTTCATTTTTAGGTTTCTGGTTCAAAGTTAGGTCATAGCAATAGCTACTGAATGTGTGATTTAATAACAGCACTTGCTGGTGGCATTTATATTAACGGGGTGGGGTTGGGGCATGAAATTGTGTTTGCAGAGAACTGATGCCTACTCTAAAATTGCCATCCTGGCATTATTTCTCAAGCACTAAATGGGTTTAAAACAAAGCTCCCCCATAGCTCTGAAGGCAATTCTCAAAGTTAAACCCATGGTGCATACAGTCAGCTTTTAATGTGTATATTATTAGCAATAACTACATATAAACACATAACAACATCCCAGCTTTACCCTGATGCAAAACACACTTCAAAAAATAAGCTCTTGGAACACAAGAAATGCACTTCAGAACACAAAGGAAATTAAAATCTAGTAATATTCCAATTCCTACAGGTCATCCAGTACCAGCAATGTATTTGCCTGTGTTTTCAGCTCAGGTCCCCTGGCATCACGGGTTTGCTATGGCAGAGTCCCCCAGCTCTGCCCCACCTGGCAGGGTGGCACCCCCTGAGCCAGCCACGGTGACAGATTTACTCTGCAATGATATTAAAACCAGGCCACAGAAATGTTTGCACAGAGCTCAGTTTATCCCACTGGAAGGATGGAATTTGCTTGAGTGACAACAACACAGAGAGAGGACATGGACTGTGGGGTTCTGCCTCAGCACACCCACCCACGGGTGGGTTTGGTAACCTGGTTACATCCAGCTGAAGAATTATGGGTTATGTGACACAAAATACTCTCACAAGTGCCTTGCTGAACATGCACCCCATTGCTTATGGCCAAGGCCACAGAGAGCTGGGGAGTTATTAAACCTCAGGGAGTCTCATTTAGTTCTGAGAATGGCAACAGAACCAATCGAAGCAGAACAAAATTCTCCAACGATGTCCCTCAAGGTTGTGCTACAACAACAACAACACAACACTCAAAGCCATCTGGCAACGTTTCTGCAGCACAAGATACTACAAGATAAGATTGTGGAGCCAGGCAAGGTGGGCAAAGGCAGACAGGTTGGTCTCTTCTCCCAGGCACTCAGCAATAGGACAAGGGGGCACAGGCTCAAGCTCTGCCAGGGGAAATTGAAGTTGGAGATGAGAAAAAAATTCTTTGCAGAGAGAGTGCTCAGGGATTGGAATGGGCTGCCCAGAGAGGGGGTGGATTCCACATCCCTGGAGGTTTTTAACCTGAGCTTGGCCGTGGCACTGAGTGCCATGATCTGGTAAAGGGACTGGAGTTGGCCCAAGGGTTGGACATGATGATCTCGGAGGTCTTTCCCAACCCCATCCATTCTGTGATTCTGTGAAAGGGAGATCCAAACCAGAAACCATCACACAACAGAATGCCCAGAGCATGAACTTATGGCCAGAGAGTGGCCTGGGGGAGGGAAGCTGAAGCAGAAACATCTTCAGTATTATTTCTTGCCCAAGGTGGCTCCTGCTGTGCTGGCTTTGTGTCCCTGTGTTCCCTTGGTGGCTCTGCAGGTTCCAGCACATCCCAGCCCAGCAAGGGTCAGTGCAGCTCATCTCAGAGAAGTTGGGGGACAACACTGAAACAAAGATCTTTTTATTTTTCCTGCTCACTTTGTAAGTGGTAACATCACAAACTTGTCTGACAAAAATCAAACCAGTCACAACCACGGTAAGAGGCTGAAGTAAAAATAACCAGAATTGGAAACATACAGAGAGGATGTACCAAGTGCAGACTTGGATCTGAAACTTCTAATGATGATTTGGGCTCATATCCCAGTTCAATCCCTGCATTAGTTATTTCCCAGACAAAACTCCCAGTACAACCAAAAACCAGGGGACACAAATGGGTTCTTAGGGACTTTTATGCCCTCTTATTGCAAAGACTCACCCCTGTGAGAAGGGCAGCGAAATGTGAATGACACACACACAGAACTATTTCTAATTTTCTAAATTCTCCATAAAACATTAACTGGTCTATGAACTAGAGACCAAACAAAGTATGTGATTAATACCCACTAAGGAAACCACACTCCCAGGGCAACCTCATTGCTCCATCTCTGAAAATACTGTAGGTGAGTTATGTGTTGGGACTACATCCTGCACAACCTGGCTTCCTATCTAACAAGAAGTAATTTGAGTAAAACTTCACTCAGGTTATTAAACATTTGCATGGTGAGATTTTTATTCAAGGCTAAATAAGGAAAGGTATTTGAAAAGTGTTTAAACCTTATGATTTTTAATAAAAGAATAGGTTAACTCACAATAATATTAGTTATTCAGGTTGTGTTTAGTTTATATTTATTGGTGTAAGGGGAAATTCATACAGACCAGCAGCTCAAGAGAAGAAGAGAAGAGAAGAAGGTGGAAGGAAGAAAAGGAGGAGGAGGGAGAGAAGGAGAAAGAGGGAGAGGAGGAGAAAGAGGGAGAGAAGGAGAAAGAGGGAGAGAAGGAGAAAGAGGGAGAGAAGGAGAAAGAGGGAGAGAAGGAGAAGGAGGAAGAAGAGGAGGGAGAGAAGGAGGAGGAGGGAGAGAAAAAAAGGAGGAGAAGGAAGAAAAAAAAAAGGAGAAGGAAGAGAAAAAAAGGAGAAGGAAGAGGAAGAGAAGGAAGAGAAGAAGAATGACTTGACTAGACATGCTTCTCACCAAGGAAGAAGACCACATACTCAAACATTTACAGCTTTAAAACAAACCCACCAGCAGAATGTATAAGGCAGTGAGGGTTTGGGGGTTCCCCCTTTCACCCAGAGGATGCTGGATCTTAAAACAGTTAAAAACCGACAACTACAACAATAACAAAATCAAATTTAGCAAAGAGACAGCCCTATTTTACTCAGCTGCATTTTAAACATGAAACAGGTCAGGCCCTTGGCAAGAGCAGGGAATGCAAGAAGAGCTCACAGGCTGCACTTGTGGAGCAGCTTTGCTGGAGCTCTGCCACTAAAACCAGTTGGAAGTTGCATTCTGCTTTTCCTTTTTCCCTAATACTGGCCTTAGGAAGGGAGCTTGCAGTGGGATCAGCTTCAAGCATTTACCAGCAAAGCTGGACAACTGATGCTTGTTTTAGATAGAACAATATTTTTTACATTATAAAATCCTGCCATTTTCCCTAAGGGAAAATAGAGTGCAAGACTGGCACCCAACTCTCCCACTGGAAACTTCTGAATTCCTCCCTTTGCACTCAAAACTCCAAATTTCAAAATAAAAAATAAAAACAGGAAAATTTTTAAATTATATTAGAAGCAAGGTGCTCTTTGGGGTTTTTTTTTGCTTATTATTTTCTATTTTTAAAAGATGAGATGTTAATAAAATATCAGTTCTCTGCCAAAAAATGTATTTTTACAGATTTCCTTTTCAGCCAGGAAAAGATTTCAGTAAAATGAGAGACAGACAGACAGAGAGAAGAAAACCTCAGGCATGATTAAATCAAATATGGTGAGCATATATTTTATTTTCACTCTATTTTGCCTACCTCACCAAGGCCAGGAAACTCCCTGGTAAGGAATTCTTTGGTTTGCTGCACTTAGGGCAGCATTAAACCTTCCCAATTAACTTTCTCCTCACAAGGAGAGATCAAAGAGTGGCTGCTCCAGTCCAGAAAGGGTGCAGAAACCCAAACCATGTACAACAGCAGCCACCAAACTCCCACAGGGCTCCCAGAGATGGCCTTGTAGCTCCTTCCCACCAAACCTTCTCCCAGCTGTACTTTTTGGTCAAAGACACTATAACAATTTTCATAATCTCTCTCCTTGCTACAAAGGAGTTGTGAGGAGGGTTAGAGATAATCACAGACATGTGATCCATGACCCTCTGCCTGAAAGCAGGTGAGGCACCAGGGAGCAAAGGTGCAAGGAAGGGCTCTGTGTGACCCACCTGTCCTTATCCTCACCCAGAGGGCCACGTCTGAGCAACGTGTTCCTCGAGTCCTGCCCCAGCTCTTTGCTGCCATTTGGCTGCTGAGTGCAAAAGGTGGAAGATGGGATGGAACAGGAGTGGTTGGGAGTTGGCCACTTAAAAGCACAAGCCAGAAGAGGAGAATGGCTTAATGACACCTGTATCAGGAGCATAAAATAACCTCCCTGCCAGGCCACTGGGAGGTGAACAATTAGAGAGGGCAATTATAAAAATCACTGTTGGGGAATAGACACAAACATCTCCACCTTCCACAAGATGTTCTGCCAGTGATCTGCTGACCATGAGTGATGACTTTGCTGACCCACTGTGGGCAGCAGACTCTCAGGTTTCCATTCCTGTGGGCAGGATCCACCCCCGGAGCATTAAACCCCCTGAGTCGTATCCATGAATCAGGGGCACGGACCTCGCACGTGATGGAGCTCAGCAGCAACCCGGGCTCAGGGAGCTCTGCCACCTTGGAAAGCTGCATCCTGAGGCTCCTGGCATAGAGAGGCAAGTCCTGAATGCTGCTGAGGTAGAACTGAAACCAGTGAACAAAAAAACGTGAGCAATAAGATCCATCCTTATTGGAAATTACCCAGATGGCAGAAAAATACCCCCAAGACTGGGCTGGGGAGGCTGCTTGGGATCAACAGATGATCTGCTAAAAAATATCATAAACTAAAAGATGTCAGAGATAGGTTTACTTGTTTTCTTTGTAGAAAAGTGATGCTGTTTGCTTTGTAGAATGAAGGGGTTTATGAGGCACTGCCAGATGGTTGAGACAGTGGAGCAGAGAACAGGGAACTGTTCCCAGAGAGGGGCTGGAGCAGGTGGGTCAAACAGCTTCTGTATTGGGGCAAGGAGAGGCCAGGAGGGTCTGGAAAGTAGTGTCAGACTCTTCAGAGACACTTATAAGACAGGAGGTCACAAAAGGAGCAGAGAGAAGTCCAAGCACAGCATCTGCCTCTGGAACTGTCCCTGGGTTTGCTCTCCCTGGACACAGAAAAGAACAATCCTGGTGTCCTGAACAGAAAACCTGCCCCCTGTTCCATTTGTATCCCCTGTGGGTGAGGTGACCTCCTGTATTTATCCCATGAAGCAAACCTGGAACTCAGCCTGGGACAACCTGAGAGTTTCAGCTCTGGAAGAGGTTAAACAGGAATGAATTCTGGGGAAATTATTCCAGACTCATTCAATGTCCACCATTTCCCTCTGTCTAAATAAGAGCTGCAAAGACTTCAGATGTCTTACCAGGGACCCTGACCAAAACAAAGGGGCTTTGAAACAAAACCCTTACACTCAATGAATTTGGACTGTTTCAGGCTTGAACGTTCACATACATTTACTTCTGCTTTCTATCAGAATCCATTAGCACTAAGCATATTTATGTTTCAGCTTGGCAAAGTACAAAACAGACACACAGTAGCAGATCATCCTTTTCTTTGTATTCCCAAAGGTCAAGGTTTCTTACATAACTTGGTAAAAAAAGACCTTTCATCTGTTGTTTTCAAGTTCCAAACCAGAAAAAAAAAGTGCCCACATTTGTGATGGATTCAGATGGTTTTTGCAAAGCACTCAAGCACCAACAGTCCTGATTTATTTTATTGTTTTATTCAGTGAAATGTCTGGATACAGAAATACAGATTAACCTTTCTTTTTTGCTCATATTTACTGCGTCGCCTTCCTTGAAATGGGAGCTCCAAGTGTTTTGATAAATGGACTGAGGGGTTGTCTGGTTACACCGTGGCTTCAGCTTGTCCTTGCTGAGCTGCTGCTCCCTCTGTGCCTCTCACAGCAACAGCTCACAGGGGACACAGGGCCTCAAACCACCCATTTATTTATTTTTACTTCTCCTCCACTGATAGATTCTCAGTGTCACAAAATGCCAGTTTATGTGAAGGTCATAAATCTTCCAGCACAGACAACTAACTGCAGGCTGGTTTAAATATGTGCTTTAGAACACTACAATTTGCTGCTATGGTGGGTTAAATCCCTTAAAGCTCATCACAAGATGAACTAACTCGTCTCATGTTTAAAAAATAAAATTAAACCCCAAAGATCTATACAGCCCACTGACCTGCTGTTAACAGTGGGCTTAGGACAGATCACAGGGGCACAGCAAACATACAGTAATTCCTCCCCAAAATGCCCTCCCAGCCTCCAGAGAGATGAGGTTCAAGCAAATTTCTGCTCTTACTTTCACACAGTGAAGCCTTCAAGTGACTGTGACTGCAAACAAAACCCATGCTCAGGAACATCAGCCACATCTCAAGGAAAGCTCCAGGAAAGGTCAGTGCTGGAAAGCCCTTCTGGAGCCCCTCTGTCCTGTGCTGGCCCAGCGTGTCCCACTGTGCTTTTCCAGCCACAGGGACAAGGGCTGAGCCTCCTTGGACTGAAAGGTACATTATTTTCTCCATTTGTGTATCAGGGAATAAATTCACTACAATAACAACTTGCAGATCAGTGTAAGTCTTACATGAACACTTGGATTTTCCAAGTGTCCCAGAGTTATTCCTTTTGCTCACAGCTCTTCAACTTCAGTGCTGGTTCCTAAGCAAACACACCTCAGATACCAGTGAGGCCTTGGGATTTTTATTTTTGCTGCACTATCCCATTTCAGGAGACTGGTGAGACCCAATCCCAGCCTGGGAACTCATGGAACTGCTGGGTCACAAATACCAAAACAAACTCCCCCTCCAAACCAGACTGAAGAAACCCCCACCAAGACTTCCCTCCAAACTGTGCAGTCCAAGGGAGGCTCAGCCCTTGTCCCTGTGGCTGGAAAAGCACAGTGGGACACGGTGGGCCAGCACAGGCCAAAGGGGCTCCAGAAGGGCTTTCCAGCACTGACCTTTTCCCAAAGGCAGAATTGTGAGCTGTAGGAAGACACAAGCTGTGGGAAAGAATCTCAGGGGTGGCATTTAAACAGGAAATTCAAGGGGGTTTTGCACACAGGTATTACCCCTAAACTGATTATGTTGGGGGGCAGAATTATTCTTCCAAACCTGCAGTCCTTACTGCACTCAGTGGGAAATACCAAGGGAAAGCAAACTCTTTTCAGGTGAGGTCTGTTGTATTTATCTACTCTGGGTGCCCTTCCCATGTCCCTTAAGGACCTTCTTATTTATTTATTACATAATACAATTCATTTTAGAGATTTATTTTCCCTTTTCACTAAGTGTTCCTGCTGTATCACTGAAGGCCACTACCAACAATAGTATCACCTGGAGGTTCAATAAATCTCCTGCAATCCCCCTGAGCTTGGAAGCAGATTTACATTATGTGGGATATGTGTTCACACAGTATTTTAAACATTTGAATAACTAAATGGGTAAACCCTGAGAACCTTCCCCGGTGTTTATTCAGCCCTTACTTATTGAGACAAACTCCCAAGGACAGAGTAAACAGTGAGGGGGGACCTCAGGCTGTAAACAATGAACTCAGCACAGGCTGACACTGGGAGAGAAGCTGCACTTGAGGCTTCTCCCCAGTTTGCTCCCAGAGTGGTTACATGAGCAGAGATTCAGTTTCTCCCCAATAAAACCTGGCCCATCCAAGATGTTCCCCCATGCACAGCTGGAACAGCAACGAGCAACTTGGAGGAAGAAATCCTGAGTCATGAGACAACAAACACAATTGGAAATGGGGTTATAAAAGCCTTGGGAGAAGGCCTAATGCCCAAATATTGATGAAATGTGAACTGGTGCTGTTAGGAAGAGTCAACACCATTGTATCTGTACCCACTTGGCCCGTGGAGCCCTTAACAGCCTCCAGCAGAAGGAAGTCTGTGCTCAGCTTCAGGGTGGTGCTTTATTGCAGGTGGGTAACCTCAGGACAGGTAATGATCTGACACTCACCCAGCAAACCAGCTCACCAAACAATATCTGGGATTTTCACCCAAATTTTCACAGTCCTCAATGCAAATAAGGTTAATTCAAAAAAATTAAATCTAACAGAAAACTGTTGGTTTTCATACCATTATTGTATTCCCTTGAAAATTCCATTTCATTGTTTCTAGACCGAGAAACAACCAAACAGAAGACCAAGAATATCCCTTACCTAATTTCACTTATATTTTAGTTATTATTTTATAGTTATTGTAAGAGAAGGGGTAAGAAACAACCAAACAGAAGACCAAGAATATCCCTTACCTAATTTCACTTATATTTTAGTTATTATTTTATAGTTATTGTAAGAGAAGGAGTAAGAAACAACCAAACAGAAGACCAAGAATATCCCTTACCTAATTTCACTTATATTTCAGTTATTATTTTATAGTTATTGTAAGAGAAGGAGCAAGAAACAACCAAACAGAAGATCAAGAATATCCCTTACCATACCCGATTTCATTTATATTTTAGTTATTATTTTATAGTTATTGTAAGAGAATGAGTATAAAATGGAGTCCTTTTTGTTCACCAGATCTAGACACACAGAGCAAGCAGGCTGTTCAATAAATTCATGTGTACTCACAAAACCAAGACAGACAAGGGATCTGGAAAGGCCATTCATTATAAATATACATGGCTGTGATCTGAGAAAAACCCCCTCTGCAGCTCCCCTTGGAACAGAACCCTCCAGGAGGACACTGGGGTTTGCTCAGGACTTTGGGCTTCAGGCTAATACATCGTTCTGGGCCTAGAGAGGAGTGATCAGGTTTGGTTTTCTGCTGCCCTGATGAGTTTGGACCTGCCAGATCTCATCACTTTGAGGAACACAGAAAAGGAAAACCAAAAATCTTGTGTTACAGTGAAGGGCTGTTGCTGCTGCTGGACTTGCCTGAACAAAAATGGGAATATTGATACACCACCACCAAATCCAAGTTAAGCTGCTTTGTCCTGTCTCCTACAATGGAGTGATGCTGTTGTGTGAACAATAATGAAGACAAATTTCACAGAATCTCATAATCCAGAATACAACTCCTTCCTACAACAGAAGAAGCAAAATCCTCCAAACCCTATTAAAATACAGAGCTGCTACAGTTGGGAAATAAAGGTGCAAGGGCTAGATCTAGTGACAGGTAACCTTCAATCCCACACTGCTCTGAGCAGAGAGGCCCAAATTAGGCAGCCAAGACTTCCAACAGCCAGACCAGATAAATCTTTGTAGTGTCAACATAAGTATGTGAGAAGCTCAGTCTGTCTTGCTCAGTCTTTCTATGCCAAAACATGGGGAAAGGAGTGAGGAACAGGAGAAGAGCCCTGTCAGCACTCCTGGAAAAAGCCCAACTTAAGGCTTTATACCCATTATGCTTATATCAAAAAGAACAGAAAATCCAAGGAGGGCAGAGAACAGATCTCTGGTTTCCACTCTGTTTATCATACAGTGCAACATCCTCTTGTCTGTGGTGAGCAAATGCTGTCACTTCAGAACACAAGGGGAATACACACACACAAGCCAAAATTTCCAGCTCAGATGTCACACACTCCCAAAGCAATGGATAGGGCAGTTTGTAAAGGTAGTAATTAAAGGAATAATAATTATAAACATACAAAGTGCCTCAGTCTCCCATCTAATAAAACTGAAAGAACATTCTTACTGTCCCAGCCCTTCACTGTTGCAAAGAACCCCAAGACCACCAAAGAGAAGACACTGCAGAAAGAATCATAAAATCATGGAATCCTGGAGTGATTTGGGCTGGAAGGGAGATTTAAGCTCATCCTCATCCCCTGCTACAGGCAGGGACACCTTCTACTAGCCCAGGGTGCTCCAAGCCCCATCCAACCTGGCCTTGGACATTTCCAGGGATGGGACAGCCACAGCTCCTCTGGGCAAGTGTTCTAAAGGCTCAATATGCTAAATCTGACACCTAATCCTTGGCTCTGTGACACACAGCAAACCAAAGTGTTGGAATGTTCAAAGCAAGTGTTTTCACTGATGCCAGTGAGACACCTCTGGAATAACAGCCTCCATGGAGTCTCCAAGCAGAGCATTCCAAAGCATTCCCTCTGTCCACATCTATTCTTTGAGTCTTTGAACTCAAAGGACCCGTTCACAAAAGGGAAGGAGAGTTGAAGGGACAGTTTTCTGGGAATGTTACTAAGCTTTATCTAGTTTATGTACAGCAGAGATTAAATTGCTCTCACACACTCCCTGGACAGGTTCATTCCCAGGAGAGCACTGGGGTGCAACCTTTGATGTCTCTGCACAGGCACACACGGAATAGGAACGTCCCATTCTCCCTGTCACCAGGACATACCTGAGCTTGGAATTGTGTCAGGCCAGGAACAAAGGAATCTTGCTCATAACAAAAACTTTTAATAACTAGCTGAGAAAGCCTCTCTTTCATCTCTGCCAAGCTTTAGGAAAGGCTGGGAGGCAAGCAGAAATAAACATTGTACAGACTCACCACTGCTGGCTCTAAAGTAAACTCTCCAACTTCCTATTTACATTTCAAGATCTTAAGCTTTGTGGTTTACTAGTTCTGCAAGTAAGTGCTTTGGGTTTTGGAGGCTGCCTGCACATGATCTCCCACCACTACTGAAGTCTTCCTAGCTTTTATTAATATAATAAGGAGGTCAGAGAAGCACCAATCTTTTATATGCCCTGCTAGCAGAAATATTTTACTTCTTGCCTTTTAAAAACAAAACAGAGCAAGCAAAGCATCCAACTGCAAATTAATGCCAGCAAAGGGGATATTACAGTTGTGTTTGTTTCTTTTTGAAACTGATGGAACATGGAAGGAGACAGTTTCATTTAAAAAAAAAGGGTGTGGAGGAGCTCTTTGAGGAACAAGTGAGAGAAGGTGGCAATTTTATGGATATATAACAATTCTAAGGCTGAAAAGGCACCTAAATAGGCTCTGTGACCTTTTCTTCAGAAGGTTAAATCTGTGCACACTGAGAATGGGCAACCAACAAGAGTCCTGAAGTCAATGTGGCTTTCATCCCACACAGCCCTCCCTGAATGTGAAACATCTTCACCAGCTGAAGCTGATGGGAACTCAGCACTGTGACTGCTGCCAAATGGAATATGGAAAGGAGCACAACTGAACTGAGGAGGACAGAGCCAGGGAGGGGTTCCTGGGACACTCAGTCGTTTCTCCCACTGGAAACACACTGGCTCTGTGACTCAGGTGCGAGACAGGCCTGGCAGAAGGGAAGAACATTAAAAAGGCAAGAGGGCAGGCGCTTCTCAGGTTCCTAAAGCTCACACAGATCATTTCACAGACATGCCCAGGCTGCCCCAGGTTTGCTTTTGTTTTCATTTTCCCCCTCCTGCATTCCTCCCCCTTCTCCCCACTTGCCTGACCTTCCCAATCCCAGCCCCTTTGCCCTGGTCAGGAGGAGGACAGATTGCTGCCTCTGCTGAGCCCTGGGCCCCAGCCAGCTGGCAGAGGGCTCTGCTGCCCTGGGCTGCTGGCCCTGTCCCCTCGGTGACGGCAGGTTCCGTGGGAGGGATGTGCGTCCCGTGGGAGGGATGTGTGTCCTGTGGAAGGGATGTGTGTCCCGTGGGAGGGATGTGCGTCCCGTGGGAGGGATGTGCGTCCCGTGGGAGGGATGTGTGTCCCGTGGGAGGGATGCACGTCCCGTGGGATGGGGAGCACGAGGGGCTGGAGCGCCATGCCCTGTCCCCAAACTGCCCTGTTACCTGTCCACAAACTGCCCTGTGACCCGTTCCCAAACTGCCCCATGCCCTGTCCCCAAACCGCCCTGTGACCCAAACCCAAACTGCCCTGTGACCCAAACCCAAACTGCCCCATGACCCTCCCCAAACGGCCCCATGACTTCTCCCCAAATTGCCCCGTCCCCAAACTGCCCCTTGACCTGTCCCCAAACTGCCCCGTGACCCATCCCCAAACTGCCCTGTGACTTCTCCCCAAACCGCCCCATGACCTGTCCCCAAACTGTCCCGTGACCTCTCCCCAAATTGCCCCGTGCCCCGTCCCCAAACTGTCCCATGCCATTCCACGGGTCACACAGAGCTGGCAAAGCCACTCCCAGCACATTCAGCCCCTGCAAGTTCTCCTCTCATCATCACAGCCCATTTCCAGCAGCTGAGCAGTCCCTGCGTGGCAATTACTCCAAATGTGCTTCTTTAACAACGTGGCGTGTTCTGAAGAGGAGACTCTCGTATCGGAGCCAAAATCCACAGAATCCACTTGCTGGTCTGGCTCCCCCCGAGATTAGAGCTCAGGCTCTGTGAGCCAACGTGTCTCTGCAGTCTCCTCTCCAGGATGTACTGCAAAGGACACGTACTGTGCATGCTCTGGGGGTGGAAACGTGCCTTACTCTCTGTTTGTGTGAACAAAGCTGGCAGCTCGGGCGGATATTGTGGAGCAGAGAAGCTCCATTGTGCTTGCCAGTCATCACGAGGATCAAATGAGCAAATTTAGAATAAGCAAAGTGGGCTGAAGTTCCTTTAGCAGAAAACACTCACAAGGCTGGTCAGGCTTAGTGATGTTCTTCCTGAAATAATACCTAGTAATGACCTGCCCATTTTGCTGCTCATGTAGTTGCTCTGCCTTTTAGAATGTGTAGCAAATGTGAAAAGATAGAAGATAAATTGTTTGAGTCTCTTCAAATGAAAAATGACTAAATTATACACTTCAACCCACATACACATTATCACCTGGGGAGAAAAGGATTGTGCACCAAGTCAGGTGAGTCCACTCCCAATGCCAAGAGTCACAGAAGTAACAAAAACAGATGCAAGAGAAGAGACTACATCTAAACCTGAAAAAAATCCCTGACAATCCCCAAAAAGAAGTGTTGAGTACAGAGAGCTGATAAGGTAGGAGTGACAGAAGAAGAACACAGACCACATCACCAAATGAAGACAGAAAAAATATCAGAGACTCTGGATAGGAAGGAACACAAACCTTCTATATTTGGGACTCAAAACACCAGCAAATTCAGACCCCCAAATTCAGTAAACTCAAAACAGGCCAGACAATGTTCCCACCGAAGCAGCTCTGGCTACTTCCTTCAGCTGTGAATCACAAAAGGTGTTAGAGTAAAAAGAACAGATATTTTCATGATGGTACAAGTGTCCTGGGGTGAATGCAAAGCTAAACACTGACCCCTAACTGAGCCACAAAACAGAAACAGAAGAGAAGATGGGGTGCTGCAGAAGAAAATCCCTGTTTTCTCTCACAAGGAGCTTCAGTATTTTTAAATGGACCTTCTTTTGGTTTAAAACCTGAAAGCAGCAGCAGAATTGCCACATTACTTGCTGCAAGGAATACTAGAGAATTTCTGTGTCCAGACCCCTGTCACACTGCTTGCTCCTGTTACTTTTCAGCCTTTGATAACTTGCATCCCAGGGGTAACTCAGTTCTTGGTGGTCTTACACATCTGCAAAAGGGCAACAGGGCTGGGACATGGGAATACAGACACTGAGCCTGAAATCCTCCCAATCACAGGAAGCTTTGAGGAAAAAAAAATCCTTGAAACACCTAAAATATCCCATAAAACCCTACGACACTGGCAGGAAGGCAGGTTTTTAGGGAAACCAGTTACCTTGTTCCTTGTTGCCTGTTAGACCCTTGCAAACTGCGGGTTAGGAGCAACATGTGAGCTCCTGTTTCAGGGCCTCAAACCTGCTGCTGTTTTGCTGGGGAAAACGACTCCCACATTTGGTGTGGTCACAGTGGCTACACAGGGAAGGGCTCCTGAAAAGTTCCAAGGCCAAGTGTGGGTGCTGGAGCCCAGAGAGCCCTCTGCAAAGCACGATGGCAACAGCCTGCTCCAAAAAAACCAGCCAGGAATACCCTGGGATGATCCCAGCCCCAAACCAAGGGCCAACCCCTCACAGGTGCAAGGACAGCTCATCTGCCATTCCACATGCACATTCTGCCCGTGGCTTTTGCTGGGGGCAAAGGAGGCAGCAGAGAATCATGTAAAATAAATAACTGGCCAAAAATATCCACAAGACCATCTTTTCATTTCTTTTCCCTCGTGGGTAATGGATGAGCCCTGAGGTGGCTGGGACTTTGAGCAACTTAACAACTCAGACCTGGACTGGGATCAATAACCTAATTACAATGTGCATTTTGCTGCTTTCATGAGCCATTCAAGCCTCTCAAAGAAACACGAAATTCTTTGTGTGTGTCTGATTACCCCAAACTGTCAGTGGTTAATTCCACCAGTGTATCCTCACTTCAGAATGGCAGTTCTACCACAAATTAAACTATTATAGCCATGAGTAAAATTAGGTTCCACATTTGTACTTTCTAAAATATCAAAGGCATGATTAGCAGAGGCTTTTGTTTTAAGACCTCTGGAGTCCTGGGGGGTAATGAAAAGTGGGTCAAGGAGTAGTTTCTCCCAAAGTTGAAAGTAAATGCTGTGTTCAAGCAATCCCTGCTGGTGTGAATCACGGAGTGTTGGGTGCAGGGAGTGGAGCTGCTGTCCCAGCTCACACCCCCCACCCCCAGCAGGACCCCTGCCCTCACCAGGGAAGCAGAAAGGGGGGCAAAGAAAGGCACAGCAGATGATTTGGAGCAGTTTCCTATTACGGTCCCTGCAAGAACTGCTGCCATTCTCCCTGCTTTCTGTTCTCTGAATCTCTCCTGACAGTTGGCTCCTCCGTTTGCCAGAACCACAACAAAGGGCGGCCTTGAGTTTCCACACAGGCCATTTTCTCCCTCTCTCCTCTCTGATCATCTCACAAAGGTATTATTGTTGCTGGCTCGCTGGGGCTCAGTGCACCTGAGGCACATCAAAGGGGCTTTAATGCCTGCCTGGCCACACAGGTCTCTCTCCCACTGCATTAAATTAAACCCGATGATTAATCTCTGTAGCCCTGAGGGTCCCTCGGTGCACACCGAGAGAGAAATATATATATTTCTATCAAAACACAAGTATAATATACTTTCGTTTTATAGCCCTAATTAAAAAAAGGAACAGCTAATTTCAGCCAAATGCAGCTGCATACAGGTCTCATTAAAACACAGCTACAACTGCTCTGTGTGCTCTGAGTTTGCTTCATGCAGCCTGGGCAGGTAAGAGATAAAAGAACAGCAAACCAAAGTCCTTTCACAGATCAAATCCAGAGGAGTTCAGAATTTACTTATTGTCTGCTGGCTACAGATTGTTAAACCTCTGTGCAGTTAAGGAAATGATTATAAAATGCTGAGTAGTTACATTTAAATAAAAACCCACTTAAATCTGGCCAAAACCTGCACAAGCACCTATAGCCCAGCTGGCACTGAAGTGATTGAGAGCCTCAGAAGGTTCTACCCTGTGCAGTCTGTGTTGGACTTTAATGACAAAACATCAACATGGACTTGATCATCAAGTTCAAGTGGGGTTGGATTAAGGGTTGGACTTGATGATCTCAGAGGTCTTTTCCAACCCAACTGATTCCATGATTCTAAGTTTTGTTCCATGAGCACATTTAATGGAGCCACATCTCTCGTGGCCATGGGAGGTGCACACAACAAGTGTTGATATTGATGTGCCACTCTGGTCTGGGAAGCAGAACAGTCTGCAGTTGTGAACTGGGTTATGTTAGAACTTACCAATACACAGATATTAAAAATTAATGACTGCCCACACATGTCCTGCTCCTCCAGGGCTGGTTGTTCCAAAGGAATAAGCTGGCCCATTGTCAGCAACTCAATGCTGCCCTCAGACCTGTGGGGGGAACTCTACGAGCTCCTCAGCTCCTTCCAGTCCACTATTATGTCTTATTAACTCAGCTCACTCTAACAATTTAAACCAACTCAGCTAAATGAAACAGGTTAGGAAGAGTTCACTCTAACACCTTCTACTGAAAGGGCAGAAACCTCCATCAGAAACTGTGGAAATAAGGAAAGCTGTGGGAGGCTCCAAGGGTGTCTCCTTCCCCCAGAGCTGGAACCTGCAGGTGCCCCTGGGACACACACAGAGGTACCACTGGAATTTTTCAGACACAGAGCAAGCCAAGCTTGAGGTTTGAAACTTTTGTTTAGGAAGGACCCCAAATATATTCCAGTTTGCCTACAGGATTTAAGCTCTTGTTCAACGCTCTGCTTCACAATAGTGGGATTATTCACGTCTTTAAATTCAATCATGTGCTAAAACGCTTTGCTGAACGACAATCCATGTGACAAGATCACCGTTTATTCGTGCTCAGGATCACCATGGATTCATGCTGTTACTACAGAGACAACTTAACTTACTGTGAAGCCTGATGGTTTATTATCAGCCTCCTTCCTTCTCCTCTCCTGCAGCTTTTTCATGAAGCATGTTAGTCCTCTCTAACACCTCTAGCACTCTCAGTGCCATTTGCTCCCTTTGGAAAAAGCCAAGTTATAATCAGTCTAAATTTAAGACCAAACTGAGTTTTAAATAAAAAATGTGGCAGAAAAGGGTACTTATCTAAATGGAATGCTCTCAGACTCATACATTTTAAAACGGTATAAATTTCCAAAGCAGACACTAAATTTTAATTGCAATCTCGGAGAAAGCTTTTGTATTAATTCACTGAGAAAAAATTAGCAACGTGAAAACTGCTTATTGGGGGGTTTCTTTCTTTTCAGCCACGATAAGTATCATAATTCTATACCCCGTGGCAATTTTCAGAGGGAGAAGGATTTCTATTGATCCAGGGAGGGGTGGGGGAGAGGGGCTGGGACTGAAGACGTGCCCTCCTTCTCCAAAGCCACTACTCTCTAACACATTAGTGACAGGCTTGTCACAGATAACTCAGGCTCAGAGTCTTTGGCTCAGATTTCAGGCTGCTCTTTAAGCCACTCTGGCATCGTGGTTTTTACTTCCCATGTCATTTTTCAGTATTGATTTCTACTACTATTAAAGTCCTTGCCTAAGAGCAAATGCACAGTAATTTATAATTAATATCCGAAGGAAAAAGATAGAGTTACCAGAAAAAAACTTCAGGGAAAAGGAACTGGGTGAGAAGGACAAAGGTCACTTTTCCCTTCAGAAAAATGAGTGAGGATATTCTGTACAAATGAGGACACACAACCTACCCCCATGTGGCACGAAGATGTTCCACAGATCAGCGCGACTCGGGCTGTGATGGGCTGGTTCTCACATGGCAGGTTATGTCCTTTCACATCTGCTCCAATCACCCCTATTAAAATAAAATTAAAATTCTCTTGTAAAGAAGAACAAGCCACCCCTCATCAAACCCCCTCTTCTGCACACAAATGACTGCTAATTAATCTCACCCAACTGGCACAGATCAAGAAAGTCTATTTAGCCAACAAGGAGAATTATTTTATCCATCAGATTAAAACTTTTGTTCCAATGACACAAGATGGTTTCTTCTATGTTCATGTTTTTGAATATATCACAACATGATTTTCAGTGCAGTTTTGCCCACGCTGCCAGGCAGGGTGAGGAGGGCCCTGCTCAAGGGCAGGCTGCAGATGTGTTTATTTGTTCACAGTTTATCATGTTTGGCCCAGATGATGCATTTTGTCAGGGGATGAGTTGGAGAAAGGAGTAACTTGGCAGGGCACTGGAAGGCTGCCAGCATTGTTGTCTTCACTGCTGCTGCTGTTCTGTCCATTTGAGAACCATCTAAAGGGAGATGATTCCCTCCCTCCCAGGGACTGAGCCTGGCTCTGAAGAGCCTCTGAGTACAGGACAGGACAGGACAGGGGACAAACTCAGCAGCATTCAGCATTTCTGCAGCAGAGAATGCCAGAGAGGAGCCAGGCACAGCTGCAGCCAAGCCTCAAAACACATCCCATCCTGCTCGATTCACCCCAGGGGAGGCTGCAGTGGGAATCCTGCCCTCTCCTCCTTTTCCTCCTCCTCTCCCTGGCTGCATTCTCACACCACATTGTGCTGCACCCAACAAGGAATGTTCTTTTTGTTGCATTTTTTAATCCTAAACATCACTTTTCAACTGGCAAACTGGTCCCCAGGCTGTGAATTGCATCTGGAATGGGCAGTGTGGGGACCAGTTTGCCAATCCTGCTAAAAAACCCTTCCCTCCACTATGGAAGGATCAGGAAAGCATTTCCTGGGCACTGTGAAAGGTGCCAAGTTGCTCATATCCTACATTTCATTAACACCTCTTATTTGGGTCACCACTGCAACATCCTCTATCAAATCAGTTTACTGAGATTTGTCTCATGATTCCCACAGTTCTCTTGGAATTATCCTGGCTGGAAGTCACCTAAATAATCAGGAAATTAAGGGCTAGTATTTTAAAGTCTTCAATAACCCTTATGTCCCTTTATCCTTTAACTGTGTAGTAACTGTCACACAGAGTCAGGAACAACAGAAGGCTTAAATTAAGACTTCCACCTCATATGCTTCATTTTCCACTGATGCAACATGATATGTAGGAGTTCATATGAAGAATTTTGGATAGGGTTGTCTACAAGGTAATTTCCTGTACAAGCAACACTATTAGAATTTCTAAAGGAGTCAAGAACACTGTTCACACTTGAGAGGGAACAAATCTATTAAACTGAATAGTCAGCTTATGATGCAAATGTATTTTCAGAACCAAAACAAAATTGAAGAGTCCATGGTTAGATATTTTTAATCACTAGGAAAACAGGCATTCTGGGCCTTTTGGGAATTTTTGACACTGTTTAGAGTTGCAAGAGTCTTCCTATTTGTGATTAATTGAAATCAGACAGCAAGTGAGTCCAGAACATTCTCACAACAATGAAAGCTTCGATATTTTATTAGCTAAAAAAATCTAATTGCTGTTATAAGTCACTTTCACCTTTAACTTGGTTGGAATTTTTCATACTCAGAGGCAGAGACTCAACATCTTTTGAAGTATCTTAAGAGACACTGAGAACAAGAAGTCTCCACACCCCACAAAACACAGGAGAGATTTTCAGGAGAGCAGGCAAAGCTCAGCATGTGCAGTCCTGGATCTTTTCCATAGTGACAAGGGATTTTAGACACTGTACAGCAAATTATCTGCTTTTGTTGAAGCAATGCTGGTGTCCTTTGAAAAGGTGCAATGTAAACACTATTTTTATATTTTTATGAGGCCTCCCATACTCACATTTTTATCATTTAAATTTGGACAGGAGGTCCAAATGGGAGATGTAACTCCTCAGCTCTTGGATTTTTACTTTCCCATAATGGGTATCAGATGGACTGATGGAGTCACACATGACATAAATACTAAATAAGCCTTTATCTTTACCTTATTTTACTTGAAACTTTGAAGCCCTCAGGAGCCTGCCCAGCAGAACCACATTTCCCATCCAGCCAAAAGCAAACCTGAACTGCACCAAAGGTTTTTAACACTGCAAACAAGATGTCCATCCTGTCATTCTGGCTTAGCCTGAAGGACACCAAGAGCCCTTTCCATTCCTCTGCTCTTACAGACCACTTTTAAAACAACCAGCAGAATGTGGTGAAAAACAGGAATAATGGCAACCACTGGGTGTTGTCACCCAAACTAATCTTCACTTTTTCAAGTATCTGTTCTCTATTTTCTTGTCTCCTGTGCTCTTTTTATCATTATTAAAAGAATTAATATGATTTAGTGCATTGCCTTCCTTGGTGTCTCTTAACCAGAACAGTTTCATTCCTTTGTTCTATTATCTGTCCTCTTCTTTCACTGTCCTGGTTTTCCTTCAGGATTTTAAGCTCTGTCTTCTACACAGTGCAGGTTAAACTAGACTTGAAAAAGATTTAAGCTTCTTGTAATGAGCAGAGATGGATGAAGGATTTTTATTCAGTATTTGACATGTGCAGCCACATTATTTATTCTCTTTACATACATTTGCACTCTCCAGTTCTCCTTTTTCTTGTTGTCACTTCTGTTATCAAAATCTTTTCATTTTTACTGCCTTCTCTACTAGTTTCCCCACCTATTTATGACCCTCCCCAGATTCCAGAAGGATGAGTTCCACCTTAAACTCTCTTCTTGCCCCAGACTGCACTGAGAACTCTACAGCAAAGGAACAGACAGTTGTTCTCTACTCTTCTTTAAATTCAATTAATGGATTTCCACACATGAAACTCGTAGGGCAAACTTTCTGTGCTCTGGATCCACATCATGATGCCAATTAATCAAGGACCCTCCACTGCCATTTTCATGTGGCAACCCAGTTTTGCAGCAAATTATTTTGCATCAAATTGTTGTTACTACATCCTTTTTCAAGAACACAGAACTGCAGTTAAGTTACTAATTGACACAAACAGATTTTTAAGGGCACCACACACCTACAGACTATGACACTAAAGCTCAGTCAGACCTGTATCTAATCCTGAGATAATTAAAAGGGCAATCTGCATGATTACTTAACCTCATCAGAAAGAGTTATCAGAAGCAAAGAGATTTAAACATTTTTAAAGTTTCAGGCTGCAGCTTCTAGAAGAGCAAGTGAGACTTAAAGCAGCACAAAATATTTGAAACAAAACTGGTATTTTAGCAGATAATCATATTTCAGTTCAACCTAGAGAAAAATCCTCTGATGAGCAACAGATTTCCATTGAAAAAAACATTTTCAGTAACACTGTAACTTCCTGAGGTAAGACTTTTTGCTAAACTATCAACCTAAACAACCTCAACTTCCTGCTGAAAAAGTGACACTGAATGTCTCTGGTTTTGCCTGCATGGAGATAAGGCCCAAGAGCACAGTGAGAAAAGAAAGCCACTGAACCCACCAAATGTATCTCAGCACAGCTGAAACTTGGCACATCAGAACGTGAGGCTGGGAAAGAAAAAAGGCTAAACACCAGGCCCTACAGCCTTGAAGAATGAATCACTCCTAAAACTAAGAAGGAAGAGTAACCCTGAACAAGCCTCAGACATGAGGCTGTTCCCTCAGAATGTTAATTTTTTAATTTTCTTGCCTATCCCCAAAGTTTGGAGCAACAGAAGACACAAACTCTCATCACTTTGGCATTCCCACAGAATGGTGTTTCCCTTCAGGAATTCAAAGTGGAACTAGCAGTTGCTGCAAATGCAGTTGAGAAGAGAAATAACCCCTTTGTATAAACAGATATGCAATATTAGCACTTGCTGGGATGATTTTTTTATTATTTTTTTTAAGAATAGCATCAGTTGCATAAAAACAGGCTGTGAGAAAAATGGCTTTCTAACAGTACTTCAGCACATTCCTGTCTTTAAGAAGAGTAAATCCACAGTGAGTACCTAGTCCTCCAGCATGAGCATCAATGAGAGATGCTGCCACTGCAAGTCCCTCGGGCAGACCGAGCTCTCTGGCAGCCTCCGGAGTCAGGCCCTTCCCAACGGGCTCTCCAGGACACAGGACGTGGGTTCCTGGGCAGAAACAGGAGAAACCAAACACCTGTCAGTGCACCAAACAGAAAACCAAATCCGTGTGTTAGCACAAGAAGTCCCTTCCTCTCCCTCAGGTCAGCCTGGGACACCTGAAACACAGGAGAGCAGCAAAGAACTCGGTGTGATGACGGAGGATCTCTCATTGTCAGCTCATCAAACACACCAGGCTGGACCAGGACACCCACAGCAATCCAGAAGGTCAAAAGAATTCAGTGTCCTGTGGGGAGAGGCTGAGGGAGCTGGGGGTGTTTAGCCTGGAGAAGAGGAGGCTCCAGGGAGACCTTAGCACTCTCCACAACTCCCTGAAGGGATGTTGGACCCAGGCGGGGATTGGTCTCTATTCTCAGACAACCAACAATAGAACAAGAGGGCACAGCTCAAGCTCTGCCAGGGGAGGGTTAGGTTGGATATCAGAAAGAAATTCTTTACAGAGAGAGTGCTCAGGCATTGGAATGGGCTGCCCAGAGAGGGGGTGGATTCTCCATCCCTGGAGGTTTTTAAGGTGAGACTGGATGTGGCACTGAGTGCCATGATGTGGTGATCACAGTGGGGTTGGATCAAGGGTTGGACTTGATGATCTCAGAGGTCTCTTCCAACCCAACTGATTCTGTGATTCTATCCAGCCACAGAGAAAGGTTTCACCACGAGCACTGGAATTCTGCCTGGCACCTTCCCAGGAGGTGTGAAGTGCAGCAGGCCCAGGTTCCTGGGGCAGTTGCTGCCTGAGCCACACTCTGGGCATGGCAGGGAGATCCAGTTCAGTCCATGCTCACAAATGGACACTGCACCTGCTGCACAAGCAACAGGCCAAGGTTTTTTTCCATTTCCATCCTTTCCAGCGGTTACTACCAGGAATAACGTGGCTATGGCAACAGAAACTCTGAAAAAGAAACTGGCTTAAGCAGCAAATTCCTCCTGTTGCAGCTGTATTTCCTCATAGACTGAAATAATCCCTTCCTGAGCCTTGCCTGGCCTTGTGGAGTGTGGAGAAGGCAAGAACAAGACCCCTCCCTGCCAGCCCTGGCCCCAGGGAGCCCAGGGGCAGGTCCTGCCTGCATTGACCATAACAAAGATCCAACTTTGTCCTGTGAAAAAGAGACTGTTCCAATAATTAAATCACGGTGACAGAGGCTGCTCAGAGCTTAGAAGAGCAAATCTAAATTCATTAACTACCAGAATTTAAGGACACCCCCCGAGAGCCTCCTCTCAGGCTGCTGATAACCAGGGAGAGCAGCAGCTCCTGGGAAGGCACACACTGCACTGTTTATCTAAAGGTCTGGGGGTGGGAGGCAGAGAAAGGCTCAGGGGCAGCTCCCAGAAGTCTCCCTGCCTGTGCCAGGCCTTTCAGTGCATTATCTGGAGCATTTACTAAATTCAACACATCTGGCAGAGAGGGCTCAACTCCTTTATAAAATACAAACCCATTTTCATGGTCAATTCTATAGAGAATGTTACACCTAAAGCATATTCTGATGGGTAGAAAGGACATAAAACACCCTCCACAACAGACATTAATTAAGAGGAACAGCATAACATATCAGGAATACACTAATGCCCAAGAGCACCAACCTGTAACACCTGTTAGATGAAAAGAAGGTTGTGGCATTAAATCCACAGGGCTTCAGTTTTACACCTCCCTTGGTCTTTGCTGTAATTGATGTTGATTCTCCACTTTAGGAAGTCACATTCCCCTTCTGCCCACTTCCCAATGGATGCAGTGGATGAAGCACTCTGGGATCACACCCAACTTCACAGTGGGAAGTCCATTTCTCCAAGAGTTTCTATTCCATTGGCAGCCACACACCACTGCCCCTGAAATTCCAGGGGCATTTCTCTCCCTGGAAAATTGAAATTTCTCTCCCTGGAAATCTGAAATGTGTACAGCCAAAACCTTTGCACTTGAGGTTGGGTTTATATTCAATATTGGGAGCAACACCATTAAGCTTCTATGGAAGGAAGAATTACATTAAATAATCTCCTCACAGGAAAAAAGTCTATTTTTTATTAATTCTGTATTAATTACTTACTTTAAAGTCAAAACATTGTGCTATCTTTTTTCAATGTAAGTTGAAGTGCAGGATGTTTCTCTTTAAGAGAATTTTGTATTACCTTTCTCTTTGTTTTTTTTTAAGACATTAGAGCAAAATACCAGTAAACCAAACCTTTTGCTTCTCCTGACACTCAAAGCCCCTGCAGGTGAGAAGTTCAAAAGAGTTCATGCAGCTAAACCCACATCTTTTTCTTCAGACTCAGTTGCCTGACCTGAAAGCACACAAATATGATGGATATACAGCATGAGATGAAATTAATCTGAAATAAAACCTCTTTCCAGACACTCCATTCCACGGTTGGCTTGTTTACATCAGTCATGCTAGTCAAACATTGCAGTGTGTAATTATTATGGAGTTATACTCTGGCTTAGAGATCAGGGCTACTATTAGACAAAATCCTTTCCTACCAGCCTCTCAATTACTGTATTTCTAGTTAATGAGCATTGAGGGAGCAATTTCATAGATAAAGATAATCCTCCCTTCTACAGCAGCAGCAGGAAATGAGCCTCTGGATTCCCCTGGTGCTGGTTCTGTTCCAGAATGACCAGCAGCACTGCCATCCCCATGGGCACCAAGTGTGGGGGAACATCCAGGGATGTGCTTCTTGTGATTTGCAAATGCAGCAAAATCATCTTCTGTCTCAAAAAAAATAATTACCAGTAGAGTCTGTCCCATCTGTTTTAGAAGTCAAAGTACACCTGAACAAACATTCCTTGACTGGAAGCACTTCCCAAAAACCTGGGGAGTGACAGGATTGCAAAGGGGAGTCTCCTGGGTCACCCAACAACCAGGGAGTGTGGAAAAGGGGTGCCAGGAAATGGGTGCACAAGGAAAGGACTCTCACTCTGCCCCTCTGCATCACCCTCCCAGCTCTGCAGGTCAATGGAACCTCTGCTACACCCACACAAAGTGTCCACAAGGAGCTCTGGAAAAGGGTCTGCACTGCCACTCTTTCCGTGCTTCCCCACTTACACACTGGGAGTGAGAAGGTGTGGTTGGACTTCACTGAACTACACGGGCAGAGACCTGGAGGGGGATTGCACTTCTTGTGGTTTCATCTTCACTGAAAAACTCAAAAACTCAGCTGAGCATCAGTACACTCATAATCTGTAGGTGTCAAGGTATTAAATGATAAAATAAAAAACGCAGAAAGCAACTAGTGAGGAGCCACAATTGAACGTAGTTTGAAACACATTGTGTTCCAGAATCAGACTGGGAGGGAGGGAAGGGTCTCACCTGAGCAAAACACAGAACACAGGTGGCTTTAGAAATCAAGGGACAGCAACTCTAAATACAGAGGGACAGAACAGCCACACAGCAGCACCCGTGAGCAGGTGCTGCCAGCCCTGATCCCTCCAGGGGAAAAGCAGCTGGAAGAGTGGGCAGGGAGGGGAGGGCAGGGAGGGGAGGGTGGGGAGGGGAGGGCAGGGCAGAGAGGGCAGGGCAGAGAGGGCAGGGCAGGCAGAGAGGGCAGGCAGAGAGGGCAAGACAGGGAGGGCAGGGCAGGGAGAGAAGGGCAGGGAGAGAAGGGCAGGGCAGGACAGGGCAGGGAGGGCAGGGAGAGAAGGGCAGGACAGGTCAGGGTGGACAGGGCAGGGAGAGAAGGGCAGGGCAGGACAGGGAGGACAGGGCAGGGAGGGCAGGAGGCTGCACAAAGCAGGCACTGAGCAGCCCCGGACTCCTCGAGGTTCCTGCCAAAGCAAATGCCCCGAGTCCTTTGTTCACAGAAGTCTCCTGAGCGAGTCATTTACCTTCGCAGCAATGACTTCCAAAATCAGCGCTAAGCAAACAGCCCCACTGGAGTGGCTGCAGCACTTTCTGTTTCACATTCGTGCAGCTGTTTCACTAATGCACTGCCTTAATCCACGGCCTTCCAGTTGGGACGAGACAGGCTATTTCCAGCTGGTTTTTCCCCTGCAAAGCAGTGAGTTTACAAAAGGAAAAAGCTGTCTGAATCCCTTCCTCCTCTTTTATCCTTCCTCGAAGCCTTCTGTCAGAATTTGATCAAGCTTTGTTTAAAGAACTTCTGTGGTACCCTCGGCCTTTCCAGGTGGGTCCCACGGGAAGCAGCTCTACCAGACACAACACACGAGGCAGATGATGCATCTTCAGCCAACTTCAGTGATCCAAATTCACTGTACTGCTTACTAATATTTAACGGAACGAGGTGCTCAGGGATGCAGCTCTTTGTGACCCCACAAAGCCGAGCACAGCAGGGGCCCGGCTGACTCAGCTCTGATAACTCACTCAAAGAGCTTCTCATCTCTCCCGGGGCTGTGCTTCACAAGCACTTGTATTTGGCTCAAAAATTCAGAAGGAATCAAATCCAGAGGAGATTTCCCTGTTCTTCACTAACTCAGCACAAGCAAATGGGAGTTTGGGTGTATCCAGTTTGAGTTTTCCTCAGTTCAGGAAAGAGACTGAGGGGCTGGAGCGGGGCCAGAGAAGAGCAACGAGGCTGGAGAAGGGACTGGAGCACAAGTGCAGTGGGGAGAGGCTGAGGGAGCTGGGGGTGTTCAGCCTGGAGAAGAGGAGGCTCAGAGGTGACCTCAGCACTGTCTGGAACTGCCTGAAGGGAAGTCCTGGCCAGGTAGGGGTTGGTCTCTTCTCCCAGGCACTCAGCAATAGGACATGGGGGCACAGCTCAAGCTCTGCCAGGGGAAATTGGAGAGCAGAAAAAATTCTTTGCAGAGAGAGTGCTCAGGGATTGGAATGGGCTGCCCAGAGAGGGGGTGGATTCCCCATCCCTGGAGGTTTTTAAACTGAGCTTGGCCGTGCCATGATCTGGTAAAGGCAGGGAAGGCAGAGAGCCTGCAGAGCCAGGCAGGGAGAGCACCGAGGTAACAAGCTGGTAATTTACATTTCTGGCATTTTACAGTAAAATATTCCAAAGAATCTCTCTTAATACAAAGGTGATCCGTGCAGATGACAGGACACACCTTCAGAGTTGCTCTGCTTTGGTACAGGACACTAAGACTGCACAATCAATTTAGCTTCTATTAATTACAGATTATTACCTACAAAAATTGGGTTTTACTGCATGTTTTTGAATAACTCATATGAGAACAACTCCTCAAAGAAACTGAAGAACTGAAAGGAGAGACAGGCCAAAAATAACCTTATCAGTTACTGAAAGGACACGTTTGAATCCCCAGCCAAGCCTCCTCCCCACCACATTCCCACAGCATCCAGCTCTAATACCCATCCTGAGAGACACTGATGGACTGGGCAGGGTCCAGAAATGAGTCAGGAAAGCAAAGACAAGGGCTGAGAAGTTCCACAGGTCCCCCAAGAGTTTTGTGGAAAGCCTCCAGTGTTTCTGTGGAACACAGGGAATTGCAGTGTCCCTCTGCTCTGCAGGAGGAACTCAACCTTCAGATGACAAATGAAGTGTGCCCTTCAATTAATTCATTCATTTGGAGGCATGACAGCAACTAACAATCAACAACCTTGAAGTCTGAAGTGGGCTCTCATTTACAGGAAATTATAAAATCAAGATTGGTTCTAAGATACACTTCGAGCTACTTAAATGTTGATTTTAAGGAGTCCAAACGCCTCTGACTCGGAGGAAGTCAGCAAATTGTTTGAAAAAGTCCTTCTGGTTTTGTGACTCCTGACTCACAGAGCAGACAGCACTTTGAAAAGTTGTCTCAGCATGAGGCTGAAGCCAAAAAAAAGAAAAAATATGAAGAACAAATTGAGACCAGGGGCAGGCAGAGTCAGGTGAAAAGAAGAAATGACCCAGAGTTATTCTGAGAAATGTCTTTTTTTTCTTTCTTTTTTTTAGAACTGTATGAAAAATAAGAAAGGGACAATATCTCAGAAATCTGAATATTAAACAATCACAACAGGCTCAAAGTTTCTGTGACATTTAAAAACAGACATTCACAGAAAAAGCTCCTGGTTTCCCTACTAAGAAGTTCACAAGTCCCCAGTGTTGCCAGAGTGAGGAAAATGTGACTCCTCAGGCAGGCAGAGTCTGAGACCAGAACTCTACAGGGGGACAGTGGGAAATCTCTTTACTGTTATTTTTTGAAAGATCTAAAGTTTTACTGTGAGTTGTCTGAGCTATGAAAGGGCTCCTCACTTCTTGCTGTCCTGGATCAAAAACAGCGTGGCCAGCAGGCCCAGGGCAGTGACCCTTCCCCTGTCTCTGTGTTGGGGAGGCCACACCTTGAGTGTTGTGTTCAGTTCTGGGCCCTTCAGTTGAGGAAAGAGATTGAGGTGCTGGAGCGGGGCCAGAGAAGAGCAACGAGGCTGGAGAAGGGACTGGATGTGGCACTGAGTGTCCTCTTAAACACCTCCAGGGATGGAGAATCCACCATGTCTTGATCCAACCCCACTGTGATCACCAGCCCAGGGCACAGAGTGCCAGAGTGATCCCAGTGGGGTTGGATCAAGGGTTGGAATTGATGATCTCAGAGGTCTCTTCCAACCCAACTGAGAAGAGAAGAGCAACGAGGCTGGAGAAGGGACTGGAGCACAAGTGCTGTGGGGAGAGGCTGAGGGAGCTGGGGGTGTTCAGCCTGCAGAAGAGGAGGCTCAGAGGTGACCTCAGCACTGTCTGGAACTGTCTGAAGGGAAGTTCTGGCCAGGTGGGGGTTGGTCTCTTCTCCCAGGCACTCAGCAATAGGACAAGGGGGCACGATGGGCTCAAGCTCTGCCAGGGGAAATTGAAGTTGGAGATGAGAAAAAAATTCTTTGCAGAGAGAGTGCTCAGGGATTGGAATGGGCTGCCCAGAGAGGGGGTGGATTCCCCATCCCTGGAGGTTTTTAAGCTGAGCTTGGCCGTGGCACTGAGTGCCATGATCTGGTAAAGGGACTGGAGTTGGACCAAGGGTTGGACTTGATGATCTCGGAGGTCTTTTCCAACACAAACAATTCTATGATTCTATGAGTGGAAAGGCCCCCCCTGTGCTGGACCTACCCAGAGGATGAGCAGGGGGAGTGATGGCTTCTTTCCGTGGGGAAGAGGAATGGGAAATGTCACCCAGGCAACAGAGTGAAGAAACAGAGCTCAGCCTGTTGAAGAACAGTCACTGGAAAGAGGAAGAATATCTCAGAGTAGAGAGCAAGGAGGAGGCCTGGAGGTGGTGGGGGCAGATCTTACCTGTGTGTGTATCAACATCTGGGAGCAAAGGGGAGGCAGCAAACCCCTCCCAGGGCACCCAGTGACACTGTGAGTGGGGACACAAACTGAAACACAGGGACTGGCACTGCAACCAAACACAGATGGTTGTATTGGGAAGAGGTGGGCAAGGCAGGTTTTGGAGTCTCCATCCTTGAAAATACTCACAATTCCACAGGACACAGCCCTGAACAACCCACTGCAGGTCCTGCTCTGAGCAGGGGGACCTGGACTAGATAATTTCCAGATGGCCCTTCCAACCTCAACTATTCATGTGATTCAGTGACCTCAAGATGAAAAAAAGTATAAAATAAAGCAGAAATCAGAGTAATGTGTAGCTCTCCTGAGCAAAGCTCCTCCCAACTTCTTATAGCTGAATTATGGAAGACAAAATAACACCCAAAGCTGTGAGGAAGGAGACACCTGAAAGCCTCTTTGCACTGGGCCAGTTTCAGCTCCTTTACAGTTTCTGCAGCTCTTGGACAGACTGAAATGACAGGAGCCAGAAAAATGTTAACATATTTGGAACACTCTTCACTTGTAAATTCCATGGATTTTGACAGCATGAAAGTGTAAATATCCTCTGATTCATCCTTTTAGATTTGTTTGACATTGTAATGTGTTGTAATTTATTGGGGACAGCAAAAGACCAAAGAAAGAGAGAGAAAGGTATCTCACAGCTAAGAGAATCCCTTCCTTATTATTCTCTACCATTTGCAGAGTAATTTATTTTAAAGCTTGTTGCTGCAATCCAGCTTTAGGAAGAACTGGCAGCTACATCTGCCCTGAAAAAAAATCATCCCTTTCTCTCAGCCTTCAAGGAAATCCCTCATATACTCAGAGCATCAAAGGCCTTGGACAGACAGAAAGCTGGCAGAACAAATGGATTGACCATTCCCTTCACAGCTGCTGTAGCATTAACTTAATATTGACTTAATTCTCCCACCCCAGACTCCAGCTCCCATTTTCAGGCTAAATGTAAAGAACTTAATAGAACTTAAAAGTATTAAAAATACCTCTGATAAAACACAAACCTAAGCAGATGCTACTTAAGTGTAAAGAGTGAGATATGCAGTACCATTATTAGCTTTATATAAGGAAAGAGACACTGGCACATGCAGGAATATAATTATTTGTACAAGGAACATGGTTTGTGTATTATCAATATCTTGATAAGTACTGCAAATGAAACAGCACTAGAAAAGAACATCCAGTCTTCCAATTACACAGATCCTCCTTTTCAGGACATGCAAAAGTGTGCAGGGCCATGCAAACATCAGGTCCCCAAATTCCTGGAGTTAAGGAAGAGTTACAGGTGAGGGATTGCCAAGTGCTGGGGCTGGAAAGTCAGTCCCAGTCAGCCCAGTGACCCCCACCCTGTAGCACCTCCAACCCTCCCCAACTCCCACCCCAAACAGACCTGGGATAAAATATCACCATTCAATTAAAAAATCATTATTTGGTCCCTTAAGTAGCTCCTGAAGTAGAAGCTGTGGTGAAAATTTATCAGGCGTTTTCCTCCAAATGGAATATCTGCTCCAGTACCCAAAGAGGTCTGTAGGACATGAAATTTTAAAGGAATTTTTAATGTCTTTCCAGGGTTTATAATACCACAAAGAGATACTCATCATGTGCTTTCACCACAGCAGACAAATGGTAATGCCACTTTCAGAGGGGTTTTGAACACAACTCATCCTCTGCTCTTGTTGAGCAAATTAATGGAGCAATAAATTTTTTAGTATCTCCAGATAAGACTCTTTACCTTCAGAAACCTGCTCAGTAAATTCACAGACTACAGAAGGGACCACAAACAATTATGTGGATTCCCTGAAAGGCTGGTCTGCTCTGAGAAACCTGAAATGTCAAAGGCCTGGGAATTTTCAGACGTGGGGCAGGTTTGGGGCAGAGCCTGAAGGTCAGATGGGAGGGTCTCCCTTATCAACGAGGTCATGTGCAAAGTTAAACTGAAACCAAGAGGAATGTACTCCCTGGAACCACAAGCACCACTCTGATTACAGTAAATGTATTTTCAAAGGGCAAGGAGGTTTAAAAGTGATGTTTAAGAGTGTATTTATCAGAATAAAGAAATATGTACATTGAAGAAGTTGTTCTCAGATAATTCCTGTAAGTATTTCCAGGGGCATGAAAGTTAAAGCTGCTCCAAAAAAGAAGTGTAGTTGTAACTATTCATCTACAGTTCCCACTGACTGAAAACAACAACAATTTCACCAGAGATTATAAAAAAACACTTCTATCTTTTCTGCCTATTTTCAACTGGTAAACTCCGTTTACTTTTGTTACAGTAAGACAATTTTGCTAATTTTATCTTGGACATTTTTCTTTGGTTAGAAAGAAATGATGATTCAAAGCCTGCTAATCTTTTAGGAGAGATGTGTGAGAAAAATGCCATTTTCTCTCTTTACAAGGGGAACGTGCAGACCCAAAAATAGACCCTTGTGTTTGAGCTGAGCAAACCTCAAGCAGACACACATCCAGCTTGAGAACAGGAAAGGAAATTCCACTGGAATTACTTCAGAGCTGTCAGGTTTTGGGGTTTGTTTTCACTTTTAGGAGGAGGTTTTGAGCATGTACAGTCTCCTCTCGACCTACTCCTACCTGGGTTATCTGACAAGGCTGAGTTCCTTAATCCACAACCCAGCTAATCCCACTGCTGCAAATTCCTTGCTGTGAGCTGGGGGCAGTTCTGCTGTGCCTCCTGGAGGCACACACTGTCCAAATGAGGCACTCACACCAATTCCCTCCTCTGGGGCTGCAGTCCCAACAGCTGAGCCTGGTCCTTTATGGGGCAGAACCCTGGAGCAACACTATAAACACACCCCAGGCTGAGTCTGTGCCAGCTGTGCCCCTGTGGCACCTGAGGGCTCCGGGCAGGGATGGTGCCCTGCCACCAGTGCCAACCTGGAACCTGTAGGAAGGACTCTGCCACCAGCCAAGGCCATTCCAGCTGCAGTTTGACCATCACCTCCCTGGCAGGGGGATCTACACTGTCCTGACTCATAGAAACCAAGCAGAGCAAAGCTGAGCTGATTCAGAGAGCTCTGCCCAACTCTAACACTGAACACTCATTAAAACAGGCAAATCCCCCAAACTCCCATTGGAACAATGTTCCTATTCCCTTTTCCAGTGTGCAGGAAGCAAAGCACTTCCACAGCACACAGCACTGTGGAGCAGCTCCTGGGCAGGGAGTGAGGGGCTTGTTTGGGGGGCTTTTGTCTCCTCCTGAAGCCAAACCCTTCCAGGAGGCTCCAGCAGGTGCAGTGTAGGAGATGAAGCAATGAAGTGGTTGCTGTCTGGTTCCCACACTGGTCCAGAGAGCTCCTCACTGCCTCTCCACGGGCTCAGCAATGAAGGACACTCTCCTGCTTCTCTGTGATTTTATCACAGGGCTCAACATAATGAAGGCAACGCCTCCCTTTGTGAAAAGGCAAGGTGAGATAAATGGCCTGGGAAACAAGCCCATGCCCTCCCTAAGGGCAGATTTCAGCATCATTATGCAGAACAGAAAGTGCCCTGAGCTTTGGATACACCCCAGGGGATGAGCCCCAGAGTGTGAAACGCCGAGGATTTCTCCAGGTGAGCACAAGTGTTGGTTCTGCAGGAGCCCCAAGCTCTGCCCTGTGGGTTGGGGCAGGTCTGCAGGTCAGGCGGTGCTTCCCCAATTCCAGCCAAAGGTCACCCAGGAATTGGGTGCTCCTGTCTTGAAAATCAACACAATTTTCCAGAATCACAGAATAGGTTGGGTTGGAAAAGACCTCCGAGATCATCAAGTCCAACCCTTGATCCAACCCCACTGTGATCACCAGCCCAGGGCACTCTGTGCCCTGGGCTGGTGATCACAGTGGGGTTGGATCAAGACATGGTAGATTCTCACTCAGTGCCACATCCATAGAATCATAGAATGGATTGGGTTGGAAAAGTCCTCTGAGATCATCAAGTCCAACCCTTGGTCCAACTCCAGTCCCTTTACCAGATCATGGCACTCAGTGCCACAGCCAAGCTCAGTTGAAAAACCTCCAGGGATGGGGAATCCACCCCCTCTCTGGGCAGCCCATTCCAATGTCTGAGCACTCTCTCTGCAAAGAATTTTTTCTCATCTCCAACTTCAATTTCCCCTGGCAGAACTTGAGCCCATCGTGCCCCCTTGTCCTATTGCTGAGTGCCTGGGAGAAGAGACCAACCCCCACCTGGCCAGAACTTCCCTTCAGGCAGTTCCAGACAGTGCTGAGGTCACCTCTGAGCCTCCTCTTCTCCAGGCTAAACACCCCCAGCTCCCTCAGCCTCTCCCCACAGCACTTGTGCTCCAGTCCCTTCTCCAGCCTCGTTGCTCTTCTTTCAGGGAACTAAACACTTTCACCATTAACTCACAAAAACATTTAGGTCTTGCAAGAACCCACCACTCAACAGAACTCACTGATTTATTTTGTAATCACTGTGTTTTAACAGACACACAAGCCTGATATTGGAAATTAATGATTTTTCTCTTGCTGAAGGTTGAGCCATACAGAGATCAGTGTTATGAGGCTTCCACCACAACAAAAGGCCCTTTTTATTAATGGCTCCTTTATCATTTAAAACATGTATGTTGTTACTTAAAATGGCAAATTGCTTTGCACTGTCCTTGAAGTGCATTGCATAAATATTGTATGAAAGCCTTAAGCTTACACTTCATAAATAATTTATTCTTAAAATACTCTTCCATGAGCCCACCAGCTGGCAACAAGTTCAATTTTCTGGTAAAAACACTCATTTATTGCCAGTCTCACTTCAACCTGCTGAAGATTTGCTAAAAGCCACCCATGATAGATGTTGTAAGGACTGAAATCAACCCAAACCTCAGGAAGCCAAAAAGCCTCCTGGTCCTCACAGGTTTTGTACCTCTGCATAAGCAGCTTCAGGAAAAGCTGAAATCTATTCAAGGAACCTTTCAAGCACAATTTTCTGATAACCTGGCAATGATTTATAGCACATTATATGATGATCAGGGAAGTTTATAGATTCCATTACATTTCATTTCACTCCAGTCCTTCCTCCACCATTTCCATTTCATGTTTCTGCATTTAAACTGCTGTACAAACTTGTTCAAAGTGCCAGACATTAAAAAAAAAAAAATCAAAGGAAATTTCAGATAATTAACTTTGATGAATGAGCATATTTTAATTCATGTCTGGTAATATTCTTGTTAATGACATGTCTGCTTAGGACATCCATTAAAAGTCCATTAACTTAACAGGGAAAGTCTAATAAAGTTATCCTGGAAATTTTCTGGTGTATTAACTTATGGACTTTTAATGAATATCTGCTGTAGGAATTGCTATTAGCAAGGCTACCATTCTAATTAAACTTGGGCTCTGAGAGTGGGAAAAAAGGTATAAAGATAACAACAAGCAGAAGTAGCACTTTTTTTGACAATTACTATAAGGGAGATTGGTTGCAGGTCCCAAATCATGCCATCAGTAACAGCAATAATTGATTATCTCATGGCTTTGTTTGTAGCCTGCCATCCAACACACCCATATGGAGGCATTGCTGGGGCTCCTATTTACTCCTCTACTGTTGAGACTGAACAGCACAAAAAGGCTTTTGGGGCCTTTCACAAGGATAGAAGGTGAAAAATTTAAACAGTTTCTCAAGACAATGCAAGGTAAAAGATGTATTTAGGAAAGCTGGTCCCTGTGGGCATCCAGCCCTCTCAGTGACTCTGCTACATTCCTGCTGACAGTCACAACTGGACATCTTTTGATATGTATACACCTTTAATTCATAGAATCACACAATGGTTTGGCTTGGAAAGGACCTTAAAGCCCATCCAGTCCCACCTCTGCCAGGGGCAGGGATACCTCCCACTGTCCCAGGGTGCTCCAAGCCCTGTCCACATTATATATGTTTATATCTTTTATATATATATAACTTTTTATTAATATGAATATATATATAAATCAATGCTCTGATATACCTATTTTTTCATACTTATCCTTCACCAAATCTTCCAAACCAATCATTTCCCAGAAAGTGTCATCCCAGCCTCTGTCTGACGTGTATGTCCACTTGCACACCACTGTACAGAGGGACCTACAAAAGAGACACCACAGAGTCAGGCCAGGGAGCACAGCTGGGTTTGAACCTGTCACCAGATCCAAAGGGTCCCTTCCAAACTGGTCACAAACTCCAGGCAGAACAGTAACCACAGAGTCAGGCACAGGAGCACAACTGGGTTTGAACCTGTCACCAGATCCAAAGGGTCCCTTCCAAACTGGTCACAAACTCCAGGCAGAACAGTAACCACAGAGTCAGGCACGGGAGCACAGCTGGGTTTGAACCTGTCACCAGATCCAAAGGGTCCCTTCCAAACTGGTCACAAACTCCAGGCAGAACAGTAACCACAGAGTCAGGCCAGGGAGCACAGCTGGGTTTGAACTCATCACCAGATCCAAAGGGTCCCTTCCAAACTGGTCACAAACTCCAGGCAGAACAGTAACCACAGAGTCAGGCCAGGGAGCACAGCTGGGTTTGAACCTGTCACCAGATCCAAAGGGTCCCTTCCAAACTGGTCACAAACTCCAGGCACAATGGTAACCACAGAGTCAGGCACGGGAGCACAGCTGGGTTTGAACCTGTCACCAGATCCAAAGGGTCCCTTCCAAACTGGTCACAAACTCCAGGCACAATGGTAACCACAGAGTCAGGCACGGGAGCACAGCTGGGTTTGAACCTGTCACCAGATCCAAAGGGTCCCTTCCAAACTGGTCACAAACTCCAGGCACAATGGTAACCACAGAGTCAGGCACGGGAGCACAGCTGGGTTTGAACCTGTCACCAGATCCAAAGGGTCCCTTCCAAACTGGTCACAAACTCCAGGCACAATGGTAACCACAGAGTCAGGCACGGGAGCACAGCTGGGTTTGAACCTGTCACCAGATCCAAAGGGTCCCTTCCAAACTGGTCACAAACTCCAGGCACAATGGTAACCACAGAGTCAGGCACGGGAGCACAGCTGGGTTTGAACCTGTCACCAGATCCAAAGGGTCCCTTCCAAACTGGTCACAAACTCCAGGCACAATGGTAACCACAGAGTCAGGCACGGGAGCACAGCTGGGTTTGAACCTGTCACCAGATCCAAAGGGTCCCTTCCAAACTGGTCACAAACTCCAGGCAGAAGGGCAACATCAAAAAAACTGGTTGGTCTTTGGAGTGCATGTCTTGAGGACCTTAAAAGGACCTTGTGTTTCAGATTCCTCTCTGCTGAAACAACCCCAGGTCTGGTCACTTCAGGGCATAAATCAGTCAAGCAACAAGCCCTGGATTGCCTGGAGGACAGCAGAGCACGAGCCCAGCAGCAGCTCAGAGTGCTGCTCCTCCAGGCTGAGCAGCTGCTCTGCACACAGCATGGCCTTAAAAAGCTTTTTATTTCTGATTTTCAAACCAAGTCTCAATTCACAGGGGATGGTGCATGTTCAGGGCTCATTCTTGCCAAGCTGAGGCTGCTCTGCAGGAGCAGAACACGCACAGAAGACAACACCACCTGCAGGAAGGGCTGCTGTAACACACAGAATGGTTTTCTCCCAAAATTATTGATATCCCCTCTCTCATTCCTCCCAAAATACAAGATTCCTCAAGATTTAGCATTACAGAAGCTGTTCTCTGTCTGAACACCAGGAATCATCTCAGAGGATCAGTATTAAACTGTGAGAAGTGTTGAACTTGAGAAGTCATTGAACTCAGAAGTGTTAAAAATGTTAAATATCACAGAAAACTGCAGCTCATGCAGGCCTGGGAATATTCACTGTCCCATCAAGGGCAAAGCCAACTCAGATGCATCTCAGGGAACCAGAACACCCCAACTGTTCTCCAAGACAAACCCTGTTCAGAGCTGGACTGTCTTTGGTGTTTTACCAGAGAGCTTTTTTCTGACTCATTTGTAGCCAAGGTGACCCTTCACAGATACACTTTCTTTACCACAATGCTACAATTTGGACATGGATCTTCAAAACAAACTCAATTTTACTGAAGCATTTGGCTTTTTCTGGCAGTTTTGCACAAGTAAAATCCAAATAAAATTCCTCTCTACATTTTTTTGTTTGTTTGAGTAAAAGGAAACTTTCTCTTTCATCCAAGGGAACTACCTAAGGATTGCAACAGGAATCACAGAACGGGTTGGGTTGGAAGGGGCCCTGAAGCTCATCTTGTTTCTACCCCTGCCATGGGCAGGGACATCTCCCATCAGTCCAGGCTGCTCCAAACCCCATCCAACCTGGCCTGGGACACAAAAAGAGAAGTTATTTTTATTTACTATATCCAACCAAAGCTAAGGCTTCTGGACACTGATATCTCACTCACAGTAAACTAAATAAGAACAGAAAGAGCCTTTCCACACAGCTGGAAAATCATCTGCAACTCAGATCCCATGTTAGGGGTGTTCACAACAAGAACCAACCCCCTGTTTTGTGATACTGAGCAGGTTGGATGTTTCCCTGAACTCCCATTTTCTCGTCTAGGACAGAATGTAGATTTTTAAATGCATCAGGTTTCATTTCATCCTGTTGTGTTGCAGTGACCGTGTGGTCACAACCAGAGCTCAGGAGATGCTCATTCACATCCCACTGGTTATAAAGGTGTGTTGTTTGCACTTTGCTACAACAGAATTAAATAATTTTTTTTGAAAAAACCCTACAGAGTTAACTATTTATATCCCTATAAATACTATAGAGATCATTACAGAGCTGCTCTTAAAATACCTTTGACACCCTCAGCCCCTTTTTCTTAATAACAGTTTAAGAACAGATCAGACAATCAGAATTCAGTGTCTGGTGTGAACAGAGAAAAGCACATGACCTGTAACTACAGCAATGACAATGTTGATATAAGAAATTCCAATTTCCAAGGATTCAAAAGCCAGACACAGAGATCTAATTAGGACCTTTGACAAAAACTGGGTGAATAAATAAATTCTGGGCTGAAGAAAATACTGGGAAAAAATAAACATTTCCCCCAAAAAAGGGAAAAAAACCCTCATAAAAAGGGAAAATAAAAAGGGGTATTTGAAATAAAAAGCACTCATCACTTTAGGAAAAACTTAGACATAAAGAGTGAAACAACAATGCATCAAATTTTCCCAAATATGGGAAATACCAAATCATAACAAATTATCATCAGGACTGAGTGTGTCTTTTTCTAATTATGATCTAAAGACACACCCTGAAAAATGCTGCTATGAGGAGCATGTTGTGCACAGGGCCAGCTGTCCCTGGGAGCTGCCCCTGGGGCACACACACCCCATGGGGACCCCGGGCTGGGGGTGGAACAGGGACCCTGGGCGGAGGGTGGGATGGGGACCCTGGGCTGGGGGTGGCACGAGGACCCCGGGCTGGGGGTGGCACGGGGCAGCCCTGGGCTGGGGGTGGCATAGGGACCCCGGGCTGGGGGTGGCATAGGGACCCCGGGCTGGGGGTGGGATGGGGACCCTGGGCTGGGGGGGGCACGGGGCAGCCCTGGGCTGGGGGTGGCACGGGGCCCCTGGGCTGGGGGTGGCACGGGGCCCTTGGGCTGGGGGTGGCACGGGGACCCCGGGCTGGGGGTGGCACGGGGCAGCCCTGCCAGACCCCAAATCCCAGGGCAGGGCTCTTTGGCACTGAGCACACCAGGCAGGTTCCTAAATGCAACGTGCTCACAGGAGAAGGGTAAAGAGATGGGCTTTGGTTGAGTTTCAGACACAGCACTGGAAGGACAACACCAGATGAACCAACTGACTATTGAGGGGCTGGAGAGGTGCCAGAGAAGAGCAACGAGGCTGGAGAAGGGACTGGAGACAAGCCCTATGGGGAGAGGCTGAGGGAGCTGAGGGTGTTTAGCCTGGAGAAGAGGAGGCTCAGAGGTGACCTCAGCACTGTCTGGAACTCCCTGAAGGGAAGTTGTGGCCAGGTGGGGGTTGGTCTCTTCTCCCAGGCACTCAGCAATAGGACATGGGGGCACGATGGGCTCAAGCTCTGACAGGGGAAATTGAAGTTGGAGATGAGAAAAAAATTCTTTGCAGAGAGAGTGCTCAGGCATTGGAATGGGCTGCCCAGAGAGGGGGTGGATTCCCCATCCCTGCAGGTTTTGCAACTGAGATTGGCCATGGCACTGAGTGCCATGATCTGGTAAAGGGACTGGAGTTGGACCAAGGGTTGGACTTGATGATCTTGGAGGTCTTTTCCAACCCAATCCATTCTATGATTCTATGACTGGCAGAGCTCCAGGGGGAAGGTTCTGATGGAAAGCCCAACCCCAAATCTGAGCTGAAACACTGACATGTTCTGTTGGCAGGTTTTTATTTTCATGGCCACAATAAGGACCTCAAAATGCTGGTTGGAAACACAGTCCAAGTGTTTACCCTTCCCTGAGATTTAAGCTCCTTATTCCACTCTTGCTGCCACTCAGGTGTTGAATGAACAATATGGCTTTATCCAAATCCTTAACATCTCAGAGAAAGTGTTACACTGCAGAGAGGACCTCTGGTCTCTCAGATAACAGCTCAAGATAAAAGGATTTCTCTGTGATGTCCATAAAAATGGATTAACATCACCAGAGGCTTCAGAAGCTCCTGGGTGTGTGGAACTCAAATCCCTGCCCCTTCCCTGATGAGGTGCTCTAATAATCACACACAGGTGCTCAATTTGCATATTCTGAGGAGCTCTGGGCACTCACAGAGAGCACTTCATTCGTGGTTTGTCACTGTTGAGGCCAATATATATTAATTATATAGATTTATATTAACTTTATAGGAAATCACTCAGAAATTCTCCTTTCCCTGAGAACAGGAAAGCACAGCTCCTAACTTGGGCAAACTGGATCCAGGAAGACCCTACGGTACAGACCAAGTCACTACACCTACAAAGAAAGCCTCAGCTATGAGAAAATTCCATATTTCACAGCAACTCCTCAGTGTTCTGAGACGAAGGGCAGGCGTTAAACAGAAACAGAACTGATATTCACTGTGGTATATTCCATTTTTCCCAACTATTTGGCACTCCTGCCTCAATTATTTGGCCATAAACACCAGACTTGTGCTGGCTGAAGCTGGATGAACCAGATGGATGGGAGCAAATGTTCCTCTTGTTTTACTATCAGGATCAACTGGGTTCAAAGGTGCTGAGCTAACAGGCAATCCTGGAGGCAACAGCCCCCTCCCAGGGGATTTGAGAAGCTGTGCTCTGGAACACCTCAGTAGCACAAGCCAGGCTGAAACACCATGAATTTAAAGACTCTTTTCCTCAAGCATATTCCCAATACAATGAAATGAAACATTTCCTCTCTCTGTTCAGAACAAAAAGTTTTGCTTAGAATATTCCCACTGAAAAAAACCCCAACCCTTGTGCACGGAAAAATTCTTTTTTATTTAAACCAGATTTTCAACAGGAACGTGGTTATGTTTAGAGTTTCTTACAAATTCTGGTCTACAAAGAACTATAGGATGCTACTTGCATCCAACAGCCTCAAGAAGAGAAAATCCCTGCCACATTTGTCCCAAATGTTCCTTCTTACAGCATGTTGCACAATCCTTCCTCTTGCTGCCCACTCTGAGTTTTTGCCCATCTCTTGCTGAGGACCAACTGTGGATGTGCTGAAGTCCTGTATGACCAGAACCACAGCAATCTTAGAGACACAGAGAGGTTTTAGGGATAGAACACACTCTGGTAATTCCCAAAATGCTGTCTGCAAGCAACTACCTGCCCCCACTAACCTGCAGAAGGATCCAGGGCAGGGGGACTTGGGGTCACTCAGGTGCTCAAGGTGAGTTGGTGTGTGGCTCTTGCCACATTATCTGCCCATTCTGAGAATTATCTCTCACTCTGTGGTACTTCTTGGAGGGAAGGAAATCAGATACAGTCATTAAAAATGGGAAATGCTGCACGCTCCAAATCATCTGCATAAAAAGCAGCTAAAAGGGAAAGGTCACCAAAACCTTCTCCACAGCTCTTCAGTCACCACCTCCCACACCCCAGATGGGATGGAGCAGCATGGACATGACTCCCAGCTCTGCAGAGACTGTCCAGCCTGGGAGAACACCTGCTATGAAAATACAGTTGGGGACACTTCAGAACTGCAGTTGTCTCCTGGAAGTCATCCTAATTTTGAGTGGGCTCATAGGTGAGTCCTACTAACCAGCAGTTATTAAAAGCAACATTTTTTTCCTGAAAAGTGACCCCATCAGGCATTTCTACATGACCTTCCATTCCAGAGGGTTGGTACAATACTAGTTAGCCTGGAAAACAAGTCAGTCACCAGCTCTAAGGGCAGAGAACCCTGTCTGGGCCACCTAAAGGAAATGGAAGCTTTGCTTTCATTGCAGAGCAGAAGGATCTGCTTCACTCATCCCAGCTGCTCAGAGATGAATTTAAACTCATGATCTTAATTAGTTTTAGGCATCATTAACAGTGTAACATTTAATCCCAGGATGTGTTCTCTGGATCTCTGTCCAGGGGTGATGAACCAAAAGCAGCTGCACCTGCTGAGGGTGCACAAAGCTCAGTCCTACAGAAGCCAGAGGAGACGGTACAGTCGGATCCCAAAGGAAGAGCAAGGAGCAGGATAAAGTCACTTCCTGTGGTCTGTTGGGCAGATTTATTTAAGGCTACAAAGAATCAAGAGCTGAGAAAGCTTTATGATGCTGTGAAGGCAAGAAGGAGACCTGAAACAATGGAGTGTGGCTGTCACAGCACCAAATGTGTTTTCCCTTTTGTTCTGAAAGCTTTAAATTTAAAGCAGATTTTGAATTCAAATTCTGCCCAAGTGAACATCTCCACATACTGACATCTGGCCCAGGCTGCCAATGTCCTCCCAAATTATGCACCCCAGAGTCTCCAACTCTTCACAGGAATGAGCAATTCCTCGCTCTAACACAGACTGTGGTTTGTGCAGAAATGTTCCAGACAAAAAAAAATTAATACCCAGCACACACACTCCAGAATCCAAGAAGAGAACTGGGATTGGGGCCTGAAATCCAGCAAAGGTTATCACAGAGCAGTAGGAAATATGGAATTACTTCTGCTCTCTTGGGGCTAGTGGAATATCCATTAACAACTATCCTTTGGAACAGAACCCCACAGTTGGATGCACATCCACCACTGGTATTTACACCTGGCCTGCCAATGGCTCTGCCTGCTTGGTGTGCTTGGCTGCCTTGGGGGAAAGAGGGGAAGCACAGGGCAGTTTGTCCTAAGGGAATAATTCTGAGTAATGGGAATAAAAATGTGGCACCTGCTCATTCATTCAGCCTTGCAATGTATGAGATGCTGCCCATGCCCAGAGCTGGGAAAGGACTCAGAGGGGTGGGCAGAGCTGTCCCTGCTGGCACTGAGTCCCTGCAGTTCCTCTGGGGCACCACCTGGTGTGCCCCCAGGGCCAGGTGTGACAGAATCCCAGACTATTCTGAGCTGGAAGGACCCACAAGGATCATCGAGTCCAACTCTCAAGTCAATGGCCCACACAGGGGATTGAACCCACGACCTTGGCATTGTCACAACCAAGTTTGAACCAACTGAGCTATTGGGTCTGGTGAGCCTGGTGTGCTCTGCTTCCCATTCCTGCCTGGGCTTTCCTCATCTCCCCCTTCCCCAGCTCCTTCACTGCAGGCACACACACCAGGACACCTCAGGGCTGTCCCACCCACCCAATTCCCAGTTTTACAGCTCTCTGTAATTCCTGCCTTGGCCCCACAGCCCAAGGAACTCCTGCCTGTCCCAGCCCACTGTCCCAGCACAGCCCTGCAATGGGACTCCTGCCTGGAAAGGCTTTTCTTCACCCAACAAAACACTGAACAGGCCAACCACAGAACACAGACAGGTGGGGGAGCCTGTTTGGGACAAGGAGCAGACACATTCCAGTTGCACTCACAGGCCTGACTTTCAGTCTCTGTGTGTCTGAAGGCTCCAACTTCTTCAGTAAAGGTTGCAAGGAACTGACTGGAAGCAGAGTCAGCAATCCCACCAGCTTTGTCCTTCCTGTGCTCTGGGTAACACTTGGATTTATATCATTAAAACAGTCTGGCTGCCATTTGGATTATTTTTAAGGAAGTTAAATATCACAGCAAAAGGAAAGTTTTCTCCCCACTTCGAAATCTCCACTAAAACTGCAGAGGAAAAAATAAGAATACAACCATGAATGATTGTATTATTGGCAATGAAAGACCAGTGTTTGTTAACACTCAGGTCAGTGGCAAGTTTGTCATATTTTACAGGTGGATTAGGATTAAACTCCAGATCTCAACATTTAAGAGTTAATGTTTGAAAAATTATTTGGATTTTTCCTTTTTTCCCTCACAATAAGGAAAACTGACTCTCAGAAAACAGCTCCTCAGTTTCAGAAAAAAAGGATTTAATAGAAAAGATTTCTTTATAAGGTAAGTGTGTAAGTCTGGTAGAAGAAACCAGTGACAAAGTCACCACTCCAAGGACACTGAGCAGCTCATGATCCACAAACTGGATACTTGAACCCACTGAGGATACTGATATTTGACTATTTAATACCTTTGCAAACCCTTTCATGCCTTTTTTGTTGTTGTTGTTGTTGCAAAAAATGATATTGAAGTACTACATTTGGTGTAAAGATTTCACAGGTTTTCTTTCCAATCTGCGTCTGAAATGTTTGATGCTGTAACACTTGGAGGTTTTTGGCTGCTTTTTAAGTCACAGCATTTTCAAAGCACGTCAGTTGCTGACTTAAAGGAACAGATTTTATTGTATGAAAAACACAATTCCCATTTGCAATTTTCTACACCCACATGTATAATTAATCTCCTCTGAATACAGCCACTCCCTGACAAGATTCCATGTTATATTTAAACTCTGGATGCCACTTGGAAGAGAAAAAAAGAAGAACAAAAGGATCATTTTCAAAGCCTACACAGCAGCACAAGGTTTCAAAGCAATGAAGTGCTTTAAGCTCTGCCATCAACCTTCTGACCACCCCAACCAGAGTGAGGAGTGACCTCCAGTTCCCCCCACAACAGGCACAGAAGCCTCTCAAGGAATGTGAAGATGCTCCTTGTGCTCCAGGAGAGGTGGGACACTGAGGTTGGGTTATTTAGATAAACCTGAGCTTAATGACAGACTGTTGGGAAGCCCCTTCTTGTGACTCTGAGACTCCAAGGATCAACAGAAAGAAAATTATGTGCTGGATGAGATACCTTAAAATTTCAACTTTTGTACAACTTGCCAGAAATGTGCAAGTGTTCATTTGACATCCAAGTATTATAAGAAAACTGGCATGTTTTACTATTTCATAAATACACACACATGTATTTATAGACATACAGATGTTTACTTTGGATTGGGAGAATGTTTGTCTGTGTTTGCTGCAATCTATTTAAACCTGTCCTTTAAAAACTACAAATAAATGTATCAAGCACTGCAAGTATCAGAAAGTCACACAGCAGAAGGTGAGTCACACTAATTACAATGAGATGATATTTCTTCTATTTGCATCAGAGTTCAACTCTTGTGTTTCTCTTCACAAACACTATCAAAACACTGAAATACTTGGACTCCTGAATTCAGCTTTCCTAGAAGTTCTGCCACCAAACCTGAAGGGAACCATCCATCTCAAGTGCAGCTTATTGAGTCAGATTAATCCCTTGTGAGCATCCAGTAATTTCAGTGGATTCAGACCAGGGATGCACTTAGTTAAACATGTTGAGTTGGACCAGAAAGTACAAAATAAGAAGATTTTATCCACCCACATATGCCTCACCATGTCATGAGGCAAAGGGAAGCAAACAGTCAGCAGACTGCTCAGTTCTTTTATTAATTTCATTCTGTATTATATTACAGACACCCAACAAAGATTCAGGCCCATTGTCTTCGGCATTGTTGAAAAAATCATAATGAGACACAGTCCTAGACAAAAAAATGTATTGTCTAGACAAATCAGACATTGCATGTGGGATTGGAAATATTAATCCATTCCCTTAAAAGATGGCAAACAGAGGCAAAAAAACCTGAGGGATTTGGCCAGGGGTCAAAGAGTAAACCTCCCTCAGACCCCAGAACTGAATGTTGAACTGCAGAGACTCAGCCTAGAGATGGAGCCAGGCAGGACATCAACAGATCCTGTGATGCTGAGGGTGTTAAACATCTTCTGGGGCACAACCACAGCCTAAATCTTTGAATGTGAGAGGAACAAGAAGCGTGCACATATATAATAAAAGTGAATCACTGTTTTAAGTAATCACTCTATTAAGTTTTAAAAGCTTAATAAGTAGAGGAGAGGTTATTAAAAAAAAATCATCCAAAACTGGCAAGGGAGACCAAAAGCCAAACTGGAGCTGAGCCCACGTCCCTGGGGCAGCCTCAGGAGCCCCCTCCCCTCCTGCCCCTCTGCAGCATCAGCAACCCCCCAGCCCCACTGCAGCACACAAACATCTGCCAAGCTCAGCATGTCAAGCAAACCACTCTGCAATAGGAAGCCAAATATTTATTGCAATTAAGAGGTTGTATTGAAAAAATGTATTTTGTCCTGTTACCTTCTCCAGGCAGTTAAAAGTAGGACCCAACTCGGACTGGCAGTGTCAGTGCCCAGAGCCAGTGAATGGCTCCCTCTGGAAGGCCAAGCCTGGGCAAACCTCCCAGAGCTCAGGGCTTCACCAAACACTCCATGAAGCTGGTGAAGAGATTAAGCAAAGGCTGCAATCACTGAGGAAAAGGGAGCTGGGTCAGGGTTCCCTCAGCACCCTGTGGCTTTTGCCAGACTGAGGTTGGTCTCTTCTCCCAGGCACTCAGCAATAGGACAAGGGGGCACGATGGGCTCAAGCTCTGCCAGGGGAAATTGGAGATGAGAAAAAAATTCTTTGCAGAGAGAGTGCTCAGGGATTGGAATGGGCTGCCCAGAGAGGGGGTGGATTCCCCATCCCTGGAGGTTTTTAACCTGAGCTTGGCCGTGGCACTGAGTGCCATGATCTGGTAAAGGGACTGGAGTTGGACCAAGGGTTGGACTTGATGATCTCAGAGGTCTTTTCCAACCCAAACAAATCTATGATTCTGCAAGCACAGGGAAGAATGAGCTGAAAGTCAATTCAAAATCCCTGTGTTGGAGGTCTGAGAAAAATGCTGTGGTCCCTCTTCAATGTTTTATAGTTTTTCAACCAAAAAAAAAAAACCAACATGACAATTTCCAGATTTATGTCTTACCAAATTATTAAAAGATGGAATTATAAAGATCACTGACAGGGAACCTGCACATTTTCATATGTGAGAAAGAACAAAATCAATAAATACAATTTTGCACACTATTATTTATTTATGAGGTTGGTCCTGCAAAGACTTAGATGTGAGTAACTTGACCTGACCCAACAGTGTCCCTGAGGTCAGGGGGAGCACTGATGAAGTCCCTTGTTGGCATAGGCAGGACTGGGCCTGGTTATTCCCTTCAGCAGCACCACAGGACACTCTGCCACTCTCCCTAGTTTGCACCTTGACAAAGAAAAGCACCAAGAGAATCAGCTCCCTGCTGGTCTGAGAGGTGAAAGGCCAACTTTCACAAGACACAGACTGAAATCCCAAGGTCTGAATTTAACCAAGTTCTCCTGTCCTGACTTGCCACGGGTAGCACCAGAATGACGAGGAGGAACAGCACAAGACCTGCAGGAACCAGAGATGTGCAACTCTGCAGTGCAGAAATTAAAACCATAAATAAATCCATCTGCATCCAGATCAAAAAATAACAAGTCCCATCTAAAAGGCAGCAGTTACCTCAAGAGAATTTTCTGGAAGAAGGAATAACGTGTCATACCATGGACTAAATTCCCAGTTCCTGAACACCTGAAGGTGCTTTTGCCACCCAACAAGTGCTGCCAGTCACATTATTCAGCTGGAGCAACACACCCCATGAAAATGTCCCTGAGTTTTCCAAACACACAGTTTCTTCCTAATCAGTGCCAATTAATCTCAGCCAACAACCTGCAAGCTGTTTCCAAATTGGTATCAGAGTCATCCTGAAATGTCAAACTGTTCGAGGCCACAAGCGGCCAAAAAGTTCAGAGAGGGAAAAAGAACAGTGTAAGAAGAAACAGTTCCCCAAACATTCTGTAACCAACAGCCTGTTCATACCAACATGCCATAAAGGCCCCAGCACAGCACAGCACTTAAGCACAGGCTTTACCTTTTTTACCTTAAGTGCTTTGCTGGAGAAGGGCCCAAAGAGAAGAACGAGCCTGGGGAACTGCAAAGCCTCCAGCACTGCAGGGACTGCTTTGTTTCTCCAGCCCTGTTGTCAGTAAACACACACTTGGGCTCAGCATCCTACCCAGGGCATTGAACCCAAACCACAAACAAAAGGACCTGGGACAACCAATCTCTTCATAGAATCATAGAATCGATTGAGTTGGAAAAGACCTCCGAGATCATCAAGTCCAACCCTTAGTCCAACTCCAGTCCCTTTACCAGATCATGGCACTCAGTGCCACGGCCAAGCTCAGGTTAAAAACCTCCAGGGATGGGGAATCCACCCCCTCTCTGGGCAGCCCATTCCAATGTCTGAGCACTCTCTCTGCAAAGAATTTTTTTCTCATCTCCAACTTCAATTTCCCCTGGCAGAGCTTGAGCCCATCGTGCCCCCTTGTCCTATTGCTGAGTGCCTGGGAGAAGAGACCAACCCCCACCTGGCCAGAACTTCCCTTCAGACAGTTCCAGACAGTGCTGAGGTCACCTCTGAGCCTCCTCTTCTCCAGGCTAAACACCCCCAGCTCCCTCAGCCTCTCCCCACAGCACATGTGCTCCAGTCCCTTCTCCAGCCTCCTTGCTCTTCTCTGGCCCCGCTCCAGCCCCTCAATCCCTTTCCTGAACTGAGGGGCCCAGAACTGAACACAACACTCAAGGTGTGGCCTCCCCAAGGCAGAGTCCAGGGGAAGGGTCACTGCCCTGGGCCTGCTGGCCATGCTAGTTTGGATCCAGGCCAGGATCCCATTGGCCTTCTTGGCCACCTGGGCACACTGTTGGCTCCTGTTGAGCTTCCTGTCCCTCAGTCCCCCCAGGTCCCTCTGCCTGGCTGCTCTCCAGCCACTCTGTGCCCAGCCTGGAGCGCTGCAGGGGGTTGGGGTGGCCAAAGGGCAGGACCTGCACTTGGCCTTATTGAACTTCACCCAGCAAAGTGCCATGGATTGGAAAGGAGCTGCAAGACTTGCTTGGGATTTCAGCTACTTATGAGGCACAAGGAGGAGCAGCAGCATCTCCACATCTCTTACAGCAAAACCCACCTGAAGGTCCCAATCATTGAATTCTCTTTTAGCAGCTCCCCACACAAGCCTGCACATATAAAAATGTGCAGGTTCCCTATGTCAGTGATCTTTATAATTCCACCTTTTAATTTGGTAAGGCACATAAATGTGGTAAATGGGAGGGGTTTTTGTTAAAACCATTAAAGAGGGACCACAGCATTTTTCTTCCACCTCTTACATCCAGCTCCACAGAACATATTTGAAGACCTCAGAAAGAGGCCACAAAGCTCTGCCAAGGGACCAGTGGCTCTTCTTGCATCTCCCTCTAGTGAAGGAAACTCAAGCTTGAGAAGATCATTCCTGACTCTGGGCTTTGGGATTGTGTCTTTTTTATTACCTCTGCTTTGGTCCATTAATAACATTTTTATATGTATCAAATTTACCCCCAAACCAAAATGAAAACAAAGTTCCCAAGAATAACTTAAGCAACGCACTTAAGTTAAAAAAAAAGGACTGGAGTCCAAAAATGGAAAGATGATTAGGGAGGTAGGTAAAGTCTGAATGAAATAATAATAAAAGCCCAGAGAACACATCATATATTCATAATTCTTGACTCATTAAGGCTCTGCATGACAGCTCTCCCAAGCACCACCACGGCAAACTCACTGACTCTTAAGCAGGAGTGAAAGTGTTTAAGCCCTAGGACAAATAATTTGAAAATCTCAGCACAAGTCTGATCTCAGAGAGTTTAAAGGAATGCAGACTGCCCAAAAACACAGCAGCTGTTTGTTTTTTCTGCCACCTTTCCAAGGTTCATGTCTGGAGTGAGGATAAACAGTTCTGAAAAAAAAAGTTATGTGGAGTTCAGACTTTAAGAAAATAAAACATCAGACTAGTATTTCTTCAAGAAAGAATGGAAAAAAAAAAAGCCCCAAACCTTAAATTATTCAGCCCTGCAAGTTCTCAGGTAGAGCTCTCAGGAGCAGAGGGACATGGCTCGAGGCTTCAATCTATTACAGTGCTTGCTCTGACCAGGCTGCATTTTCCAAAGCTTGTCCTGATGTGGTTTTCTTGAGCAATAATCCCCCAAGCAGAGTTTCAAACTTAATGAGGCCAAACTGTTCCCTATTTTATGCACACAAGTACAAACAGGGGCCCTTTCAGATAAACCAACAAGCAAATGAGATAGTGGATGAAGCTTTAATCAGCCTGCAGGGATTTCCACCAGCACAGTATCATAGTCAGGTTAATTTGTGCTGTGTCACTTTGGACATCCTTCTTTTTACTCTACCTCCTCCTTTCTCTGGTTGTGCCAAAGCAAATAAACACCTACTTTAATTAATTAATATGTCTCCTGATAGGTTGGGCAATCAGAAACCTCATCACATTTTCGGAGGTGTTTCTTTGATCCATGTTTAAAGAGACATGCCCTGCAAAAGAAAAGAGTTCCCAGGAAATTCCCTTGGATAACTTTCCAGTGGAGCTCGTTGGTGTAAATTTGGAATGTCTGTGTTGTCACAGGCAGGTCAGAAATAGCAGGAAACAGCAGCACCATGTTGAGATTCAACATCTGTTTATGAACTGCTCTTATACACAAAATGAAGAGCTGCCACAGGACAAAATATACAGAACCAGAATGTCTCAAACAAACTGGAATCCCTGCAGAGACTTCCCCTGTTACATTCACACCTGAAAATAAAATTATATCATGATATCTCTTTGTCTCAGAAGAGCCTGTATTTGGTATTTTATATACAATGATAAAGCAGCATCAGAAACCACCAAAACAGTTTCATGGAAGGAATTTCAGGAGGTGGAAACCACAGGAAAGTTGTTTTCTGTGTATTTTGTGGCATGTTCTCCCCCTCTCATCACTTTTAATTGCAATTAAAACACCTTATTGTGCAGATCCAGGCTCATCCCTCAGCAGGAAGAGCTCACACTGGAAAATGAGGCTGGAAGGAGAGCAGAGGATCTAAATGGTTTCAAAACTGAGTTTCAAACTGCAGTGAGTGAAAGTTGAAGTTATTTCCCTCATCCCAACAATGTGTACTCCATATGGATGAGAGTGAGTGGGATTTGGGGGTGGGGAGGGGTTTGGATAAAACCACAGGCTTATCTTTGCACATCCTCAAACTTTTCCCAATCACCTTCTGCAGCAGGAAGGGCTTTCCTACTTTCCTTCACACTTTGACAGTGGACAAACACGGGTTTTAACTGAGATCACAGAATCCCAGACTATTCTGAGTTGGAAGGACCCACAAGGATCATCGAGTCCAACCCTCAAGTCAATGGCCCACACAGGGGATTGAACCCCTGACCTTGGCATTATTACAACCAAGTTTGAACCAACTCAGCTAATTAGCAGCTCCAAGGGCAGGTTGAAGCTGAGTGTGAGCAACCTGAACCAAATAGATATAGAATTAAAAAAAAAATTAGTTTTCTGAGGTTATGTGATAGTAAAATATAAAATATTGGACTTCCCTTCACTTTAAAATTCAAGTAACAGCCATGGTGGGATCTGAAATTCCAGCTGTCCCACCCCCAGGAGAATGAAGCTTCCCAGGCATGCAGGGTCTGACAACAAGCAGCACAAGCCCAGTCCCCTCTGCTGGCTCCCAGTGCACCATCTCTGCCTCCTCTGCAGGCACAGCCAGAACCACCATCGGCATTTCATTACACAAGGTAGTAAGAAAATAAACAACCTTCCTTGGAATGCCTTTGATTCCATAAGCACAGATCCATTTCATCCACTGCAGGCTGAATTACAGCCTTTCATCTCAGGAGCAGCTTAATGGAATGGCACTGGAATAAAGGGTGGGGAGAGGCAAAACCAACCCCCTGGCCATCTAATGGAGCCCAATATGTATTTATACCATACCAGGCTGGCACCATCAGCCTGCAGTGGGTGCCACCAGCCCAGGCACTGCCCCCAGACAGTGCCCACATCTCCCCCAGAGGGAGCAGCAGATGGTCCATCACATCGCAGAAGTGACAGGACACATACACAGAAGTGCCTGCTTTGCTCAGACACATTCTTGAAGGCACTGTATCATTGATCTAAGATTATTTTTATAGGCAGATGACAGGTCAAGCATAAAAGTGCTCTGTTTTAAAGGTTACAGAGTTGGCAAGCTTGGTATCATCACTGCCACGGACAAAGAATCGCTGGCTTTTGAAGTCTTCCTTGTCAGGTTATTTACATTTCACAGTTAAAAGGCTCCTCTCTGGAGAACATGAATGCTAAAATAAATAAGAGAAAAAGTCCTAGGCAAGCTAATGCTCTTTAAAGAGATAATGTAAATCAACCCTGACACCATCAGTGTCATCCTAAAGCATGCTGAGAATTTCCAGGGAAAGTTACTCACATTAAGCAGATTCAGGTGGTCAGCCAACAAAAATAAAGCAAACCTGTAGGTAAAGTGCCTTCCTGGCCAAGGCTGTTGCTACAGCCATGGATTGCAGTGAAAGGGACAGGAGGAACACTCCAGTTTGGGAAGTCTGGAGGAAGAACTGGCCCAGAACAAATAATTTATAGTGTGATCTGTGAAAATGCCCATGGAATATGAGCCCTAATTCTCAGTGCAAGGCAGACAGAGAGCTGGATGTCCAGCTAAACTCCTGCAGGAATGTTACTCCTCAAATTATACAGCCCTTTTCCCAGCTATAAAATAATGATGCCACGTTCTTAACTTAAGAGCAGCATTTAAAGCCTGAATTTATTAAGACTCTTTCATATGCAAGGTAGTAAAGAAGAGTAAAGGTTTGGAGGGTTTTTTAGGGAAAAAAAAAGACAAGATGAAAGAGCTCCTTATGGGATAATGAATTTCTGTTGAGTTTTAACCCTTCTAAGCACTATAAGTGCACATACAAGGCACAGACTCCATGCCACACAGCTTTCTGTTCCCTCCCTGGATGAGAACACTCCTGGAATGTTATTGTTTTCAGGGGGTGGCTGGTCAGGATTTGCTGTGAATACTCAGATTATATATGTGCACCCTGAGCCGCTGCCAGGGCTGCAAATGACCCAGGAGCTCAAACACGGCTATTTCCTTATCTGGTTCCCTTTCCTGCCAGGAAGCAATTGCTGCACAGCTCTGGGGGACCCCAGAGCAGCCCCACAGGGGCTTTCCATGGGGCTGCACACAAGGAGGAGCTCAAAGGAGAGGGCAGAGTGGTTGTTACAGCCCTTGTGCCACGAGGGGCTGATCTCTGGGGGTGTTCACAGGAGCTGAACACCCTCAATGCTCAGCCTGGACATGGAGATGACTGTAAAAAGTGAGATGAAGAGAACTGAAAGTCAACAAACTCCTCTGTGGTTTCTGTCTTGTCTTTCCTCAGAATTTAAGGCCACATCACCACAACCTCCCTCAACAATCCCCCTCAGCCCCAGCACAGTCACCCAGAGCCACCACCAGTCAGGATCCCAGAGACTCCCAACCATCTCTTCACAAACTTTATTAAGTGAAGATTATCATCTGGAACTCAGAGAAGTTAATAATTACAGTGTTCATGTGCATCTCTATTGCTTCTGCACAGGATCAACAATGAAAGGGTTGTTTAAACAGCTTCTTTCCTTCCATGGAAAGCTCTGTGTGCACCACTCACCAGCTCAAATAAATGCTAATTATCACTATGGAAAAATAAAAGATGCACATAATATATTTATTTAAGAGGCTTTTTATGATGTAGGATGTTGTATTCTGAGACTGAAGAAATAAGATCTTTAACAACATTGAATGTGACCCCTGATTTTTTTATTATTTTCATTATTATTATTTATCTGAAGCGCTGGAGAACATTTTAACCATCACACAGACACACACACGCTCTCAAACCACCACACTAGGCAAGATCAGAGCTTACCAGCCAACAAAACACACATTCAACCCCTGAGATCACTTTCCTGAAATAGAAAACTACATATGTTTCTCAAATTTCACATCAAGCCCCTGCTCAGCCCGAGCTGAGTGCAGGGAGAGGGAGCCGGGCTGGCCTGGGGGAGCAGGACCTGGGACCAAAGGGCTGATCCCCCTCCTATCACCACCCCATTTCTGGGGCACAATCCCAGCTGAACAAACCCCCCTGTGGAACAGCATTTCTTGCTCAGGGAGCAGCCTTTGCTTTGTCAAATGAAGACACAGTGCCTGGGATTAGTGAGAGTCCCTGAGTTCAGGATGACTTCATGGTTGGCTCCGGGCTCGCTGTCTCCATGGAAAGCTGCCAGGAATACATCCCCTGCCTGCCCCAAGCCTCTCTGCACTGACCTGGCTGGCTTTTTTTGCCTTTCAGCAGCAAATGAGCACAATAGAAAACAAAGGGCTAGATCCTGCCACAGCTAATTAACAACCCCAACATCTTAAAAAAATAATCAAAGGAGTAAATATTTGAAGATCTCAATGCAAGGCTCTGCAATGCAGTGTCTCAATGTATGGCCAAAGCTGCTGCAAAGGGACAATGCAGGTTTTCTTCACAGTGAGACACTAAGAAGGGCTCCTGTTCTTGTGGAAAACACATTAAGCTCCTTTTGCTAATATTTTGTAAAGGGCACTTGTACAATAACAATGGCCAAGGCTTCCTGTTTGCCTGGGAGCTTCCTGGCCAAGGTTAACGAGACCTGCTAACAATTCTCTCCAGCTCTTTCAGGTTACTCTCTGCACTCAAGGACGTGCCATTTTTAAATTCAAACAACAACAACAAGAAGGAAATCTAACAGCAATGGCCCACACTGCACCTGCCCTTCACAGCCCTGGTAACTTTTCCAGCTACACATTTCCTATTTTCTGGATCAGTCTCTGTGTCACCAGTCTCTACAGAACATGTTTTGAATTTATTAAAAGCCTGAGAGCAAGAGAATTCTCTCATTTGGCAAAGATACAACCACAGGGCCACTTGCTTTTGGCTTCATGACAAGACATCCAGGGTACTTTGTTTGTCCAATCCACAAAAACACCATCTCTCCCCTCCCAACCAGCCCTTCAGGATAATTCTCCCTCCTCCAGAGACTCCTCCAAACAAGTCTGAGGTCTTGGGTTTCATCTCATAAACAGGACAGAGCCCCCAGAGCAGCTCAGGATGCTGTCCCTGCCACGTGGGCTCAGCACTGATCCCAACACCCTTTGGAAATCATATTCCCTTGGCCCTTCCTTTCCTTGGAGAGGGTGATGTTCAAACCAGCCACCTTCTGAAGGAGACACAAAACATAAACAAGCAGCCCAAGCCCAGCCAAAGAGTGCCCATTAGTCAGGGCAGGGCTGGCAGGGAAGGGAAGGGCAGCTGGCCCCAAAGAAGGGGTGTCTGCACTGCTGCCCTCACCACCTCCCACTGCAGCATTGCCCAATCCTGCAAACACACACACACACACACACACACACATCCAGCAGATAAAACTACTGAACTCACACCAGGGGGGGTTTTCAACTGCACCTCTAAACATCAGCTCCTCTTCCAAACTCTCTCCTTTCTCAGAGTTTCCAACCTATTGGGATGAAATATTTGGTGAGGACTCCCCTGACAGAGCAGCAAAAGCAAGAAACCTCCTTAGAGTGTGTGAGGTACCAATGGAAGAGATGAAGAGCCAAGAGTTGGATTAAGTTGGAGATCAGAAAAAAATTCCTTGCAGAGAGAGTGCTCAGGCATTGGGATGGGCTGCCCAGAGAGGGGGTGGATTCCCCATCCCTGGAGGTTTTGAAACTGAGATTGGCCGTGGCACTGAGTGCCATGATCTGGTAAAGGGACTGGAGTTGGACCAAGGGTTGGACTTGATGATCTTGGAGGTCTTTTCCAACCCAATCCATTCTATGATTCTATGGATGCGGCACTGAGGGAGAATCCACCACGTCTTGATCCAACCCCACTGTGATCACCAGCCCAGGGCACAGAGTGCCCTGGGCTGGTGATCACAGTGGGGTTGGATCAAGGGTTGGACTTGCTGATCTCAGAGATCTTTTCCAACCCAATCCATTCTATGATTCTAAGACAGGAATGAATAGCAATGAAATCCCAAATGTATTTATTCAGCTGCCTGAACACCTCTGAAGATGCAGATTTAATTCACTTCTCCAGATCACACAGGGGATACAACAGAGACCTGAATCCACACCCTTGGATTCCAGAGCATTTTCTTGGCTTAATGTTTGACTGAGAACTCCCCTCCCTGCAGTTCAGCAAAGCCCAGTCCCTTCCATTGGTCCCAGCAGGGTCTGCACCACCCCCAGCAGCATCCAAGGAGTTCTCTGGATTTCAGTCAGAGCCACCTCAAGCCCAAAGAGAAGCAACTGGAAACGTGTTACAAATAAACTTTAGGGCCCCATCACTGAAAGACTCAGCTATTTAAATGTGCACAAGGCAAGGAACTCATAAATGAAAGATAATTAGGCAAGGTATCTTTCTGTTGTAAATACATTGTATTAACAAGACACCACCCTCTCTCACACAGACTAACATGGGTTTTGTCCTTCCCAGAAGTGCCTTTTATCACCTACAACCATTTGCCTTTCACTTTGCAGCCTGTAATTACTATAATAGTATGAATTTCTTTCTTATAAAACTAATTTTCTCTGGAGAAACTCACGATCCTGAGATCTGCTGGAAGGAGATCATTTAGAAAAGTTCCCCCAAAGACTGTGCAATGTGTGTTCCACCCTCCTCCCTGCCATGATGACAAGCAGCTGAAGACTGACCAGACAATTATTTCCACAGGAAAATTACTTGCATCAACAGCCCTATATGAGATGAAGTCTCTACTAGGTAATTCCTTACTTTCCCCTAAATATGAACAAATCTAGAGGATAATAATATAGGAAAAAATAATCTGCACAAATCCTCAGTTTGTTCCAACTCTTCTTTTGGTGATTTTGGGAGGTGGCCTGTAGCAGTGTTGGACACTCCCTGCCTCACTAATGTCAGCCTGACATTGCTCCCTGTGGTTCCAAATCCTCCCTCACAGGTTTAATCTCTCATTAGTTACAGTTCATCTTAACTGCAGCAGAGAGCAGCTCATTTTCCAGGGAATTGCTCATGACTGGAAGTGGCCCTGGAGCAGAAGGCTGGGCCTGAATCCACGTGATCTTGGAGAAATTCCTGTGTGAATCCCACCCAGTGCAACAGCTCAGGCACACTCTGAGCTGCAACACAGACCTGCAGGAGAAACACTCTGAGGTGCCAGGTGTGCCCCCTGGGAGGAACTCGGAAGTTCCAGATGTATCCTCTGGGGAGGAACCCCGAGGTGCCAGGCGTGCCCCCCCCCCCTCGGGGAGGAACCCCGAGGTGCCAGGTGTGCCCCCTGGGAGGAACTCGGAAGTTCCATATGTATCCTCTGGGGAGGAACCCCGAGGTGCCAGGTGTGGCCCTGGGAAGGAACCCCGAGGTGCCAGGGGTGCCCCCCCCCCCCTCGGGGAGGAACCCCGAGGTGCCAGGGGTGCCCCCCCCCCCCCCCCCCCCCGGGGAGGAACCCCGAGGTGCCAGGTGTGGCCCCCCCCTCGGGGAGGAACCCCGAGGTGCCAGGTGTGGCCCCCCCCCTCGGGGAGGAACCCCGAGGTGCCAGGGGTGCCCCCCCCCCCCTCGGGGAGGAACCCCGAGGTGCCAGGGGTGCCCCCCCCCCCCTCGGGGAGGAACCCCGAGGTGCCAGGGGTGCCCCCCCCCCCCCTCGGGGAGGAACCCCGAGGTGCCAGGGGTGCCCCCCCCCCCCTCGGGGAGGAACCCCGAGGTGCCAGGGGTGCCCCCCCCCTCGGGGAGGAACCCCGAGGTGCCCCCCGGGCAGGAACTCTCCATCCAGAGCAGTGGCCTGTGACTGAAGCAGGGGAGTGTTCAGGTTTTATTAAGGTGCCTGCACCCAAACCACCAGATAAAGGAGAAGTTCTCAGAGGTTACAGGTGGTGGGAGGGAGGGCAGGGAGTCCCATCCACAGCAGCTGAGCCCCTGCAAAGCATTTCTGTGCCCTCCACAGCACCTCTGAGAGAGGACAACTGGCCATTCCAGTGGCAAAGCCAACACTCATTGTTGCAGCCCTGGGGGGGCAGAGCTGAGAAATTCCACAGTTTTAATCTGTGAACTAAAGAGCTGTCAGCAACACTTCTAAAGCAGAATAGTCAGGGTTGTTCAGAAAAACTCAGTGGTCTTTCATCAAGGAGAAATAATAAAAAATAACTCTTTTAAATATGGAGTTACAGGCAACAGTGTTCCAAGAACAATGGGAAGCAACACTTTGGAACTTGTCCTGTTGGAGCTGATGGGTGGATGTTGTTCAGTTCAGTTCAGTGAGATACAAAGCAATGTCAAAGCCAGTAGGTAAAAAATCTCAGGATATATTTGAGGTAAGAAGCCCTTGTTGTTTATTATAGTTTGGAAAAAACCTTGGCAATAAGGCAGTTCAAGCCAGCAGAAGTGAAGGGGAAAGGGAAACAATTCCATGCTCAGAAAGACACCAAGCTCTGCTTTTCAAACATGTCCATTCTGATCTCACACACAACTTGAGGGACCTCAGTGAAGGCAAAAAGAAACAGTTTTCAACAGAAAAACACACACAAAATGTTTCAGAGGTTCAAAAGTTAAAGCAGCAAGGTCTTTTCTTTGGAAATGGCACTTATTTTGGTAAAATCCTCATCACCAAAACAAATTTCTAAAAAAATGAATCTCTTTTATCAGGGCCAAGTTCTGTATGAATCACTGTGAGTAACAGTCTTGCCCCATGAATAGACTTCTTTGTGCTCAGAGGGAGAAAAGGTGGGAAGAATCTGAGAGTTGATAAATTCATAATTCCCTTCTATTATGAGCATAAACAGGACAAATTCCTTTACTTCCCCAAACTACAAGGCAATTCCCAAAAACCAGGTGTGCCTGGGGGGGGAAAGCAGAGAAAGGGAGAAAAAAAATCAGGTCTGATTCCAGCAAAACATTTCTCACCTTCTTTCCCTGTCTTTTTCTTTCTCTCTGCTGCCCTGTGAGACACTCCAGTAGAGCCAAAACAATGGGTTAAATTTGGGGGCAGCACATTCAGGCAGCAAAGGAGGATGGACAAGGAACTATTTTATTCAAAATAAAAAACTCTCAACCAAAGCTGGGGGAGGATTTGGTCCAGAAAGTCTTTTCCCAACATTCACCAAAACAACCAAAACTTTTTGAATAATGACTCAACAATGCAGGGAATATTCAATATATAACATTATACCAAGAGTTGTCAATCATGAAGAGTAACCAGGGAGGAACAGAGCACTCAAATAACTCAAAAGCTGTGTCTGAGGCAAAGGAATCTTCATTTCAGAGAGATTCAAACTATCCTGTGACCAGTTTTCATCTGAGACTGCACTTTGCAGACTCAGCTCCAGAAAGTGCCATGGAAATAACTGAACTGCAGCTGGTCATGGAAGTCCATAAGGCTTTATTTTAAATAACTAATACAGTCCCTCACTTTTCACAGGGAGTTGTTTATCTGCAAATACACATCTCTTGAACCCAGATATTTCAGGGGTTCTCTCAGGGGGTTTGGTTACTCAGCAAGTATTCCAGGATGGTTTTGGGGGAGCAAGAGAGTTATTTTACAGTGAAGTGACCACTGCAAACAAGATTTTTACAGATCCCTCCCACGTGGCAGGGAAGTGTTTCCTTCCAATTCTCAAAAAAGTCAATAGATTTATAAAAAAAACCCCCAGATTTCAAAGAATTATTAAAAGTTCATTTCACAGAACTCCAGCAACCACATTTCTGCTCCAAGATGGAACACAAGAACAATGAATTGACATTTATCTGTGTCTGTGCTCTCCCTGCTCCCAGGAACTGTGCTCAGGAATCACATGGAAGCAGGAGATGGTTTCAAGATGTTTTGGGGCAGACCCAACCACAGACAGATGCACAGAACAGCAAGTCCAGTCACAGGGAATTAAAGCAGAGCATTGAGAAGGAAACAGCCAAGGAAGGCCCAATTAAATTGTTGTAATGAACATACCTGGCAGTGACACCTGTGGCTTTCCAGGATAAGAAGTCTGGAAGGTCAAAGAAGCAGCCTGCCTTCTCCCAGGATTCTGGCAAGTTCTGAGGAAAACACGTTTAGAAATGCAGATATTAGAGGTCAGGCATGATCACTGTCCTTATTTTAACTCAATTAAATACCTGATATTTAGGTAAAAAGGACAGTTGTTCCAAGGCAGTTATTCTGCTCATCCTGTTTGCTCCACTCCCTGATTTCCTGCCTGGAGAACTGAGCCTTGGCCCCACCACAGGCTGATCTCAAGCAAAGCTTCCCATGAGAAGGTCATGGAGCCCAAGTTTCAGATCAGTAACTGGGCTCTCTCAGTTCCCCATCAGCTGCTCCATCTCAGAGCAGCCTCCAACTCAACACAAAACCTCCCCCAAAATAATTTACTTGAAGGACACTCTGTTTTCTAGAATTTACCACTTTAAATTTCATATTTTTAATTATAAGCACAGGAAGAAAACAAAACTCTGGGAGCACAAGAACAAAGCTTCCAAATCAAAGCTTTGCAAAAAGCCACTGGACACTTCCAAACTCCTAAAACTCTGCTCCCAAGACTGATTTCTAGGGAGTTCCACTGTTATTCTCTGCGGAGAGATGGTGGCCCAGAAAGCAAGAAATCAACGGCCACCTCTGACCTTGGCACATGAAAATAAATAAAAATACCAAACCCAAAGAGAAGTCAGTGCTGCAGAGCACAAGGGGCACAATGAGGCTGCCACAGGAAGGTATTATTGCATTAAAACCTCCACCAGCTTTTTAAATCAGTGAACAGGTGCAAAGTTCTCTCACTTCTTAAGAGCACTGGAAACACAAGTCCTACCCAGGGTCTTTCTGGAGCAAGATTTAACTCCATGCAGTGTCAAGAATGTACATGCTGAATTAAAAGAACATAATTCCATTCTAAGAGAGAGTATTTGGCTCTAGAAATCCTTCCCTGTGAGGGTGGGCAGGCCCTGGCAGAGATGCCCAGAGAGGCTGTGGCTGCCCCAGCCCTGGGAGTGTCCAAGGCCAGGCTGGACAGGGCTTGGAGCACCCTGGGACAGTGGGAGGTGTCCCTGCCCATGGCAGGGGGTGGGATGAGATGAGTTTTAAGGCCCTTTCCAACCCAAACCATCCTGTGATTCTGTAACTTAATTCAAACACTATGTGATATCAACCCAAAATCTTACAAGTCCAGAAAATTACTGAAAAGGACTCCATGAATTCCACAAACTACAGTGCAACTGGGTAAGTACAAAAATAGCAAAATCTGGCTTAGTTTGGATCATGCAAAGGATGATCCAAACTTAGCTTTGTGTTTTGTTCTTCAAAAACTTCTAAAACTCCCTGGGTTTCTACTGAGTTCAATAAAGAAATGCTCCAATTACAACCTTTTAACATGAAATGCACAACTTTAGGGTGTCTGTTCCCACCACTGGGATTTGGCTCATCCACCCCACACACAACTGGCTGCTCCTCACACCAAACCCAACCTCAGGTGTGAATGCAAAGGAGCTCCACAGTTCAGTCCAAAGGCCACCCAGCCTGATCATTTTGCTAATAAAAGCCATTATGTGTAATTAACACACTGACAATCTTCAAGAAGCAACAGGAGTAGTTTGGTTATTAATCAGAAAAACTGAATTAAGAATAACTGTCCTATTCAAACAAATCTGCTTCATCAAAGACACTCCTTGGATCCTTGCTCTGTTTCTCCAAGGATTCCCAAAAGCCACGAGTCAGTGACACTCCAAAGGGGCTGTTCCATGACCATCCAGATGATTCAGTTGTTGCCCTCCCGGTGCTGTGTCATGACTGATTAGCACAGAGGACAAAAATCGTGGGGTTTTTCCCACACACTCTCAAAGGCTTCACGTTTTCCACACTCCCTGAAGTGAATTCAGATTTATTTTCACCCCCAGCCAGGAGTCTGTGCCCACATTAAAGGGGCTGTGGAGCAGATCTGGGAACGCTCCCAATGCTGCGACTCACTCTCCAAACTCTCCTGCAAAGGAGCTCCCACAGTCCTGCTCCTTCCCAGGGCACTCCTGGAGTCCCTTTCCTTCAGCTCTCTGAGTTGTTTTAACACCTCTACCCCCACAGAATAATTTTGGGAGGTTGTTACAGACAATCCCAAATGCCTGGGGACAAAGAGTTTAAGAATTATGTAGTTCAATGTCTTTTAACACTCCCAGACAAGAAGGATCCAGGACAATGAGGGGCTGGACTGAAAATACACACACAGAATTTCACATCAGCTCCAGCATCCAACAGAATTTTTTGGAGACACCAAGAGGCAGATTCTCCTTGGAAAACCTGAAAGAGCTTTCTCACTCAGATCTTCCTGGCTTGCTGGGCTGGTCTCCTGCTGCCCAGGAAACCCTGGATTTCTGCTCTGAGCAGAGTTATCCTGTGAGATGAGGGATCTTCAGCCATCTCATGTTTGTTAAAACACACTTTTTTCCCCCAGAAGTAAAATGTGGATACAAACAACAAAGATGTCCTGATTTTTGCTGTTAATACAGATTAAATATTAATCAAATTATCTGAAATGCCACCATAGGCAGCCTTCACAGGAGATCCCTGGGGGCCATGAGATCAGCTAAATCTGGGCCAGAAGCAACAGCTGATTTAACAGTGGACTGGTCTAAATTTCATCAGCCAAACCCCAAAACTCCAAAAATCATCCCAAAGTGGTGTGTCAGAAATCCAGATTAAAACCAGGAGGGACAGATGGAAGCAGAAAAAGGTTTTAACATTTAGTGCAAAAGCAAAAGCTGATGTGAGCATTCCAGTTCCACATCAGGTCCAAATCTAAGTCACCTGAACATCAGAAAGAAACCTGAACACCACTGAAGAGCCACCTGCTTTTGCCAGGTTTGAGCCTCCCCCTCCCTCCCAGGCAATCTGCAGGATGGGGTTTGAAATCAGTCAGTGACACAAAGCAAAAGCACAGTGTGGGAAAGGAAGGAGGAGAACCCTGAACAGTCAATGCACACACTCCCAGGGATGCAGGAAACTCCTGTCCCATGCCCTGCTCCAGCTCAGAGCAGGGACTGCCAGCCTGGATCTCCCACACCTCCCAGGGGATGCCAAACCATGTGACAGCTGTTCCAAGGGAGGCCTGAGCAGGAATTCTGTCCCTGGGCTGCAAAGGGATCCCTTCTGCAACCACCACTTGCACTCTAATTGGTAAAAGATTAACTGACTGAATTATCAGATTCAGGAACTGGGACTGGGGGGAGAGCAGAGGCTTGGAATGTAAATTCTTGGAGTGAGACCACCAAGGCAAGATGTGTCTTAGCCACATGCAGAGGCAGCAGAGGCACCCTGAGCGTGGCTCATCCATGTGTGTCTGCACCGTGGGTGGGTTCTGATAACACAGTGCTGAAACATCCATAAACAATTCTAAACAAGAGTTCAGTTCCAAACTCAGCAGCCTGGACTCATCCTCCCTTCACACAGAATTTATTGGTGATTTTAATGGAAGAACATTCACTCACATTGAACAAGACTAAAAGCCCCTGGAAGGGCAGGGAGCAAGGAAGGGGAACTGCACCAGCCAAGGAGCTGCTGCCAAGCTGGTGCCAGCCCATCCACCACCCTCCCCTCCACAGCCAGGCAAAGAGAGGCTTTCACTGTTCCTGAAATCATCCCAAGGGAGCTGCAAGTCCCAGAGGAACAGAAAGAACTACTCTGGATCAAACAGCAGCCCTGAGAATGTGAACTGCAACACAGAGACATCACTGCCCACTGTGCCAGGGAAAAACTTCTCAGGCTATTGATTTGAGTTATTAATTGCAGAGGAATAACATGTAGACAGTGTGAAGTGATTTTATTTTGCTACAGGGAGGCTCTTTGCCCACCAGTACCACAGAGCAGAGCACAGAACACTGGAGTCCATCTGGGGACAGTTAAACACCCACTCCCAGTCCAGCATCCCCCTCAGAACCAACACCAGCATCTCTGATTTCATGGGACCAGCACTTTTTAGGAAAAGCTGGTCTGTAATGTCATTACTATGAGGAAAACATACCATGCATCCTTTCCTTTTGGCACAAGCTACAATAAAATTTCCAGCCAAAAATTAGTAAATAAGGCTGGGTTTTTTCCTTCTACTATCTCTTGGGAAAAAAAAATACCAACAGGCTAATTGTGGAGCTGGGAAAGCCTTCCCTGCAGCTTTGGCATTGCTCTGTGCTCCAGTGCTGGTGTGCACAGCACAGACATGGGTGAAAATATGATGCACTGACAAACACCTGCAGCAAAATAACACCCAAGTGGAGGAGCCTGGACCTGTATTTTCAGTTCATCACCTCCCAAACTATCTCCACACTCCCTCAGGCAGTGAACATCCAATTCCTCAACCAAAGTCTGCAAAACAGCAGAACCTGCTGCAAAAACTGCACCTGCAGCCACAGGAGAACTACTGCAATAATGTTTGGGAAGATAATTCCAGACAACAAAGAAAGCTAAGGAAGTAACCACAAGAGAAGTGAACTTAATCAGCTCTTTTGACAGACCCCTTCCCTTCCCAGTGAAGTCAACACTACAACTTACCTTCCTCACTTCAGGGAGACTTTGTCAGAGCTATGTCCCAGCTGGTTTCCAAATCAAAGGATAATAATTCTTTATTTCAACTTCACCTACACTTGGTGTCCTTAACTTGGCTGACCACATTCAAAAGTCAGACGCAGCTGCACCCACACAAATCAGATTTTTCAAAAAAGCCCAATGTATTTATTTTGCTTTGCACAACAGATTTAACACTGGACTCCCTCTCCCACCACCCACGGGCCACAGGTGTGCCCACTCTGCCCTGAGAGGGCCACAGGCGTGCCCACTCTGCCCTGAGAGGGCCACAGGCGTGCCCACTCTGCCCTGAGGGGGCCACAGGCGTGCCCACTCTGCCCTGAGGGGGCGACAGCTGTGCCCACTCTGCCCTGAGGGGGCCACAGGTGTGCCCACTCTGCCCTGAGGGGGCCACAGGCGTGCCCACTCTGCCCTGAGGGGGCGACAGCTGTGCCCACTCTGCCCTGAGGGGGCCACAGCTGTGCCCACTCTGCCCTGAGGGGGCCACAGGTGTGCCCACTCTGCCCTGAGGGGGCCACAGGTGTGCCCACTCTGCCCTGAGTGCCCCCCTGATCATTTATTGCCAACAGCTGTGCCTGACAGGCAAACTCCTCTGCAGGGCTGGCCTGGCCACAGGAACACCCACCTGCAATCACAGACATCCAGAGCACCCAATTAATTCCATGCAGATTAACCACCAGGTGTCAGAGGGTGAAATGATTCAGCACTGATCAAACTAAGGAATTGCAAACCAAACAAAAGGTCTCAAAGAGGCCATTGTGGCCTTCAAAGCTTAATTTCTTATTGCAAAGCAAAATGGAACAGAGATGAAGAGCTTTAAGAAGAGAACACATCTGAAGCCTCTGGTTAAATCTCTGTGATGTGGAAGAAGATGAAATGTTAAAGAGAATGCATTGCATGGAAATGAAAGCCAAACAGAAGCAGATGAGAGTAAATCTTTCCTCAAATAAATGCAAGTGGAGCATAACAAGAAGTCCTAAGAGACAAGGACCAGCATCTGGTTCTGCCACAGAGGTGCCACCTCACTGGTGACAGGAGTGAGGCCGTGCCCCACCTCAGCTCTGGGAACAGCATCAGGGACTTGGGAAAGCACACTCAGGTCACCAGAGAATCAAAGAACACTTTGGGTTGGAAGGACCTTAAAGCCCATCCAGTGCCACCCCCTGCCCTGAGCAGGGACACCTTCCACTATCCCAGATTGTTCCAACCTGGCCTTGGACACTCCCAGGGATGGGGCAGCCACAGCTTCTCTGGGCACCCGTGCCAGGGCCTGCCCACCCTCCCAGGGAAGGATTTCTTCCTAATCTCCATTCTAACCCTGCCCTCTGTCAGTTTGAAGCCATTCCCCTTGTCCTGTCACTTTGCCCTTGTCAAAAGTCCCTCCCCAACTTTCCTGTAGGTCACCTTAATCCTTTCTCCATTTTCCTCCCTCTCACTACTGCAACCAATTGAGAGTAAAACTTCATTTTCTTCAGAAATACTTTTAATTGCTTGGAGGCAAATTCTTCAAGCAACAGAAATTCACCTCCTTTGAGAGACACCCTAATGGCTCCCAACTTCCCAGTGCTGCTGAGCTGAGCCCTGTCAGACCCCTCCTCGCACAGGGCAGGTTTGGGAAGGAGATCCCAGGGGGAAATAGGAGACAACAGGATCTCCCAATGTGGCCTTCCAGAGCCAGGCTGGCACCATGGAAAGGGAGAGGTGACAGTGCACACACAGTTGGCACAACAACACTCCAAATGGTCATTCAGCATCAGTACTTTTAACAACTGACTTCCAAAAGTGCACCGAATTAACCTCCTAAATCATCAGTCCCACTAATGACTCTGAACAAACCAATGTAGTTTACAGTCACTTTGGAGCAACTTATCTTGTATTAGCAGGACTGTGCTGTCCCGTGGCTGAATCCACAACCTGTGGGACATGGAAAAGCCAAGGGCAAGCTTGAATATGAATTGGTTGGGTAATAAACTCCAAACCAAACATTTATATGTATGCCAGCCTAAATAAACTTTGCAGCTCAAGAAAACAGTTCTAAGAGTTCCAAAGAACTGAGGATCCACTGAAAGGAACATATTTCACTAAGATTCTCCTAATTAGATGCTGTTCATTGTTACAAATACAAGGGGTTTGACTAAAAGACAGGGATTGAACATTTTGCCAATGACACTAAAGTTGACTCTGCTGGTTACTTCAATGGATTTATAAATTACTCATAATTATTAGCACCAGGTTATTTTATCTTTATTATTTCACTTCAGACATAAGGCAGTTCTTTTTCCCCCTCTGCAAAGCCCAGACCAGTGCACAGCACCAACCCCAGGCAAAGAGGGAAAACAGCCCCAACATTTCATGGCAGAAACAAGAAACTCCTGGGGAGTTCAAAATAAGGTCCAGGGAATTCAAAGCAAAATAGCCCAGAGTGACTCTCCATCTATGAGGGTGTTTGTGCTGACCTGGGGCATGACTGTGCAAAGTGCCTGGCCATGGGTTTGCTCTGCTTTGCTTTCTCTGTAAACATCCCTGTGTTGTGCCTGTTGTGCCATGTCCAGCTTCCCATCAAAGGCTTTCCAGAAAGGTGACACCAACCAGAGGGACAAAGGCCAAAGCAGCTTCTGGACACACCTTGGTGTAGCCAGTTTTGATCATGGTCAGTCAATGTGCCCAACCCTCTGCTTGCCTGAACCTCCTGGGATACTGGGAGGGATATGGGAGGGAGAAGGAGTAAACAGGAGTGGGGAAGAAAAGGGAAAAGAACATCCCTGTGGTCCATGGCATGGAGATGCTGTCTGGGGAATTACACATTTCACCATCTCATACACTGCAGGAAGGGAAAGTCAAATGAAATTTTAGGAGCTTGTTTGGGAAAAGAAGACACCTGTTCACACAAAGTGCACGAAACAGTGGAACTCATTACACAGCTGGTGTAAAATTTGGGTTCAGAAAAGTCAGCTAAATATACAGAGAAAAAAAATCTACTATTAATCAGACCAAAAATGAGTCAGATTCCTGGTCTGCCTCAAGTCAGATTGTGCTGCACCACTTGCAGTCAGAAGTAAAAGCAAAATGGGACTTTTCACTTTTCAAAGCCCTCTGAGAGCCTCAGTTGAAAAGGACAAAATAAAACAAATCTGTTTCTTTCTACCTGCTAATCTTGCAACTCTCCCAAGGGATTGAAAACTGAACTTCCTTTTTGCCAGCTTGTGCATTATCACCAGCTCAAGAAATAATCCTGCAATCAGAACAGTGTTTTCCCTTGTGGTGTGTTAGAGCAGAATCTCCTGTGCCACATCTCTGGGAACTGTGCAGTGTTAGCAGGAGGGGAATACACTGAACACAGAAAATAATGATGATGCAGCTCAAAAAACAGGAAGGACACATTAAGTACCATTCTCTAAGTTGTTTTCCTGCATACTTTTCATACCTGTGTCACGGTTTGTTCATCTACAAAATGCTGATAACAAAGAATCTGAAGAAACTTCATTAATTTATATCTGTAGACCAGTTCAAGAAGTCCACTGAGCAACAACTCTGTAAACTCTGGTGTAACTCTCATGTGGAGAGCCTGACACTCAAAACTACTGTAACATTTTTCTTCCTTGGCACAAAGTGAAGACACTTGCACTCCACAAGGCTGAATTTGAACTGCCAGGGCCCACCAGGACCCTCTGCTGACAGCCCTGGTGTCATGTAATCCACTGGCACTGAAAACAAACCTTCCCCCTTCAGACAATTCCTTTCACCCTCCTACTTTGCAACAAGGACAGAAGCAGCAACCACACTCCATCCTGTGCCTCTTCAAAGCTCAGAAGTTTAACAGCACATGCTCAAATCTCAGCTGGTTACACCCAACCCCAGACATCAGCTCCTGTCCCCAGCTCAGGTGCTGCTGGAGCTGCTCTTGAGGTGTCCAAGGTAAGCAGGACCAGCATAAGCAGTTTAGTGGTGAGTCATTCCCAGCCCACTCAGGACTCAGCAGGAACTGTCTCATGAGCAGCTCAGAGAGGAAAAACCCTCTCCTAAGGATAATAATCCCCTTAGCTGGTGTGTCAGGAGCTGAAAAGGGACATCTGAGCAAGTCCTGTGCTGTAACACCTTCTGCCAGGCCAGCCCTGCCCCAGGCTCATGAATTCTGTGTCCTGCCCTTGGAGGGGACCAGCCCTGCAATGAAAGCACAGCAGTTGTGTCAGAGGGCTGGGAGGTCACAGCAGGCACTCACAGCCCTGGCTGGGCACACTGGGCACCCCAAAATCTGACCTCTCCTGGTCAGGCAGGTGCTGATATCCCAGACATTGCAATATAAACATTTTTCAACTCAATGGGTTTGTTTAAGGTTTTTACAGCTTACATCTTATCACTATAAAATGACTGATGTGTGGTACCCATAGCTGGAGAAGGGAAGAAATAGGAGATGGATATTCCTGTTTTATTATCAACACTCATTATCATTAATCTGTCAGTACCTGCTTCTACCAGTTAATTCCTGTGACTCTCCCCACTCTGCACCTTGTTATGATATGATATCTCATGTTTGCAAGACCAGGAGACTTTGAATACTTGAACCTGGCAGGAAATACCTTTGGGCTTTGTTAAAATGACAGCAAGCATCACTGAGGCCAAAGGGAAAAGCCAGGCTGGAGGAGGTTGTACAAAATTCAAGTGGCAAGTGTCTCTCCTTTTATCTGAGAGTTGTTATTAAGGGGCCACGTGTCATCTGTAACACTCAGCATTCAAACCCAGGAGGCAGAGGTGGAGCTGCACAGAATGAACAGGGCACCTCCCTCTGCAGGGGGTTCATCTACTGGTGGGACAGAACTGAAGCTGGATCTGAGGGTTCTCCTTCCAGCAGCCACAGCCATCCCATCCCCTCCCTGTGGGATGCTCTGCCTGTCCTGCTCTATCAGGAACACTCCATTTCAATTAAATCAAATATATTTCTATGTAACTGAGAGGAAAAACAACCTCAAAACGTTTCAATCCCAACTTAAGCTCGGCCTTACTTTGCACACCTTGGAGTTCACCAAGCTCATTCTCAGAAGCCAAAGAAGGGCATTAATCCCTGGTAAAAATGCCCCAGAGTGGGAGATGGACTCACTTCCTTTATCCACAGCAGTTTGGGGGGCTGCATTTCCACAGACATGGCTCCCCCCACGGAGCTGAGCACCCTGTGCTGGGTTGCATTGATGTGCTCCACCTGCCTCCCTGCACGGTGGTCCATCCACATCATGACATTCCTGTGGTTCTCTCCTGGGGGCAACAAAAAAGGGGAAAAAGAGATTATTTCAACCCCACCTCAGTACTGGGAGTTGCTCTGAGCTGCTTCACACCCGTGCATGGAAAACTCCAGTTCTGTTTGAGTTAATAATCCACACCAGGTATGTGGAAATAAAACCTCAGCCAACTTTGAGACTTGCTGAGCACTGAGAATGGTGGGAAACCACTCAGGCTTGAGAGCACCCAAGAGCTTTGGCACATCTGCCCCCACAGATGCTCTTCAACCAAAGAACTCCAACTTCTTGACAAAGTTCACATATTTAGTTACAAAAATTCAGAAGCATTTTGGTGACCAAAGACTAAAGGTGTGACAAAACCTGAGCAATTAGGCTGAAAATTGAAATTAAATCAGCTACTCAGCCAGCCAGAGAGCTCCAGGGATCCTCTTTGCTCTTCTGGTGGTGGGGAGAACTGCCCTAATCCCCTTCAGAAATAGTGTCAGGGGGGTTAATGTGATGAAATGCTTTTATTTTGGATGTGCAAGGAAAGCAGCTGGCAAGTCTGCATGACAAGAACAAGGAGCAAAGAGAACATCACCAAAATTAACCTAGAGAGGACCTGCCAGGCAGGTGGAACAGAGATCCAGGTGACACTGCAGAGTCCCCTCAGGCCAAATACTCTGCACAGCCACTCCTGCAGCACCCTGAACACACAGCCCAACACGAGGCACAAGAGTGAGGCACATCAGTGTTTCCAAAACTGATGGAAATACAACTTTCAACTGTGAAAGTGAATGACTTTCAATGGCATGAGAGTGGTCAGTGAATTCTTGTCTTCTTGTTTAACACCATCACTGTGTAAACTCCAAAGTTCGTGGGGATATCAGAGCATAAAAAATAAGAACTGAATTTGACTCAATAGAACAAAATAGCCCCAGACATCATTAGGCACTGAACAGATTGTAAGAGACTCCCAAACTGAAAAATAAATAATCTCATCTAAATGTAGAGAAGGATGTTTTGGGGGCAAAGCTGGTCTTTTGAGAAGGGTAAGGGGATGACAAACACATCTGAGAATAGAAAGGGAACACACTCAGAATTGTGAGTATTGTCCCTGGAACCACTGAGTTAGCACAAACCTCATCTTAAATGGGGTTCACTGGGGGAAAAAGTGCATCAAAGGCTCCGAGTCTTCTGCATCATCAACTCAAAAACTAATAAAAAAACCCACCAGATTTTTAGGAGAAGGTCAGAGACAGTTTCTGGAGTTTATCAGTGTCCCAAAGACAGAGCACCAGTGTGATAAAATACCCAACTGAACCTCTTGCCTGCGGCCCCAGGACAGAGCAAGCAGTTGGACTGCACTGACATTTTTAGCATTCCTTTAGCCAATGGAGGGGCATTCACACACACATAAAAGCCATGATCAGGAGAAAACATGCAGGAATTAAAATGAGCCCAGATTTTCCTAAGAAGCAATTTCTCTGAGCCCAGATAAATGAATTTGATCTTAGGATGCCAAACAGCCAAAGAGTAAGCAATTGTCACCCCCAAATTAATTCTCCAGTGGAATTAAAACAGTAAAAAGAGCCTTTTTTGTGAGCAGACCCACCTTCACAGTTCACTGCCAAAGGCTGGGACTGTTTATCCAGAACAACCAGGGAACATGTGGCATCAAAGCCAATCCCTCGGATCAGGCCAGGATCAATTCCAGAGACAACCTCCTGAAAGGACACAAAACACACCTGGATAACAGCTCAGAGTCAGGGACCACCCAAACTAATACAGAAAATGAGCTACAAGTTAAAAATGCAAGCTCAAACTCCCCACATTTTAAAATTCAGTATTCTTTAACTCTTCTAATGGAAAATAATATCAAATTCCCAACAATTCTTTGGGTTTCAAAACTGAACTCGGAGCTCTGGAACAGCTTTTTACTATCCACGGTCCTGGGTGAGGCAGAAAGCATAAAAACATCAGAAAATAAAGGTGGCAGAAGACCAGCAATGTTCATTTTCCCTGTTTTCTAAAGAGCTGAGCTGCATGTGAAACATGGACACAGGGCCAAGTGTTGCCACCAGTGACTTCACTCAGTTCCCACCTGTGGAACCAACAACCCTCTGGAACTGCTTTGGGAACACTGAGCCACAGCTTTTGGCCTTGCACTGCTGAAGGGTCCCAAAAACAAAGCTGGTCAAACCCCAGAGCAATGACAACCCCTCTGCAGGGCACTCCTTGTCTCTGTTACCAAGGGTTTGGAGAGCACACTGGTTTGGAAGATTCTCAAACCAAAATACCCAAACTCACTGCCCCAAAATGCCTGAATTTCATGACTTCCAGCAGCACTGGAAAGAAAAACACAACACCCACGTGGATTAAGTGCCTAATGAGGTTGCAAGACACCTGAAATGTAACAGAGTAATAAATTGCCACTTCTCAGCAACAATAAAAATATCATTATTTTAATTAGTACTATAAGGAAAGACTTTCACTAGACTTGCTGCAGTGCCAGTCTCTTACTGGCTCTGAAAAGCCAGTTTCAGAGACTATTTTATTGCTCACTTGTAAGAGATTGCATTTGAAGAGGTTCAGAGCAAGAACAAAGCAACTCACACAGAGAAAAATCAAATAAACAGAGTAAGACTTGCTCTGCTTTAACAACAAGCTGCTCTTCCCTGTCACTCCTGTCAGTCCCCCCCTTCCCTTCCTTCCCACTCACCTCCTCTCCTCCCTCTCAGGGCATTTCTGCAGAGCCAAGCTCATTAATGTTTGAAAAGGCTGATCAATAACAGGACAATGGGCAAACTGTCCATCTGCAAATTACCAGGCATGCCATGAATATTTCAAAAGCCAACCCTGGAACATGGAGCAGGCCAGGGCTGGATGGGGAAGATGGAATGGCCTCAGTGTGCACTGCCAGGCAAGGTCATGGATTCACCTTTAGCACCAGCAGGGATGGGCAGATCCTGGATCAGAGGGTTCAAATATTCCCCAACTGTAAGGGTTATTTCTATCTGGTTCTGTGCTTTGTATTACCCACAAACATTTATCATTTATTTTGGTCTTACAATACTGGATCCCCTCACAAGGAGGATCACAGGTATTATTTCAGAGAATTTTCATAGAATGGATTGGGTTGGAAAAGCCCTCCGAGATCATCAAGCCCAACCCTTGATCCAACTCCAGTCCCTTTACCAGATCATGGCACTCAGTGCCACGGCCAAGCTCAGTTGAAAAACCTCCAGGGATGGGGAATCCACCCCCTCTCTGGGCAGCCCATTCCAATGCCTGAGCACTCTCTCGGCAAAGAATTTTTTTCTCATCTCCAACTTCAATTTCCCCTGGCAGAGCTTGAGCCCATCGTGCCCCCTTGTCCTATTGCTGAGTGCCTGGGAGAAGAGACCAACCCCCACCTGGCCAGGACTTCCCTTCAGGGACCTTTCACAAAGCAGGTAACAATTTCTCCACAATAAATGCTTTTCTGGGACCCCAGTGCAGTACAATGCACATCTTCAAACACATGCACTGCCACGTTCTGAGCAACCTTGACCTCTCCCAGAGCTGTCTGGGCGAGAGAACACAACAGCAAAACAACCTTCAAATGGGACACCTGAAGGCAGGGGGTGAGTCCACACAAAGAAGGGCCTTCCATTCTATTTGCAGTTGTAGCGTAAGTTTTGGTCCCTCTGGCCTTCAGCTCCTGACCAACCAAACAGACCTTGTGAGACCCCTCCAGGTGCCTTTAGTGTACAGGGACAGTTACAAGTGATGCAGCACGAACACACCTGAATGTGTGTCCCAGACACTCAGCAACAGGACAAGGGGGACAGGCTCAAGCTCTGCCAGGGGAAATTGAAGTTGGAGATCAGAAAAAAACTTCTTTGCAGAGAGAATGCTCAGGCACTGGAATGGGCTGCCCAGAGACGGGGTGGATTCCCCATCCCTGGAGGTTTTTCAACTGAGCTTGGCCGTGGCACTGAGTGCCATGATCTGGTAAAGGGACTGGAGTTGGACCAAGGGTTGGACTTGATGATCTCGGAGGTCTTTCCCAACCCAATCCATTCTGTGATTCTATGGATGTGGCACTGAGTGAGAATCCACCACATCTTGATCCAACCCTACTGTGATCACCAGCCCAGGGCACCCCATGCCTTGATCACAGTCGGGATGAATCAAGGGTTGGACTTGATGATCTCGGAGGCCTTTTCCAACCCAATCCATTCTGTGACTCTATGAATGGAAGTGACACAGAGGGACTGCAAGACCTGCCTGCCACACAAATCCTTATTCTCGTTGCCCACCTTGGTGGCAGAGCAGCAGGCAGCCCAGATGTCTGCAGAGGACTGCTCGTAGTGGTCCTGCTGGGGCTCCCAGACCCGGATGGGCAGCTCTGCGTGTGCCACCACGGTGCCACTGTCATCCACCAGCGCGGCGCGGACGCTCGCCGAGCCAACGTCCACCCCCACGTAGTACCTGCCCGCAGCAGCAGCAGCCTCCTTCCTGCTGTGCATCCTGAGTGACACCTGGGCCAGGGAAAGGAAAAGGAAAGGGTTAACAGCAGGTAAAACAGCTGGCGATGGCAAACTGAGCCGGGCAGGGCAGGGGGGACGCTGCACAGGCACTTTGAATGTAACTCGTTTGTGCAGCAAGTCTTCACTTGGCAGTTTCTAATTAATTAATTAAATGTTTTCAAGTCTTGCAGTAGTTGTACCACTTTTCTGCAAATGCTGGCATCTAAGCTGCATGGTGGGGGTTGGTCTCTTCTCCCAGGCACTCAGCAATAGGACAAGGGGGCACGATGGGCTCAAGCTCTGCCAGGGGAAATTGAAGCTGGAGAGCAGAAAAAAATTCTTTGCAGAGAGAGTGCTCAGGCATTGGAATGGGCTGCCCAGAGAGGGGGTGGATTCCCCATCCCTGGAGGTTTTTCAGCTGAGCTTGGCCGTGGCACTGAGTGCCATGATCTGGTAAAGGGACTGGAGTTGGACCAAGGGTTGGGCTTGATGATCTCGGAGGTCTTTTCCAACCCAATCCATTCTATGATTCTATGGATGTGGCACTGAGTGAGAATCCACCACGTCTTGATCCAACCCTACTGTGATCACCAGCCCAGGGCACTGAGTGCCCTGGGCTGGTGATCACAGTGGGGTTGGGTCAAGGGTTGGACTTGATGATCTCGGAGGTCTTTTCCAACCCAATCCACTCTATGATTCTGTGATCCTCTGGTACAGACCTCCTGAAAAGCAAACTGCACATATAAATATGCACAGAGTGATGAAGTTCCTGCACTCACACACTCCACATGAGCTGCAGTCACTGAGTTATCACATCTACATGAAGGGAGAGGGAGGGAAGTTGTGCTACTGCTTCACACAGAAGGGAAATTTCAGCCCAGAGGCTCCTGGGTTTTCCTGGCAGATGGGATGCTGGTGGTGCCTGGAGAGCTGGATTCACCTCTGGACAAGACAGCAAGCAGCACCACAGGTAATTCAGTATCTCAAGGCAATCAAATTACGCTCCTGAAGCAGAGACAGGAGTGGTGGGTCAATCCAACCAGCTCCTGAGTGACATGTCCCTGCTGAACAGGGCAGTGAGGCAGGCTGGAGTTCTGTAGATTCTGGAAACAGCTTCCTCTCCTCCAAAAACCAGCGTGGTGCTGATAATTAAAGTAACTGCATGACAATCTGGTACATGTTACCCAAAGGACACAGAAGGAAACAATAAGTTAGGGTTTTAAGAGCTCTCCACCATCAATCCACCCAATTTTAAAGCCTCAGAAAATAATGTGCTGAAAATGAGTTATGAGAACATCCCAGGAAATCTCTGCCTACTCTCTGACACCCCACAAGAACAAAGCGAGGTTAAGTTAGTTGATTTCATTATTCACAACGAGTTGCTTATTTCACTACAGTAACTGTTTGACATTTCATACGGTGACAAATTCACCGTTCTAAATTTCTCACAGTTTGTTCTTAATGAACAGTTAACATTTACATTTTCCCCAAGCTGGGAGAATGTTCAGTGAGAGCTGTACAGGCATTTGAAACGTCAGAGAAGTGCCAAGTTTAGTGCCTGCCTGAATCTGTTACGTCTCTGGGCCACGTGAAGCTCAGCTGACACACAGCTCCTGACTCCAGAAAATGAATGGATCAATTACCACTCAATGAACACGTGGCATTTACAGGCTCTGCCCAAAACCAGCCCACTTCTCCCCAAAAAGTGACCTGGATACTTCTGGAGATGGGGTTTGAGGGAGAGGCAAAGAGGGAAAGATTGGAAGGATTGGGAAGCACTGCTTAGTAGAATACAATTCACATTTCAAAATAATCCTTTTTTCTTTTTTTTAATTAATTTTGGTCAGGATCTATCCTTGGCTGTCAGTCTGAACACAGAACTGGCTGTTCACACCCATGGCTGCCTTGGAACCACTGCTGATGGCCCCACAAATGCATAATCACTGAGGGCAAGAGACAGAAGTGACACAAAGAAGGAAAAATCAATAGCCCCTTATCTCAGAAAACTTCAAGCATCATTCTGGATAATAATTAAGCATCTGGATTAGGGCAAAGTTCCATTGGCACTGAAAATGGCATAAGCCAACACTTGGCTAAAGAAACCTTCCCTGCTTCCCCTCATCCCGTCCCTTAAACAGCTCATGGGAATGTGCTCAGTCTGGAGATCTGTTACCACACCATCATTTTGTCCTGCTGTGGTGTGACCCTTCCCCTGTACTCTGCCTTGGGGAGGCCACACCTTGAGTGTTGTGTTCAGTTCTGGCCCCTCAGTTGAGGAAAGAGATTGAGGTGCTGGAGCGGGGCCAGAGAAGAGCAACGAGGCTGGAGAAGGGATGGACATGGCACTGAGTGTCCTCTTAAACACCTTCAGGGACAGAGAATCCACCATGTCTTGATCCAACCTCACCGTGATCACCAGCCCAGGGCACAGAGTGCCAGAGTGATTACAGTGAGGTTGGATCAAGGGTTGGAATTGATGATCTCAGAGGTCTCTTCCAACCCAACTGAGAAGAGAAGAGCAACGAGGGTGGAGAAGGGACTGGAGCACAAGTGCTGTGGGGAGAGGCTGAGGGAGCTGGGGGTGTTCAGCCTGGAGAAGAGGAGGCTCAGAGGTGACCTCAGCACTGTCTGGAACTGCCTGAAGGGAAGTTCTGGCCAGGTGGGGGTTGGTCTCTTCTCCCAGGCACTCAGCAATAGGACAAGGGGGCACGATGGGCTCAAGCTCTGCCAGGGGAAATTGAAGTTGGAGATCAGAAGGAAATTCTTTGCAGAGAGAGTGCTCAGGCATTGGAATGGGCTGCCCAGAGAGGGGGTGGATTCCCCATCCCTGGAGGTTTTTCAACTGAGCTTGGCCGTGGCACTGAGTGCCATGATCTGGTAAAGGGACTGGAGTTGGACCAAGGGTTGGACTTGATGATCTCAGAAGTCTTTTCCAACCCGATCCATTCTATGATTCTGTGATTCCTGCTTAGACCCCACTGCTGGGTCCAGGGGCCATTTCTTGTTCTTGCACGAGGGAGTTGTGCCCATCACTAAACTCCCAAGCAGCCCAAGGAGGTGTGGGCTGCATCCTGCACACACCACAGCAGGGGCACCAGAGACAGGAGGATGGACCACCAGGTTCTAACAATGTCAGGAGCCAGAGAGAGCTCCAAGCTGCAGCCACTGAGGTGCTGCTGGACGTGCTGCACACACTGATCTCCTTAAGGCAGGTCATGTGGTCAGGGATGAGCAACCAGCTAAAAATGGTGTGCCATGAGTGTAACACTGAGGAATATTGGCAGGAAAACTTCCTGTATTGCCCTGGCCTGGCCTGTGACCTGGTCAGACCAACAAAAGCTGCTGTCCTGTCACAGAGGGGATATTGGTGAGTAACTGCACTGTCACTGGGGGGACACACTCGGCATCTCCCCTTCAGCTGGAAAAGCAGTGTTAACATAGGATAGGATAGGATAGGATAGGATAGGATAGGATAGGATAGGATAGGATAGGATAGGATAGGATAGAATAGATATTTTTAATATACTTTTTTAAGACATCTTTATGAACAGATGATGTGTGTTCACTCCTTAGTCCTGCACTCCCTCTCCTCAGAGCTCCCCAGGCTGGCTGCAGGTGCTGCTGGTTCCTTGGGAGCAGTTTCACTACAAAGACATTGCACAAGGCTGTTCCTGATGCTCTCTCACGAATTTCCCTGGTTTTCCCCTATTTCGGCACTGCCTTCAGCTGCTGACTCATAAAAAGTTGAGAATAAACCACAAGCTGCAAACCAGATTCTTTTTTTTTTCTTCCCTAAATGCAGGCAAATCTCTCTTCCTTGCTTCTGACAAAACACAAATAGCAAAAGGAGTATTTTACATCCTGCCTCCTGCTCACACACACAACATTACTCCAAACTTCTCTTCCTTGTATGGCAGCCTTGATTTCAGCTCATTAACGTGTTTTTGCTACTTAGAGAACAAGCCTAACAGATGTTCAAGAATTAAGCTCACAGTACCTCCTACTCAGCACTTAAAATTATGGCTTTGCATTGGATTCTTCCCACAAACATTTGAAACCTGGAACCCAATCTGCCCATGTAATGTTTACTTTCTTTCTTTTTTTTCCTTACTAAGCAGCCAGGATGTGCCTGTGAGTGGCTGGGCAGGAAGCAGAGCTTGTTTCTGTGCTCACATGTCCAAATCAGCACACACAGCAATGGGTTAAGTGGCAGAGGCCAAAACCAGAACCACAAACCTTTGCTAACTGGTCTTTTCCTGAGTAAAGCTCCCCTAGATTCACAAATACCACAATATCTTATGAGAAAAAGGTAAAAGTAAATATTAATCCCTTTTTCAAGCACAGCAAGTTACTGAGGGTGTTTGAAGGAAAGCAGCTCTGCAACAGGATCTGATCTGCCTGCAAAAACATCAGTTGATGCCAAGGGTTTTTCTGGAATGCCAGTGCCATCTACTTATCAACCACAGCCACAAAAAGCTCTGTCACAAATGTCACCAACTGCTGCCCAGACGTGTGTGCTGAGAACCAAAGAGCTCAGCAGTCAGGCTGGGGGGAAATATTTAACCCAAGTACTTCAATAAGGATTTCAAAGAGGAATGTTGCCATTCTGATTGGCTTCCAGAAGATTCCTTTGGTACAAAGGGAAGCTCCAAAGCAGAAATGAGGAACCTTTTTAATGTATTTCAGAGGTGCCAGCACGGATTTCTTGCTTTGGAATACAGACATATCCATTGCCACATGGAAAGAAAACTTAAATAAAACTTGGGTTTGGGGTTTGTATCTATTTGATTCCTACCATGCAGCTTCTGCAGGCAAAACAGCAACCCAGAAAAAGGACTGAAATCAAATATCCTAAAAGACCAGACAGGTCCATTCTTCACGTGCAACATTCCCAACATGGCACCAAAATATTTGCTGCAGGGATGATGGATTTTTATGGACTTCCAAGTGGTGGAAAACAGTGGAAATAGAACCTTCTATCCCTTGAAGTATCTAACTCAGAAAGCTCAGAAAAATGACCTTCAAGAAAGAACTTCAGTCCAGTCCTGTCTGTCCATTGCAGAATTAGGACCTCATATTTACAACTTAGTAATTGAACTTGCAAACAGAAGGAGTGGGACAGAGAAAAAAAAGCCCTAAAATGAAAAAAGCCCTAAAATGAAAAAAGCCCTAAAATGAAAAGCCATGTCCAGCCTGGCTGTGTTAATCCATGCCTGTAACTGCTAAGTCAGAACAAGAAGCCAGAATTCCCTCCAAGCACTAAACCAGCAATGGCCTCTTTCTCTGCAAATCACAGCAGGGACAGAATGGCTTTTCAAACAAGCATTTATGATCAAAAGGCTGCAGCCTATGATAAATATTTATATGGCCCATTAAATAATAGTCTGTACAAATATTATTCAAAATGTGTGTGCTGGAAACCACAGACTTCCCAGTTTATCCTTAGACAAACGTGTTGGTTTTCCCACATAGGCAATGAAAAATAAAAAAGGAGGGGTAAAACTCGGTTGCAAAAATATTTCTTTTTAAAAGAAAAAGAAAAAAGAAAATCCTTAACATTATTTACTTTAATTTAAAAGGAATGAGTAAGTAACCAGAGGACTTTCATTACAACCAGCAGACTCTGTCCTGCTTCACTCTGTGGTTGTTGAGGACGTACCTTTGTTACCTGCCCTCTCACCTGAGGCTCAGCTGAAGTTTTGTGGCAGCAGCAAGTCTGGATTTGGTGGCACCTGAAATACCAGGAGTTGGGAAGGACTGGCAGGTCTGCTCTAAACTTTGATCTTTGGACCCAGAGATTGAGGATAAACAATGTTTTTGGTGGTACAGCTGTGCTTTTCTATGGATTACCAAGAAAAAGATTAACAGGCACAAATTAGGCTTCCTAATCTTCATGTGAAAAGACCTAAATATGTTCAGTAAAACAAGTGTGGGCAGGAGATAAAGTGAAAGAATGATTTTTGAGAAATCCACCACTTTGTTGGTTTTGCAGAGTTCCAGTAAAGCAGCACAAGTGGTGGTGGGAGAGTGGTCACCTCTCCCTGAAAACAGTGAACTCTCCTCTTCCAGGGTCTGTAATTCCTGTTTGAATTGGAAAAAAAGAAGGCACATGTCTGTGTGGGAGAGCAGGAGCAGATGGGGAATTCTAAGGCTGTGGTGAAGGGTAGTACTAAGATAGAAAACACCCTTCAATGCCCAAGGGACTGAGCTGTAACTACCAACAGTCAGTCATTTTCCAGCTACAAAACAAGCAACAAAATCCCACCTCAGCTCCCCTTTCCCCTCCCCAAAGCAGAGACAGGATCTCTGCCCTAGGAGTGTGTTAACAACAAAACTGGAATAAATTACCACAGAGCTGGAGAAAGGATGCCCCAAACACCTCTGGATTCTTTTCTCCATTCCCTGGCAGGTTCTGTGGAGCTTTCTCACATCTCACAACAAGGACAAGCAACTTCAAGCAGCAGAAGAGACCCCATTTTAGTAGTGGGATCCAACCCCCTCTCCCATCCCACAATACAGAGATGGTTCCACCAAAACCTTCCTAATGGTCCCTCTAACATTGCAATGTGGTCTCAATAAATCCCAACACAGGCAGGACTGAAAATATTCTACTACTTTGTAGTATCTCCTTTTCTCCCTATAAATAATTCACTGTGCACTAATCCTCTGTAATGTCTCTCCATATCTTCTTTTCCCCCCTCACCCTCAATGTCCAAGACAAAGCCATTACTTCACCACTACCTTCTGCCCTTTAATTCTCTCTTGCATTTTAAATATTTCCAGGCCAAAATATTTTCACCTGCTCTGATACAAAGCAAGACATACCCCAGTTTATCCTGGCTTAACTAATTGGTGAAGAAATGGACAAGACTAAGCAAATTATTCAAAGAAATTAGATCAAAGATATTTCTTTTCAGCTTCCACTGCCTACACAGATACCTCTCTCAGGAACAGCAAAAAAAGTCACATGACCAGTGTCAATAAATATCAAGCTCTTAAAACAACAGAGTTGTTTTTCTCTACATTCTACTCCAGAAGAGATTTGCACTGGACAGAAAACTGGTGCTTTCCTTCAGTTCATGCCCTCAGCTCCCAGAGCAGCCACAGCCCAGGATCAAACAGGAGCAGTGGCTTCTGGCCTCTGATTAAAGAGCAGAGCAGGGCTGTGCTGGGTCAGATGAAAGGTCCAATTAGCCCAGGATGCTGCCCTAAGAAAAGCATCTGCCTGCCCTTTTCAGCCAGCACCACTTCCCCAGGACACCTTCTTCCTCCTGCTATCTATAGTAGAGGCACTTCCTGAGCCAGAAATTTTATCTTTAGGGTTAGCAGACCTTGAAGGCTTTTTTTTCCTCTCTGAATTTGTTTGTGCTCTTTCTGAATCCAGGGAAACTTTTGTAACTGCGAACCCCTGTGGTAATGGGTTGTAAAGTTCTGTGTAAACAATGCAAGAAAAAGCCCTTTGGTTTGCTCTGAGCAGCCACCTGCTCGTTTTGTGTGATGTGTCTGAGCTCCTGAGCCAGAGGAGACAGTCAGCAACTGCCCTGTGTTTGCCTTCTCCATGCAGTCACCATTCCATGGCATTCTGAGTCACCCCAGAGGGCTGCACAGACCACGGGGGATGAGCTGAACTCAATCTCAACGTGCTCAGGTAAGTCTCAAAGCAATTTTCTGCCTTCTGACTGTTCACGGATGTGGCAGTAACAAGGACTATAAAACAGTGCAGTTGCAGGTACTGCCAAGCAGGAAAAAACTATCCCAAAACCACCCTGGAGTGGAGATACTGCTCCAAAACCCTGTGCTGGTGTCACTGGGAGGTGCTGTCCTGCAGGTGCCATGGAAGGGCTGGCATTTCCAGCTTCAGGCAGCTCCAGAACACTGCCCTCAAAACAGAGGGATCCTGGAGCTCCTCCAGAGCTGCTTGGAGAAGAGTTGGGGCTGCTGCTCAGCCTGGATTTCCTTGGAAGTGGATCCTGGGACAGGCTTCTGCTGAGCACACCCCGAGTCTCCCATCCTGTACCTGCCACACGAAGGGAACACGCTCAGCTCCCTCTGCTCCAGCCCTGGAACTGCAGGAAACACCAAACACAGGAGCTCTCAGCAAAGAGAAGGCTCAGCAGAGGCCACGGGAACACACAAGGCCAGGTGAGAAGGCATTGGGCAAACCCAACAGCTCCAGCTGCCCCTGGAGCCCCGCTGGGAATGGGCCATCCCTGATCCTGCACCATCAGTGGGACACTCCCAGACAGGGCTGGAGCTCAGGATCAGCCTCCTGATCCTCCTGAGCAGCACAGGGGCCCCCACACACCCCCAGGATCCTCTGTTTGCCACAACCTACAACTTGCCAAGGAAATGCTGAGCAGGAAACATTTCCTCCCACAGCAAAACCCAAGGAACAAGGGGGGTTTGGAGCACCCTTTCCCCTGCACACCCTGGCGAGGGCAATGGGTGCAATCCATGCACTCCCAGCCCTTCAGACCCATCCCCTGCCCTGGCCCTGCTGCCCCAGGGGCTGTGCCAATGCCCTGGCACAGACACGTCCCCAGTGACACTGCAGGATGCCTGGAGCTCTGAAAGGAGACACTGTCTTGTTTACATTGACTGAGGGGGGAAAATGCTGTCTGATTATTACATAAATTCTGGCTGTAGCAGCTTCATGACTAGTTGAAAGGAGGTAACAGGCTCCCAAATGACTGATGGATCCAAGTGTTTCGATGATGGGTCCAAGTGTTTGGATCCACCAGCTTATTCATCTAATGCTGAGGAAGATCTTTCCTATCTCTGTGTCTCTATCACTTCAAACTACCCCATGATGGACAAGAAATAACAAGAAGGAACATTCTCTGCTCTTTGGCTGTGAAATTGAGACAGATCCCTGTACTGACTTTAATTTTTCATTCCCTTTTATGTTATAACAGAAATAGAGAAATAAATATCCCCCCCCCGAAACAACAAACAAAACATGCCAGAAAAAAAGCATAAAACAAACACAGGCCTAGCACAATAATGTTAATTTCCAAATATCTGTTTAAGTTATAAAATATAGCATGGGAGTAGATGCAATTTAAAAGGCACAATTACAGCTCATGTAACAGCTTTGAGGTGCATTCCTGGAGCAAACCAGGCTCAGCACCAGGAGCTTCCGTGCAGGATTACATGGAATTCTGGGCAAAGCAGGCACTTTGCTGCTGTGGACAGTGAATTGGCTCACTTAGGTTGCTGCTAATGTTCTAACTTTAATCCCATCCTTGAGTTCCGGTGCTACATCATGGCTGAATCTGGCACTGGCCCCGGGATTACGTACCAGCAGATCAGTATAAAAATAATTTGTTCTGAGTTCACAGCTTTATGAAATGACAAAACATCAAAATTAGCATTCTGGCAGAAATCCACTGCATTTCCCATCAAGGCTTACACTTTTAAGCAACATCTGAACCAACTGCCTATAATTACTGCTGGCAGATACTGGAGCACTTAGGCCAGCAGTAGAGGCAACAGTGAAATAAATTTTTAAAGACATGCTGCAAACCCACTTCTTTCAAGATGCTCAGCCCAGGAGCAAACATGTGTCCATAAGCTGAATCCACAGTTTATTGTACAGCATTTGTTCACTCTTGCATAGCAAAAGCCTGGGAAGAGTGAAAGCCCCAAATAATCTGTCAGTTTAAAATTAAACATTTATTTGGGCTGCAATTCCAAAAACACCAGCCCTGAAGTTCCTGTCATAACTACTTAAGAGGAATTGAGGTTGCATATTAGCTGAGGTTAAAAGAAACAGTAATTCTGGAGAGAAATCTGTCATTTAAACAGACCATACACGTGCAACACGTCTACATGCCCTTCTTTTTCACAGGAAAGGGAGAATCCCATCTGGCCCCCTCGAGCAGTGAGTTCTCCTCCTTCCCCTCTCAAGTGAAATGAAGCTCATTCTACCAAGGCTGTGCCACCTCTGCTGATGTTGCACTTCAGGCAGGTACCAGGGAAAATGCCAATGCTGAGTCACCAGAGAAGCCCAAGATACAAACCAGGAACACGTGGGAGAGCTGTTCTAACCCCCTCCTGTAAATCTCCAAGTTCTCAGGAAACAGATCAACCTCTAACAGAATCAAAGGGGTGTTTGAAAGAAGGATGACTTATGCAAAGAGAGAAAATAAGCTTATTGAAGTAGTATAAGAAACAAAATGGGTAAGAGCCCTTATTTGGGAAGAGGATTTTTCCAAAAGAATCAACATTTTAAAATGGTAATTAAGCTGAGAAACACAGAACAGAGCGACAGAGGTGGCTGAGAATTCACATGCAAACCTCTCAGCACAGAACTAGTTTGTTTAGTCTCCTCAGACACCATAAATTTATTTCTGCCATGATTCTTAGAGCTGGGAACAGCTGTCCCTACAAGCACCCAGGTCCCCTCGTATTCCTCCTTCACCCTCCTACCCCAGACCAGCACAAAAAAAGTGAATTTTCTTTTTACTTTATGTTGATACACATTCCTGAAGGAAAGGGAGCCATTAACATTACAGACCCTTTAAAATTCCAATGGTTTTCTACTGTATTTAAGTACATTTAGAAAAAAGTTAATTAAGCAAATGGTCTTCCAGGATGAAGGAATATATGAGGATTAAAAAAGACAAGACCACCCTCACAGCAATGTCGTTGCTTATCACTTCCTAAAAATCTCAGAGATGGCCAAGCCCTCTCCTCTCCTTCCCTGGAATTTGTTCCCTACACGTACAAGAGGCATTGGTGCAGAATTTATTAAACTTCCCAACAAATGCCAGGCTCCCCAGCATAGCATGGACCTGCTAGGCCAGTGCAGAGCCCCAGAGGGGAACACTGCCCTGATGGGAAGGATGGAGCCAAGCACGAGGGAATTCCAGCAGGTTCCTGGGATGGGCTCCGTGCCAGCTGGTATGGGAATGCAGGAACAAGTGCCAAGGGGAGGACACGGGGCTGCCAAGGTGTGAGGAAGAGAAGCCACACCAGGACAGAGCAGGCAGTGCTGGGAGCAGGACAGCAGTGCCAGCAACACCTGTGCCAGCAACACCTGTGCCAGGGATATGAGACTGGAAATGGCATTTCTAGAGATCTCCCGGGCATGTGAAGGATGAGGCTGGTGTGTGAGCGATGTGGGTGTCCCACCTGCCCACGCCAGGGCACTGCCAGGGCACTGCAGCGCTGCCATCTGAGCGAAGGTGGTGGGGAAATGGAGATCCAGCACTGCGGGAGGAGGCACTGGGAGGGTGTGTGTGCCCACCCCAGCCCAGCCCTGGGAAGCTTCCAATGTCTCCCATGGCACTGGCAGGATGTGTGTGCCCACCCCAGCCCTGGGAAGCCTGGGATAGGTTCCCTGGCACTGGGAAGATTCGTGTGCCCACCCCAGCTCTGAGAAGCCCTAAATAAATGCCTACCCTGGCAGTGGCAGGATTTGTGTGCCCACTCCAGCCCTGGACAGCCTCAGATGGGTTCCCTGGCAGTGGCAGGATGTGTGTGCCCACCCCATCCCATCCCTGGGAAGCCTCGGATGGGTTCCCTGGCACCATAAGATGCAGGGCAGGCAGAGGAGGATGCGCACGCTGTGCCACCCTACACTCACAGCGCTCACACCGTGCGGGGCTCGGGGCCGGCGATCAAACACCCGCACTGAACGCGACAGCTCAGCTCAGCCCAGCTCAGCCCAGCCCAGCCCAGCAGCAGGACTTGTCCCCTCCCCGAGGGGCGTGCACTGCTCGGGTGTCACCGAGAGGGACACGGACAAGGACAAGGGCCGCGGCAGGGACTGGCACTGGCACTGGGACTGGCACCGCGCTGGGCTGGCGAGCGCCGGCACTTACGTGTCCGCCCTGGCACCGAGCACAGCCCGACCCCAACCCCGCCGCTGCCGGGAAACCCGCCGGGTGACCCTGCCCGGAAGCCGAGGGGAGGGCAGGGGAGGGCAGAGGAGGGATGGGAAAGGAAGGGGAGGGAAGGAAAGGGGAGGGGAGGGGAGGAAAGGGGAGGAGGCGGGAGCGGCAGCGCATCATCCGCTCCCCGCGTTTAACCGCGGGTAAAACACGGACACGGCGGGACCGCCCCGGGTCGGGATCCCGGATTCCCAAGCCTCGTTGTTCCCAAATACTGGGGGAGAGGAGCGTTGGGAGGCACGTGGGGAGCGCCGGGAAGATGTAAAATATAGATGAAATACGTATAAATGTATACAAGAATAAATACGTGTAAATATGGAAGATATACATATGGAATATTCAATAAAACAAGAGGGAATGTCAGGGCTGAGGACACCGCCCACCCTGACCCATAAATGTGCAATTGCTTCTTAAATAACTAAAACAGGGCTGTGAGCCCTGAGTTTGATGAGACTCAGTTTTACCTGCCAAGCTGGGAAATGGGAGAAACAAACCCTGAGTTTAGTTCAGGCTTGGTTAAAACAGGGAGGATGGAGTGGTGGGATCCCCTCAAATGCCCCCATGGAAAAGAGAGATCTCGGAATCCATGAGCTTGGGAAAGATCTCTGAGATCACCAAGCCCAGCCCATGGGACTTGCACAGTCCCGAGGTGTGGGATCACATCCCTCCATCACCTCCCACAGCCCACGGAGGGAGGAGCAGATGGCAACACACATTCCCATCGTGTCCAAACTCCTTTGGCCTCAGGGAGCCACCAGGGATTTTTCCCGGTATCCCCCAAATATTCTGCAGCAGGAAATCTCGCAGCAAAAACGCTCTCTTGCAACATTTCCAGAGTATTCCCACTTCGGCCAGGGCAGAAAGGCTGCAGGAACGACCTTGCTCAGGGAAAGATGAGTGTTGTCTCGTGGTCAGAGCCCAGGATTTGTGGTCGGGAGCTTTGGGTTCTCATTCCAGCTTTGCCACTGAATCATTTGGAGGGCTCTGCCGGTCACTTTGTACTAGAACTAGTTAGTAATTTTCCATTGGAATGACTTCCTGGTGGAAAACACTGCTCCTCCAACACTGAAATCTGGGTGAAAATCCCGTTTTCCATTGGGAATACCTTGCATCTAGGTAGGGTAGGAAAGGTCATGACACCCCATGGAGGTTCCTGCATCAGTACAAATGTTTTGCTTTGAACAGATAGATTTTTTTTTAAATCCCCCCTTCCTGATGGTAATTCCAGGTCAGCTCCTGGCACGGTGGGAGTGTGTGCTGGGCTTTGCTGCACAGCAGGTCTGCACTCCTGTAATGGGATTCCAATTCCCCTTTGCTGGGACTGCCCATCCCGACCCGATCCAGCCCAGCCCCTGGGCCAGCCCTGCCCGGGGCAGTGCCCACGGAGGGTTCAGAGACACAAACGAGCTGCTTCCCATCAGTTCAGTGACCCAAACCAAAGCACCCTGACTGAGGGGATGCACAGTCCTTTTGTTTGACTGAAAAGCAATAAAAGGAAGCCCAGAGAGCTGGACCTGATGAGCTTCTGCTGTCTCTGGCAATCAGATCCTACAAACCCTTCCCTGCACATGCTGAGCTCTGGTTCACAGTTCTGGCTCTTCCCCCTCCCAGCTATCTCAGAATCCTATTCCTCTGCTCATTAAACCCAAATTTATTTCTGTCCTGCAGATATTCATACGTTGCTGACACTTTCTTTTAATCTAAACAATACTTGTTCTCCCACATTGTATTTGTAGACACCATTTAAATCCCTTCTTCTGTTTCACCAACATAAATATTAACCATTTACATTTTCCTTCCTAACAGCAAATTTTGGATTATCTAATAAGCTTTCTCTGCACTTGTTTCAGTCAGAATTCATCTTTTCTGAGCACGAGTGACCAGAGCCTGACATAATGTGTAATGTTCAAAGTGATGGCTTGCTAGAGACTTGTGCAGTGGCAATAATAGTTCCCTGTGCACTCTTTTAGTTACAGACAGGGATCAATTTTGCCCTTTTTTACACCTATACCACATTAACACCTCGATGCATCCAGGTCTTTTTTGCTCCAAGAAACAGCAAAAATAAGTACAGACAAATGGATTAACTTCAGCTTTCTAAATGCATTTTTCCATTTAATCTCACTCCCCTTGTGCTCACATGATTTCTTTCCAGGGGGGTGACAAATGAAGACCTTCCCAAGAAAGTTACAGGATCTCCAGCCTCCAGAATCCAAGCCCTGAAAATGCTTTTTTTGTAAATTTTTTTAAAAGAATCCAAGTTTAGATTATCACACGTCCCCAAGCCCACATGAGGCTTAATTCATTGCTGCTTTGAAATATTCTGAAAGCTGAGGGTTAAGAGGTGTTATATTAGTGCAGAATAATGATGATTGATTCATCAAATGCAGGAGGAGCAGGTACATGTGCAGGGAATCCTCTGTAATTTCCAAGTCTCTATAAAGCTGAAATACCCTGCAGGTGTGTGTGCCTTAACTGGAACCCAAGACCACTTTTTCCTGTTCAGAGATGGACTTTTTGCTTCAAAATACCCTCCCTCTTTTTCCAAGATTCACTTAAAATACACCCTTTTCCCTCTTCATTACAGAGCAACTGATGGAAAGCCCATTTTAAAGGGGCTTTCTTTTTTTCCTTATTAACCACAGCCCATATTTCAAGCTGCAGGGGGTGTAAATCAGCAGTGCTGGGTCCTTCCAAGCAGCCCCATGGCACAATTTAGTGGGTTCAGATGACAGCTGGCATCTTTGAAATATTCCCTGCTGCAGAACCAGACTAGATGTGACACTTGCTGGAGAAGAAATCTTGCATAAATCTGTCTAAAAAGACTCAATCATATTACTTCACTACTCGTGGTAACCTTTGGGGGCCAAAGTCCAGACAGGTTGAGAAATGGAGCACGAGTCCATAAAGGTGACAATTCCATTAACTGCAATCAGAGGGAGAGGTGAATGGTGAGATAAAGACAAATGGCCTCTTCTATAAAGCAAAGAAAATACGTGTGTGAAGGGGAAAGAGACAGAAGGAACAATTTCCAGCCTTGTCAAGGAAATAAAGATCCCTCCCTGCTCATTGAGATCAACACAGAAATGTCTCATGGATCCAAGTTTTGCTCCAACATCCTGGTAAATCTCAGTGGGAACCATCATTTTGGGAGCACAGATGTGACAGCCCAGCAGAAATCCATGTGCAGAACATGCTGGAAATGCCAACTGGGCCTGGCTCTTCAGTCCTGGAAGGGCAAACTGGGCCTGGCTCTTCAGCCCTGGAAATGCCAACTGGGCCTGGCTCTTCAGCCCTGGAAGGGCAAACTGGGCTGGCTCTTCAGCCGTGGAAATGCAAACTGGGCCTGGCTCTTCAGCCCTGGAAATGCAAACTGGGCCTGGCTCTTCAGCCCTGGAAATGCCAACTGGGCCTGGCTCTTCAGCCCTGGAAGTGCAAACTGGGCCTGGATTTTCAGCCCTGGAAATGCCAACTGGGCCTGGCTCTTCAGCCCTGGAAGGGCAAACTGGGCCTGGCTCTTCAGCCCTGGAAATGCAAACTGGGCCTGGCTCTTCAGCCCTGGAAGGGCAAACTGGGCTTGGATTTTCAGCCCTGGAAATGCAAACTGGGCCTGGCTCTTCAGCCCATAGGACATTTTGCAAAAATAAGTGGGAAAACTGTTGGTGCTTCTGAATCCAGTGATTGAGGAGCCTCAGATACACCAGACAAGATCCACCACCCCATTTCAGCCCCAGGGGCTCAACTGAAACAGCTTTGGGACATCTTGAGGGTGTGTAACATTTTCAATGGTTTCTATGCAGAAAATTTCATCTCAAACCAGTCCACACCCAAACCAAACCAAGGCAAGCAAATTGTTTCACTTACAGAAGCAGCAAAGCATCCCTGAGCAACCCAAAATTCCACTCAGGTGTTGGTCAGCATAACAAAGGGAAGAAAATATTTATAAGGGTTCTTGTGATATGTGTGTGCTTAGGCAGCTCATACAAGCACCTGAGGGTGGGGTTTAATGTCATTTTTAAGAAGTATAACAGGGTAAAGGAGACAGAAGCTGAGGAATACTCTGGATGAAACACTCCCTGGGACTGTTCATTCAAACAGGGAAATGGGGAAGTAAAAACCAACTGAATTTTCTGCAACGACGAGAAGGAATTTTTGAGTGTACAATAGGAAAAAAAGGAAATTTCCTTCAGGGACTTTTTCGGTTTTTAACAGAAATATTAAGTTACTCTCAGACATTTGAGCAGCCAAAAAGGGAAATCCCTGTTTTACACAGCTCTAAATATAGCTAGGAAAAAAGTAATTCAGATTTTATCAATTTGTGACCCATTTAAGCAGCTCACCTTTGACAAACAAAGGCAGAAACTGATACAAACATACAATATTTCAGGCTCCAGTTCTTGCCCACAGCCTGTTCCTGCCTGCCCTCTTGGCTGGACACCAATATCCTTTATTCCCAGGGGAATCAGCCTTCCAAAAAACCACTTGGCACTGGAGCCAGGGCTGCTCTGTTTTCCCAGTGCTCACGGCAGGCAGGATGTTTTCCAGCTCTGGTACCCAACAGTGGAGCATTCCAGGCAGCTCAGGGGATTTTTCTTTCAAAACCACCCTGGCAGTGCCATAGGAATAAGTGGAGGACACCACATGATCCCGGTGGGAAAATAGGATGACTTTGTTGTCACACAGCGATGCACAAAGGGAAAATGCACATGGCTCTTGCCACCTTTGTAAACTCCCTTCTGTGGTGTGAATGCTGAGAAAATTCTGGCTGGGAGTCGTGTTTTCATCAACTGGTTCCCCTCTGGGAAGGCTGCCAGATCTCCAGGGATTAGTTAAGGAGAAGCCCCCTCCTCCCAGGCTGTGTGGCCAGAGGAGCAGCCCAGAGGTGCAGGAGGCAGAGGGGATGCTCAGCAATGTGAACAGTGTTTTCAGCAAGGGAAGATGTTCTGTTTGCTCCCCAGAACACACAGTGCAGACACCCCTGCAACTTTCTTGTCCATCCCTTTGCACTCCTTAAATATTAGAAATATGAATGTTCTCATTAATATGAGAACTGCAGGAGTTCCTGAGCTCGCTGATGTCAACTCCAGCCTTTCCCGTGTGGCTCACACTCTGCTCAGGTGAGGGCAGGCAGGTGCCAGCTCTCAGCCAGGACTGCTCCCTGACCAGGGGGCAGATGGACACACATATCTCCCACCACAGCCCTGGGCCAGAATCCAGATGTGCAGAATCCTGGGATCACACCCTGTCGAGCTGGAAATGAATTTCACAAGCCAAGTGGTGAAAATCTGCCGAGCTCCCCCAATTTCACAACCCCTCACATCTCCACAAAAACAACTGTCACAGAGGTTAAATATTCCTTCTGCACCATTCTTCCAAGACTTTTTCCCATGGGGTTTGAGGAGCCTGGGTGAAGCAGTTTGTTACAGGGGTGATGTATCACACAGGGGTGCCAAACCCAGGCAGTGTGGAGGGGATTGAAGGCAGCTCAGCCCCCGCCAGGAGCGTGTCCTGATTCCACGCCTGGCACCTTCCACAAAAGGCAGATCCTGTTTTGCCCTTTGGATTCCAGCACAGTCACGGGAGGCAATCAGTCAGGATCTGTTAATTTGTGAAAAGTATGACTGTCTGTTCTCCAAGGGTAAGATTAAGTGGGATCTGTACTTCCCGGATTATAAACAACACGCAGCCCTTCTCCAGAACCCGTTGCAAAACGTACAAATGAGGTTCTAATGCCAGCACTGGGAGCTTTTCAAATCTTAACTGGAACGGGGGCTCGTTCCATTACATAAAAAGAGGTTTGTAGGATCATGCAGCCACCTGCAAATCATGCACAAATAAGCCAAGCAGCACGAGAAAGGGGAATAAAATCACCATATATGTAGCTGGTTCCTATGGCAGAGACTGTCGTGCTCTGTGTACGACCCAAAGCAAACCGTCTGCTTAGGATTAAAATATGACACTGTTTCCAAAAGCATTGCCTCGAGGGAAGCAGTTCTTATACCACAGGGCAGAGCCAGCCCTGCTGCAGGATTGCTGATTTTCATGGAATTGCACCATTAAGGAATTTGGCCCAACAACTCACCCACACTGATGCAACTCAGCTTTGAAGGGACAGTTTTGGGGTTTCCTCCTAAGTCAGGCCAAGTTTCTGGAACAAGGGAAGTCTGTAAAGGACAGAATCATAGAATTGACTGGGTTGGAAAAGACCTCCGAGATCATCAAGTCCAACCCTTGGTCCAACTCCAGGGTTGGAGGGGTTTGAGTCTGGCATTGAGGGACATTCCCATGTCAGAAAACGTCACAGGAGTATTTTGTACGTCTTGCACGCTTGGATTTCGTGCTCTCTCCTCTTTCCTTACAGAGCCATTGTCAGTAGGTGGTCACAGCAAAACTGGATAAACCCCAAAGAAATGTAATGAAATGATTACAGAGTGTGAGTGGAGAGACATTTGTGGATCCAGTTCATTCTGCCTCATCTTTGTTAAATAAATCTGTTTTCCAAACTCAGTGCATTGCCTGAGCTTGCAATATGTGATTAACAGAATGTCTGCACCACTCAGGACTCTGGAGAAAAATTTAAGATATAAATTCTCCAACATTTTAGGTACCTTTAAATATTTTGGGCATGACTGATCTCACAGAGAGTCTTGGGTTTATGCTCTGGAAAGCTGAATGCCCACACTGATGCTCCCACTGATGCTGAAAACTTTAGATTATTGGATAATATTAGAAAGAAGATGGAAAAAGAACAATCAAGGGGACATTTAAAATTTCCTACCTGCATTTTTACACTAATGCTGCAATCATAAATTGGTATAAATCAAGTGGAGCAAATGCCATGAGTAAATTAAAATGCATAAATAAATATGTTTTATTGTGTGTACAAGGGTTTAAAAAACCCTTGGCAGAGCTGCAGTTCAGAGGGTTTTTCCAGCATTAAGCACAAGCAGCAAATGAAACAATTTCAAGCGTTCTTTAAGATCCCATTCTTCAAAATCCATTCTTGCAAGTCCATTTTTTAAAATCCCCAAAGGGTTGCTACCCTTTGGATTTTACAGTTTGCCTTTCCAGAGCAATGATAAAACCATCACAGCTTTAATCAACTTTTTGAGTCACTGACCAGCAGAAAAGCTGAAAGTGAAATCAAAAGCATCACATCAAAAATCAGAAATGCTGGAGATTTCTGTCAGCCTCGGGCAGGGATGTCCTAAGGAAAGGTGGAAAACTGAGGAAGGGAGTGAGTGGTAACTGCACTATTATTTTAGGCTATTTTTTGTCTGATTGCTTCAAAATTAGGAGGAATATGTGACTGGGTTCATAACCCCACCCTGGGCAGGAATTGCTGGGATGGTTGTTGCTGAGTGAGACCCAAACACAGGGACAGTTTCCTTCCCTACAGCCTGTTGCAATCCTGGGAATCCCACAGGATGTCCCCTTGGCACCTCCCCTGGTCCCTACGGCCACAGCACACCCTGGGACACACAGGGCTGGAAAATCAGGATGGCAGGCGATTATCCCACAGGAACATCCCTCAGTGGACTCCCAGCCTCGGGGGACAGTGGGTAAGGAATATTCCATGCACGGGGAGCTCTGTCCACTCACTGACTGGGATATTCTGCTGCTGTAACTCCAACTTTCTCCCCTGAAAATCTGAACGAATTATGAGGAGGGAGAAGCATCTCCTACTGAACAAAGCAAATTTTCCAGAGTAAAACCTCATCCTTTTTCACCACTAACAAGCCAAATGGCAAGTGCCCTGCTTAGTTTACTTGTGGTTTTTTCCCTTTTTACTGGCAGCTCAAAGTTTCATCTCAAATTTTTTCATGCTTTTCTGCTTTTCTTTTTTAAATAAAGTCCATCCAAGGATTATCTACTTAGCACTAAGCTTTAGAAGATCACCTTGATAAGGAATAAAAAGTACCTGTTAAGAGTTGCTTTGTTTTAATGGGAAAGAGAGAAATCCCCAGCAGGGCTGTGGATGGGACTGTTTGGGAAAATAAATGTTCCTTTGGGAGAATAAATGTTCCAAGTCAGCTCTGTGGTATTTGTGTCACTGAGTTTCTGATGCTGAAAACTGACACCAATACCATGACCTGAGTAACTTCAAATTTTGACTCACCAGTAATGTCCCCCTGTAAAGGAAACACTTCCCAAATTAAGCCACCAACTGCTCCATCTTGAGCTGAAGAACTATTTTCTGAGCTGCTGCCTGAATTGGGCTGCAAACCAGAACTGCAGAGGAGGAAGGTTTGGGGAACATCAAACCCTTCAGAGGACAAAATATTCCCAATTTGGTATTGCAAACATTTCCCTTCCCACTGGGAGGTCAGAGAGAAATATGTTGCTCTCAGAGAACATCACAGGCTGTTCATGGTCTTGCTCATGAACTTATTTTGAGGCAGAAGAAAACCTGTGTCTCCTGTGAGGAGTGTCTTGGTGAGGTTGTTCCCTTACATATTCCCATTGAAGGGAACCAATTCAGAGGTTGAGAGCAGCATTTCTGGCCTTTTCAAGGTAGTCCCACAGAGTCACAGAATGGATTGGTTGGAAAAGACCTCTGAGATCATCAAGTCCAACCCTTGATCCAACCCCACTGTGATCACCAGCCCAGGGCACTCCGTGCCCTGGGCTGGTGATCACAGTGGGGTTGGATCAAGATGTGGTGGATTCTCACTCAGTGCCACATCCATAGAATCACAGAATGGATTGGGTTGGAAAAGCCCTACGAGATCAAGTCCAACCCTTGGTCCAACTCCAGTCCCTTTACCAGATCATGGCACTCAGTGCCACGGCCAAGCTCAGTTTAAAAACCTCCAGGGATGGGGAATCCACCCCCTCTCTGGGCAGCCCATTCCAATGCCTGAGCACTCTCTCTGATGATCATTTGTAATGTGTTGTCAGGTTTATTCCATGGATTGTGCCCAGATCTGGGACTGGGAGGCTCCTCCCCAGCAGTTCATCCCGGCCATGGGCGGCAAGTGAAACCCCACGTTGGCACATTGAGTAACTCTGTTCTTGGGACACCTACCAGTGTCCTCAGTGTTGGGTAACAGGAAACCAGGGGGTGGCACAAGCAGCTGCCTTTGCTTTCCCCAATCTCTGAGAGGTTCTAGGAGGGAATCTGCTCTTTGACAACTCTTCCCATGGAGTGTTCCAGCCGGGAAGATGGATGTACCTTAGTTAAAGTGAGTCATTCACTGAACCTGGGCCAAACTTTGAAGCAAATCTGGGCCAGTTCACTGCCTCGGGAGGAAACCTGGTTTTTGCATGAATTAGATGTGAAAATAAGCAGAGCCTGACTGACATCTTCTCCAAATTCCAGCTGTAAGGGTAAAACCCTGAGGGCACGAGCCTCAGGCATGACAAAAATGAGGAGGGGAAAATGAGGCATCTGTCTCCCCTCCAAGATCCAGAGAGACACATCTCACTGAGAACTTAGGGTAAATTGTTAATTATTTATACACTAATTAAGTAATGTTCATAGAGTGGCTGACATATGTAAATGGCTGTAAAGATGCTTACGTTTTTCCCGCAGTCTCCAATTAAACCAACTTTCATTACGGAGCAAAACAATTCCATCCCAGCTTGTTACACCAGTTCTTTAGCCAGGCAGCTCTTCAGCCAGTGCTCCCAGCTTTTCTTCTGGTGCTCCCAGCTCAAACTGGGCTATTGTTGCTCCTCTTCAGAAATTTCTGTGCCGCTTTGCAGTTGCTTTAATTCCATCACCGATCACATTCTGTTTAATGATAATTTGATTTTGCATTGCAAGACCCAGATGTACATTAGGAGGTCACAACCTTTCCATTTATCTCTTAAAGTAACTATTTTTTCCCTGAGTTCCATCAGGTTAAAACAGTTAGCAATTTTTCTCCTTGAAGTGTCCCTTCAGCTTGGCCAAGATATATAATAGATCAGTGTAGCTACAAATGCATTACAACATTAGTCATCAATTAGTTTTAAACCATCGCTGTAATATATCACTTATCCAGCTTGCTGTAGCACTATCGTGAACATTTAATTTTTTAAAGGCATCTTGATTTTTTAACCTGATGGCTGCACCCCCCTTTTGTCTCCTGCGCAGACATCTCCTTAAGGAACAATAAAAATGAGATTTGTTTGACCTGCACTCAGGGTTCGTTTAAGCGAGATGGGCTTTAATTGCTCTGCCCAGTCTCCCAGACAGCTTTTGTGTAATCTCCCAGACATTTACGCACTGTCTTTGCCTGGCTGTGAGCAGGTGTGTGCCCACAGCCGCCTGCAAAGCAGCTCTTACAATTCATCTCCAGCTCTGGCAATCCTCTGGGAAATTGCTTACTCTGAGATACCCACTGGCATCACATTAAGGGCTCAGCTCATCTCCACTTCTTCCCTCCCGGTACCATTTGCTTTTGTCTTTAAGATTCACCTTTTTGCGGGGCTGATTCTCAAAGGGCTTTGCTGAGGACTGTGGGGCTTCTCTTGCAGGTGACTCACCCCAAATACTGCCCATGGGTACAGGGCCTTGTCTCTCCCAAAATCCACATTGTCCTTCTGCCATTTGCAGTGAGATTGATGATTTGAAAAGGTCCTTCAGTATCTCCAGGGATCTCAGACTTCAATTAGTAAGTCCCTGAGTGCGTTATCCCAGCACTGACTGAAACAAACCCCCCCCTCCCAGCCCTGCCAGCCTGGAGTGGAGGCACAATGAGCTCACACTTGCCCACCATGAACCTTATTTGCTCCAGCTGCTCCACCAGGGAGAGGAGAACCTCATGTGGAGAGTTCTCTCCCTGCTAACTCTCTCCTTCCACGGGTGATACAATCTGAAGATGAGGTCCTCTGCTTTTCCTGTTCTTCCCACTCCTAAAAAGGAAGACTTGGCTGGCTTGTGAGTTACCAAATCAGCACAAAAAAATGGGCCTCCTAAGCAGTTCTTTGTGCCCACAGCTGGTTCTGGTCTCCTCTCTGCTGGACACACACATGTGCTCCATTCCCAGTTGTGCTGGGTGCCTATTAAAAGAACAGCTCTGGGGGTGAGGAGGGTCCCTCCTGCCACATCCATGGAAGTGAAATCCGTAAATCTGCTGCGTGCTGAGGGGGATGAGTGCTCAAAATGCTTGGGGGAACAGCTGTGGCAGAGAACAAGCAGCTTGTGTTCTGCTGCAAGTGCCACTGATGCAGCTCTCTGAGCTGATCCAGCTCGTGTGGCACACGGTGCCTGCTCCATGGCAGCGTCTCCTGCTTCCAGAGGGGGTGATTCCAAGTGCTCAGCGTTCCAGACAGCGCAGGAAAAGGGGCAAACCTGCTCCTTCCTCAGCAGCCAGGGAGCAATGGAGTGGGAGGAGCAATTCCAGGCGGGGGCCCTGTGCAGGGAGGGCAGGTGGAGATCATGGTGAGGCATGGACAGAGCTGTGGAGGGGCAGGGGGAGCTGCTGTCCTGGCCAGCCTGGGAAGCCAGAGAGGGATTGGAATAATCTTCCTCAGGGCCACTGTTTTTCTCCCCTTCTGTCTGCCCGTGGTGAATCCCAACCCCACTTGACCAAAAGCCAAAGTACAACTGCACAGCTCAAGGCATTCACCTTCCACCTGCCCCAAAACAGCACCTGAGTCCCACCATAAACCACAGGTTGGGACCCCTCTGGGCAAGAGAGAAGCTGCAGAACATGTTCCATGTTAATTATGGCATCAGTGGAAGAAAGTCAGGTGAGAAATTCACCAAGAGAAGCCTTAGAAGACTTAGATTTTATGTAGAATTTCTGAACACAGCAATGACATCAGGAAAGAAATGGGAGGTTCAACTTTGGACACATAATTCTTAATTTCATATTCTGTTGGGTTTTTTTCCCCAGGGCTTTTACATCCATCAGCAACACACACCCCACTATTTTTTACTTCCCTGACAGAAGCACTGACAATCAGAACCCATTTATTGAGTACCAAACAAATGCAGGAGCAAGAGCAGCTTCAGCACCAGAACAGACATTTGTAACCCTCTGAGGACCAGCTGCAGCAGAACTGGAGCACTCAGCAGCTGTAATGTGCACCAAGAAGTCACATTTGTTCAGGAAAAATCACATTACTTATATTAATTGGATGTGTCCAGCCCATCCTGAGTCCACTTAAGCCTTGGCAAACCTCTAACTCTGAGCATAGCAAAGGTATTAATACAGATATTCCTTTATATTACCCCATTTGCATAACAGCTCCCACCTTTGCAGCCTAATAGTTATTCTTTGGAACACAGAGAACTATTGACTCATATCTGGACTGGGTTGCCAAAAACTCCTAAATTTAGAGATGTTTGGAACAAGAAAGTGAGTTTGGTTCAGGCCCATCCACAACAGCAGATTAAACCCCAGTCATCATCTGGGCGAGTGACCTGGCCGGAGCCTGGTGGGACCGACATTCCTGCTCCCAGGAAGATTGACAGGATCTGTGCAGTGACAAGCACTGAGGTCAGCCCTGGAGGGAGCCCTGTGCCCTCCCTTCAGTGGGTCACACACCCTCCCCCGTGCTTTTGGCGTGTTCACAGAGGGAGTTCGTGTCATACTCGTGCACTTACAGCTTCTTTCCCAAGGCTTTGGTGCAAGGAATTCGTTGTGCATCATTTTTTCCCTCCATTCACATCAGAGACTGGATTAAACAGACAGGAAAAAAAAGGAATATTAACATGCTGGCACGTATTGTACTTCCTCAGCAGAAACTGTGTCGCTGGTGCATCAGTTTGGTTTAAATTGTGTTGGGCAGTGTAAGGTCAGTGAGAAGTGCTGGGTCAGCATCCTCAGAGACTGAGGTCCTCTCCTCCTTCTCACAACTCCACACCAAGAAGTCATTAAAGCACCATGCACAAAGCCCCTTCCTTGCAGACAGTGATGTTTCCTCAGGCCAAACAAGTGCTCACCTGCTCACCTGGGAAGCAAACTGGCCAGCTGGCAGGATGCCAGGGGGACTGCCACTGTCAAACTGCTTCTGCAGACACTCCCAGCCCTTTTATGAGCTGCCTGTTTGCAGCAGTCCATGTACCTGTGAAATGACTGAATCACTGTCTTCCATGTGTCAAAGCGATGCCATTTCTGGGCTATTCCATCTCCCTCCCACAGATCCACCACATTTTGGGTAGAATGAGTGGCCTGGAAACCCAAATAGGGGTGGCAGCTCAGGCTGGCTCTTGGTGACTTCTAGAAAAATAGACAGTGATGGCACTGGCAGCCCCAAACATCATCCCAGAGGCTTCCAGCCTTCCCATCTGGATCATCTGTGTGAAGCTTTTCTCCATGGCCTGAAGAACCAGTACAATTATTTTTCATTGAGGGCCAAAAGGTTCATAAAATCACAAAATACGAGGGCTTTCTGAAGAATGGAAAACATGGAATTACTTGTGTTTCAGTGTCAAAAGAACTGAACATTGTGCAAACATCTTCTCCTGAATTGCCAGCAAATTGTTCCTCCTGCCAGGCTCCTCTCACAGCCTCTTCAGAATTCCCTGAATCCCACCTTCCAGGCTGCCTGGTATCTCTGCTCCTCCTCAGGAAGTCTTTCCACAGATCCATGGCATTCCAGCACTGTGCTGTATCTCAATGTGCCTTTGAGCATCTGGAGGATGTGATACCTTGTGTGACATGTTCAGGCTCTTTCTCCGGTGGCTTCAGCCCTTCCCAGTGTCTCCTGTGCGGGGTAAGGGAGATGAACAGCAGGAGCAGCTGCAGGAGTGTCAGGACAGAGGGTCAGAGCTCAATTCCTTCCCTCCAATCCCCTGTGCTCAGGCAGAACTGTTGTTCCAGAAATGAGATCCAGCAATTGTTTCATTCCAGAAATGAAAGTTGCAGGAAAGGTTTCCCTCCTTCCGGTTCTTTCTAAAAATACATCCAGGAAAACGAACTGATTGTTCTGGGCTGAGTTGGCAGCAGGGAGGGAATCCTGTGTGTCTGTGTCCCGGAGCATTCTGCCCTCTCTTTGTGGCTTGGCATGGCCAGCCCTGCTTTGGAAGTGGCCACTGGGTGGGAGGTGGGTTTACCTGGAGAGGGAAGGAAAGTGCTGGCACATGAAGGGGGCTGCCAGTTCCCTGGCAGCTTGTGCCAGCAGGAGATGGTGATCCCTCAGTGATCCCTCTCTCCACAGCCCGGAGCACCCAGCCCTGCTGCTCCCAGAGGAGAAGGGGCAGAGCTGGCAGCGCCTCAGGGGTGGGTCTGCAGCCTTGGTGCCAGTGGCAGAGCAGTCCCAGGGCACTGGCACTGCCTGGAGCAGCTCCTGCCTCCTGTTCCCTGTCTTGGAAAAGGGCTCTGCTGCTTCACAGCCGCTTCCCTCCTCGGTGAGGGGACTACAGTTTGTTCACAGCCCTGAGGCTCAGCCCTGGTGCCATTCCCAGGCACGGCCCCAGTGCCATTCCCAGGTACAGCCCCAGTGCCATTCCCAGGCACAGCCCCAGTGCCATTCCCGGGCACGGCCCCGGTGCCATTCCCAGGTACAGCCCCAGTGCCATTCCCGGGCTCGGCCCCGGTGCCATTCCCAGCACAGCCCCAGTGCAATTCCCAGGCACAGCCCCAGTGCCATTCCCAGGTACAGCCCCAGTGCCATTCCCAGGCACAGCCCCAGTGCCATTCCTGGGCACGGCCCCAGTGCCATTCCCGGGCACAGCCCCAGTGCCATTCCTGGGCACAACCCCGGTGCCATTCCCAGGCACAGCCCCGGTGCCATTCCCAGGCACGGCCCCAGTGCCATTCCCAGGCACGGCCCCAGTGCCATTCCCGGGCACGAGGCTTGGCAGGCTTTTCCCAATGTGCACCACAGTTTAAAAGGAATGCTCTCCCTTCCACCATCCCCTCCTCTCCAGGGCAGCCCATGACAGCAAACTCACGGTGGGAGATCTACCAGCACAGACATATCCAGTGTCACCATAATTTCCTTTACTATGAGTTGTCAGAAGTGTGACTGGCCTGGCCTGAATATTAAAAAAATACCAGGGTTTTGAGCATGCTGCAGGAGCTGCTGCTACAAAACTGTGCAAATTGCAGAACTTCTGTTTCTGTAAATAAAAATTTTCCAAAGGAAAATACAGAGGAGACAGTCAGGTGCTCCAGCCTGAACAGGAGTTGGGAAATTCAGGGTCTGTCCCAGCTCCACTCGGACACTTTGGCTCACTGGCTTCCACTTTCCACGGCAAGACCAAAATAATGCTAATAAAAATCACAATGAAAGCAATTGAAAATATTTGCATAATTATTTAGCATATGTCTGCATGCTTTGCATGTTAAACAAGGGATTGTTCCTCATCCCACAATCTCAGGACAGAGGGAAGTGGGAGGTGGGGAGGAGAATGGGAACAAAACCTAATGAGTGTAGAAGCAAACTGGGTTCTGTAGCTGAAATGTTTAGTTAAGAGAGACTAAATATGCAAAGATTCAGAGCCTGGTGGAAAAAGACAGGGAGTTCATCCCAGAACTAAGGCTGTGACACAGAAGGAAGGATGGAAATAATTGTGGAAGAAGCTGATGAAGGAATGGGCTGGGCTGGAAATACAGATGGAGCTGAAGGCTGTGTCGTGACAGGGGAAAAAAATGATGATGATGATGATGATGATGATGATGATGATGATGATGATGATGATGATGATGGTGGTGGTGATGGTGATGAATCCCTTTTCAGTCTGGACAGCGATGGAACACAGGTCCTGCTGACTAAGGGTGACTGGGATTGTGCTGCTCCAGGGCAAGGAGCATCCCTGCATCCACCCGCCAGGAAACCACACTCCGCCGGGAGCCTGATCTGCGGATCTCAGCCCTTCCAAAGCCCTGCCGGAGCCAAACCCTGCCCGGGGAAGGGATTGCCCCACAGCCCTTTGATATGGCACATTTACCAGCAGGTTCAACCAGTCGTGCCTTGAAGAAAGGCCTCGTCAGAAGGACAAACCCGTGTGGGACAGGTGTGAGTCACATCGGGGCAGGAACCCCGAGCCCATCCCGGAGCTGTTCCCTCTTCAACCACTCGGGAGCTGCCACAGGTGGAGTTCTCCAGCTGAAACATCAAGCCCTGCCTCACCTGGGACAAATTTCCTGCCTTGATCTTTAGCCCTTGCTTTATGTGGACATGCCAGATGAGGTTTCCTGAAGGCTGATCCACGGAGACAGAAATATCAACAGGAATTAATGCAGAGAGGTGTCACCTTGGCAGAGTTAACTCACTGTGTCCCCTTTGCACTTTGGCGACTTTCAGCTGAGGTCAGTTGTGTGATTTGTTGAATTAAATTAGGGAAAGGCTGATTTGAGAACAAAAAAAGGAAGCTGGAGGGTTCACACTCAATGAAGGAAAAAAATAATCCCCTACACAGAATAAAATATATGCTACTCTGGCAGGAAAATTCTTCAGAGCATCACAAGCTGCAAGTTAAAAGAAAAAGGACAAAATATAAAGAAGAACAGATTAATCCAACTGTGGGAGACCAGCAAGAAAAGCAGCTGGTTCAGATATTCCTACTGACAAAACTCTGGCTGGATACCAAATACACCCTTCCCACCCCAAAATCATGAGGGCTGGAGGGGAGCACAAACATCCCTTATCATTTTGTATCACTAATTGTCAGTCCTACACTGGAGTCCAGCTCCCTGAATGCAGGTGTGGTGTGGTCCTTACCCCCCCAAAGTCACAGCACCCTCAACCCACAGTCCAGCCCTTTGGGTTCACGTGGGGAGAAGCACAACTTGCCATATGGAAAATATCAGTCAAAATAAAATGTTTTATCTTCTCTGAAGGGTCACTCACAGTGTCCTGCTGGTGTTTGCCATAAAACCAAGAAAAAGTGAGGTTGTTTCAGCGCTGGCTGGTCCCAGAGGCTGTGGGGGAAAGTCCACCAAGTTTTACTGAGTCTGGCATAGACTTTCTTCATGTAAGAAGCACGTTTAGCTGTCTACAAATCCCAGAGATGTTTTTAGCAGAAGTGAGAGGTTGTGCTGCCACAGGAGAACGTGAGCCAAAGATGTTCTGTTATCCATATCCTATTAAAGGTCAGACAGAGCTCTTACCTCAGTGCTATAATGTGACCAGAAACTTAATTGAAAATATACCAAAAGGTTATTAACAAAGAGATGAAGGTGGAGTAAATTTAATGCAGCCCTCAGAAGGACTCTTGCGAGAAAGAGAGGTTAGATAGATAGATCAGCCTTTAATTAAGGTGTATTGCTGAGTTAAGTGTAAATTTTCCAAGCAAAAATGAAGATAGAAAACTGGTAATTGCTTCCAATTTATATTATAAAAATCAGTCATATTCATTTCACTTCCTGTGACAGCCTTACTTAATTCTGAGCTTCATTCACTTAATTGAAAGGGAGAATTCTTTGAGTAAAAACATAAGGAACTGAGGAGAGAGACGGGCAGACTGCAGGGACTGAATGAACAGCACTTTAAATGAAATCATTAAAACCCCTCGTCCAAGATTCTCGGTAGATTCACATTTGCTGTCCTCGAGGGATATTTATTATCAAAGCTGAGTGGGAAAAGATTTGGAATTATATCAGAACAAAAAAAAAAGGCTCTAATGGTTCCTTGAGAATTGAATCTGAAGCACTCCCTGCTTCTATTACTGCCATGATTTTTCCACGTCTCGGAGTTAGGGCAGAGTAGAAACTGGGCTGTTTCTCTGACTGGCACCTCTCGCAGTGCTGGTGTCCCCTGGTGTCACAGGGAAGGCAGAGGTTCCCTCTCGGATCTGCCCTGCCCTCAGCATGTTCTCACCTCGGTCACAGCAGTTCCAGGGGACGGTGCTCAGGGACAGCTCGCAGGACTCTCCCTGCAGAAACCAGCCCGGAACAAAAGGCTCCCCAAAGCGCTGTCCCTGTGGCTTAGGGAGTTACCCCAACTCCCACAAGGAAACACGAGAAGGAGCAAGACCCGATTCCCAAACCCCCTCCTCAAATTTTAGGCCTGTTTGCTCAGTCTTTATCACTAAGCATGTTCTGTTCTCTCCCTGACATCCGATCCCGTCAGATCTCGGAAGCTCAGCAGGGTCAGCCCCGGATTAGTACTTGGATGGGAGACCTCCTGGGAAATGCCGGGTGCTGTAGGTTCTAGTCCTGAGGACTTCACTGGCACTGTCCAAGCTCGCTTGGCCGTGGCAGATGAACCTCAGGACTGAAACGGTGGGGCCAGTTCTGCGCACGCTGAGCCTCACCTAAAAAAAAATCCACTGCGCAGGTTGGAAGGGCACGTGGGGACAGCCCTTCCCAAATCTTCATTCTCGAAGCCGAGCCACACACACCAGGACTTGGTTATCACTGAGTTTGTTGTTCTGTAAACCAGAGGTGATAAATCAGGTAGTGGCAGACATAGGAATAGAGCAAAATGGTAGAGATCCAAGATTTTGTAGCATTAGAGCCAAGGTTTTACAGGTTTGGCAGGTCATGACACTGAACAAAGAAAAGGCAAAAGTCCAGCAGTGATGAAGACGCTTCAAGACCACCCCGAGGGATGAAGTCAGGAGGGCACCACCCAAATTCGAAGGCAAAGGGAAAGCTCCACCCAAGATTCCACCTAGTCATTAATATGGAAATTAGAAGGTGTTAACTATGGACTTAAGGCTATAAAATGGCTTATTCTCCACAAATAAATTAGGCAAGTTTTTGCCCAGTATGAACTGGCTGTGCCTCCAACGTTGTCAATAAATACCTTGCAGTTATTTTTTGCGGCGTTTTCTTTTATCAAAACAGCAGGTGGTGGCTGAAGCGGCATTTGAAGGTAATAGTCCTGGAGAACAGCGGTGATTCACGAGAGCGGAGATCAGAATCACTCCATGGCTGCCACTGAATAATAAATCTGCATCTCTTTTGCGGGTATAAAAATCTTTGCCTTGACTGCGATTAAGTGCTGAAGGGTTTGTTTAGTTTTTCAGAGTGACCATTCACAGAGTTTCACGATCTGTAGGAAGCTGACAAAGCTGTTCCCCCTCTGCTGGTCCTGCGTGTGACAGGGAATTGTCACTACAATCAAAGTGCACCGAATTTCAGGCTCCCCTTGCGCTGACCAAAACCAGCCCATCACCAGTGCTGGCCTGGCACGGGCAGAGAGAACTCAGGCAGAGAGAACTCAGCAGCACCACGGCCAAGTCTCCCTGGGATCCATTCAAACAGCCACTGGAAAAGAATCCATAGCAGGGAGTGTGGAAAGCTGAGGCAAAGTCGATGGTGTGAAATCTCTCCCTGTCACAAGTCTAATTACAGAAATTACTCTGCTGATGGTTTGGGTCTGTGTCTCTGATTTTCTGCTCCTCCATCAGTGGATTTAAAGGTTAAAACATCCCAATGCCAATCGTTCCGAAATATAAAATAATCATGTTTAATATTTTCTACTTTCAAAGGGTTAAACAGCAAGGTTAGAGTAATTAAAAGCTCAGATGTTAAGCTGCTAACAGGAACAGAATGATAGAAGGAATTAATATTCTCTAAGGGATTCAGGACCAAAACATTCCTGTGTTTCCATGAAAGGAATGAGATCTCAGGGCATCAAGAACATGGAAGGTAGTAACAATAAATTTCTATCTGTCAGCAGCAAGGGAAGAGAGAGCTCCAGAAAGTAAACCCAGGGAGGATCAGGGAGAACAGCAGAGAGTGAAACACAGACCAGGCTGGGAACATGACTATGAAGTGCTCGAGGAAATCCCTGGATCTGTGGTATTAAAGCATTTACAGTGACTTTTCAGTTCCATGGCCAGTCTCACTATCAGAGTTCTGTCATTTCTGACAGTCCAAGTCAAGCCCTTCAAGTCAAAAAGGTTTTAGTGAGGTTGGAAGTTATTTCCTGAAATGCAGTTTGGATGAGCTTCCTAAGATGTATCTAATATTGGCCTTAGCTGGGAATACAGAAATCAGCTTTAAAAAGCTAAAAGTGTGAAACTGAAGCATTTCAGCTGCTGGGCAGAAATGAACTTCCAAGAGTAGAAGAGTTTTCTTATAATGGCTTTGTTGCTTTGCTTTTGTTTTCACTAAGCATGAAATGCGCTGCCCTCAGGAAGAGGGAAGGAAGATCACTTCCAATTTCCAAGGGGAAAATCAGCATCCAGGGAGTGACCAGGGAGCTGCTGAAATGTGTGTTCACACCTCACCTCCCTCTGCTCACAGACTCTTGAGAGGGACAGAGCAAGCACGTTACTTTGGCACTAAAAGCCAGCTCTGATAAGCATCCACATTTGCTAAGAATTAAGCCCTAAAAAGAACTTCTCTGGTGTCAGAAATAGAGTAAAATGTGAAAACCCAGCAAAAGCTGAAGAAATAAAATGGAAACTCCCTTTGCTGTCAGTAAGAACAGGGTGTAGATAAGCATAAGAAGGGAAAGGGGTTATTTCAGGGAAGAAATATCTGCCCAGAGGGACAGACCCAGCCCTTGTGAACTGAGAGAACCCCCTGTCCCACTCTGTCCCAGTTGCTCCCACAAATGCAGAGCTCTCCCATCACAGCTCCGCGGGGCAGGGGCTCCAAAGGACACGGCACATGTGGGGAAATGCAGCTGTCAGGATCAGCTTCCCCACTCCCCTCTCTGCAGGAACTTCTCTGACTTCATCCTTGGGTTGGCCATCGGCTCTGAGGGAGCTGCATCCCAGTGCTCAGCCAGCCCCGAGGGGTTCTGCCCACCCAGCTGGCTCAGGCACCATTTCTCAGCACCCTCTGCTCCTCCCCTCTCCTGCCACCTCTGCATCTCTGCGCCTTTTCAGTTGCATCTTTCATTTTTAAACCTCTGCTGTTTCCCACGTGCAAAGTCTTCACCAGCACAGGGTGGCCCCTTCTCCAAACCCCTCTGGAAAGCTCATTTCCCTCAAGGAGCAGAAGGCACCCGCTGAGCCCACACACTGCATTCCTCTTTGAAGGGGGATGAACCCATTGCTCTCTAAGTACTGGGACAAAAAACCCCAACTTCCCTCTCGCCTTTACCTGTGGGCTCTGATATAGGGCACGTGTTTGCATGTCCCTCATAAGGGACATTAAGAAGACCCTTTACCTTGAATTGCTCAGCTATTCCCATAGAACCCACAGGAACTTTATGTATTTGGCCTCTGCTCCCCAGTAAAATTTCAAAACCACTCAGGATTACTAGAAAGGGGGTAACAGAGTGCCACATGCAGGGTTCTGAGTCTTGTTTCCTTAGAAAACTTGGCTAAAATAATCCTTTGGGGTTCTTTTTTCAAAAGAGTCTTCATGAACAAAGATATGATGTTGAATTCTCTTTCTAACCTTTTGGCTATCCCAGGCTATACATCCTTTATGGACAAAGCTGAGCACAGTCACTACTGCAAGATAGGAAGAATCTGGCAAGGAACAACAAGGCATTGATGCCTAAAATAAGGGCACAATCCAGGAAAAGCTTGGCTTTCAGGACAGAGCTGAGTGGGAGCCAGGTCTTCACTTCTCCCAAGGTCCTCTGCCGGGTGACACCTTAAAGCTCATCCAGTGCCACCCCTGCCATGGGCAGGGACACCTCCCACTGTCCCAGATTGCTCCAAGCTCCATCCAACCTGGCCTAGGACACTTCCAGGGATGGGGCAGCCACAGCTTCTCTGGGCAACCTGTGCCCTCACAGGGAAGGATTTCTTCTCAACATCCCATCTAGCCCTGCCCTCTGTCCATCTAAGGCCAACTATCTGTCTGTCCATCGAAGGCCAACTATCTCTCTATCTCTCTCTGTCTCTCTGTCTCTCTCTATCTTCCTATCTATCTATTCTCTCTCTATCTCTATATCTATCTAATATCTATCTATCTTCTATCTATCTATCTATCTATCTATCTATCTATCTATCTATCTATCTATCTATCTATCTATCTATATCTCTCCTACCCTAGAATAGTTTGGGCTGGAAGGGACTTAATGCTATTTCCCAAACTTCTGGGCCTATGAACATTGGAATACCATGAAGGTGAAAGGCAGGAGTGATTTATCCCGTCCCCACCGTGCTAAGAGGTGAGTGCTGGAATGGCCCCCAGGAGGCAGGAGCACTGGAGCCTGAGCTCATCCTGCCACTGCCACCCAGTTCAGCCTCAGGGAATTTTCCAGCCTGATCCCAGCCCTGCTGAAGTCACGCGTGGGTTCTGTTTGACATCCCAGCACGGGACCAGCTCCTGCTCTCTCCTCCCCTGTTGCTGCCAGGCGTCTCCAGGGTGAAGGTGTGTGAAGTGTGGCAAAGATTTAAAGTACTACAGTTGTCATCGTACAATTCTTATTCATCCCTGATAATTTCCACTAGTGGGAGGAGGCCTTTGGCTCCATAGTCGTCATTATTTGTAACATTTCTAGTATTATTCATAACACATTTAGTTCTCTGACATATTGTTATTAATTTTAGAAGTGGAACATTTTTAGCAGCATGTTTTACATATTCAACAGATGCATGATATAATTAACCAAGAAATGGCGTAAGAAACACAAAGAAAATAGTCTTATTACCTTCAATATTTAATTGCCCACAGTTATTCTCAAGTCAAACCTTCTGCTGCTCAGAGAGAGTTATCACAGATCCCTTACATTGTTTTCTGGACTATTTTAGTGAGTCTAAGTCAGAGCTCATTTTCTTAGTTTCAGACTTTTAATCTTTCAAAATGAAAAAGCAAAATCACACCCCAGGTGAGGCTGCTACATTAGAACTTTGCCCTCGAGTTTGCAAACACCCTGTAGGGATTTTCAAACAAATGTTTGCAAGTCTTGTCCCACGTGATGGAAATTTCAGCAGCCCATAATGCTGTCGGGGTTTGTAGATCCTTCCCTGCACCTTCAAAGAGAGGTAAGGTGGGTCCAGAACACACAAAGGGGTCTGGCCAAGTTTGCCAAAGTTTAATTTTAGTCCCCATTCTTTTCCCTTCATTATTCTATAGTTGGGATGGTTCATTACCTCCTCTGCCATCCATTCTGTGCTGTTGCTACAGAATGAAGCAAATGTTTTCCTCTCGGAAAGAGACCTACAGCACAGAGATTCACAATGTTCTTAGATTAGATGCCTCCCTTTCTTCCACCCCAAAATGAGTGTTAATGAGCCAAAAATCTGCAGCAAATACCACCCATAAAGGAAAAGAAAGTTGTTAAGACACTTTGAGCACATGGGCAGTCTGGAAGAAGGTTAAATGCACCACTGCTGACATCCATGGAGTCACAGAACCTGTGACTCCTGTGAACCTTCCATCCTGTGATCCCTGTGCTCCCTGTGGCCCTCTGCACGTGGCACTGTGTTAGTGTTGGCTTTATCTCCTCCAGCTTTAGCTGTTTAACATCAATAAACTGCCCATTCCAGATTCTCTACATATTTTGCTGAGCATTAGGAAGTGGTATTAGGAAGCAACTTCAAAGGCCAGCTCATTTCAGCCCAGCAGAACCAACTCAGACAGGCTGAGTCACCTCTCAGAGCATCTACTCGTCCTCTCCGACAACAGATCAAGAGTTGGGTGCCTTGTTTAGGCTGAATGTGCCTTGTTTAACTTAACAAGGCTTGAGTTCAGTGAAATGAATCCCACTCGAGTTTTATTCAACATCAAATCCTGCAGCTTCCCACAATCTAAATTGTTTTAGTCATCAGGTGCCTTACTCAGTGCTTTTAGCTCTTCTGTTCAAGGAGCACTTATGGGCTAAAAAGCCTTTCCTAGAAATGCAAAGGATAATGCTCATGGAGTTGTTAACTCTGCCCCTGCAGGATGGAGAGGGGTGGGAGTGGTGGGCTCTGGGTGTAAGAGGAGCCAGGGAGGAGGAGATCATTCCCAAAAGCTCCCTGGCAGGCAGTTGGTCACCAGGAGGATGGAGGAACTGTCTGACTTGGCAGCTGGTTGATGCACCAGGAACCAGCACTTTCTGCAGTGGAAGGAGATATCCCAATCCCATGGAATCTCAGCAGCTGTGGGGGGTGTCTGGTTCCCTCCCAGACCACTGCAAATCTGCATGTTGGATTGTAGAGGTGCAGCTAATGGATGTCCTGGTGACTCAACATGAGTCAGTCCAATTAAGAACTGAATCAGGCTCTTCAAATACTCCCATGAAGCTCTTCCTCAGAAGACTTCAAAGTGGATGACAGAGATTCAAAGTGCTAACGAGGAGGATAATCCAATGATGAGATCAATCCTGGCATGACGCACTTCCCATGTGACCAGGGACAAGTCCATCAAGAGACACACTTAGGGCACATATTGAGCAGCCACACAGAGATTTGGACTGGAACATAATAAAGATTGCATCTTGACAATCTACTCTGTGGAATTCTATAAAATGGTTGTAAAATTTTATAGAAGGAGCATTCCACTAAATATTGCACTCTGGGGGCTTTCCCTTAATAAATACCTGTCCTGCTCCATTTTGGAGCAGAAACTGAGCTTTACTGCTCAGCCAGATCTTCTGTCCGAGCCAAGCAGCCCTAAAATCATGATTTTTATATCAATCCCCTGTTTGTGGAGGAAATAAATAAAATGCAAACCTGAACAGAACCAGGGTAAATACTTCTCTGACTCTTCTGTACAAAACATGGCATTAGTGGCACACAAAGCAGCTGTACAGTTTTATAGAATCTTAGAATGGTTTGTGTTGGAATGGACTTCAAGGATCATCCAGTTCCACTTCCTGCCATGGGCAGGGACACCTTTCCACTGTCCCAGGTTGCTCCAGCCTGGCCTTGGACACTTCCAGGGATGGGGCAGCCACAGCTTTTCTGAGTGACCTATGCCAGGGACTGTCCACCCTCACAGGGGAGAATTCCCTCCAAATCTCTAACCTAACCTTGCCTTCCTTAAGAATAAAGCCATTTTAGGACTCCTCTAATTCCTTCTTAGGACAGCGATGAAGCCACACACTGGTTTCATTTGGGTGAAGGTGCTGATTGGATCCTCAGAATAATAATCCTTGGCCAGCCCTACAAAATAACAGAGAGTTTTGTGAAGGCAGTGGCTGTGAGAGCATAGCACAGTCTGTGGCATTGCTGCTGCTGCTGCTGCTGGCACAGTGGAGGTGTTGGGTGCTGATTCTGAACCCAGTGGAATGAAGAGGAAAGGTCCTATCAGCACCAACAATCCTTGGGCTGAGCCCTCGTGCCAGTGCCTTTGTTGGAAAATGTAATCCTGGAAATCAAAGTTGGGGGAATTTTATGGGCAGCAAACAGCAAGTGTGTCCTATGCCCAGCCTTGATGAAGAGCACAAGGACACACTGAGTACACAGGACATCCCTGCAGGCACCTGGACAGGGTGAGGGATGTCCAGGCCACTTGAACTGCCCAGTGGGGTGCCAAAGTTTGGCAGCTGAGCTGCAGCAAGGATGGATCAGGCCCCCACAGCTCTGGGTACTGCACAAAAACATCCAATGACCTCTGAAAATCGCAGCCATCCTTGTGCTGCCTGTGACCCCCTTGGTGTGGGAGGGGTTCCTCTGTGGATGAGCCTTTGGAGCAGCAGGCTGCTGGCACTGCACTGCTCTGGTGTCCCTGTCCCACAGCCAAACCCAGCCTGGGCAGCTGCCTTCCCTGCCCACAGCTCTCCCAGAGGTTGGACTCTGCTGTAAGCCCAGAAGGAGCAGGGCCCAGCTGTGATCCATGGTCTGTCAGGCTGTGTCACAGTTGGGACCCTTCCTGGCGTGGCACTGGCCTGTCCCAGCTCCTGCTCTCCCAGGCCATGCCTTGGAGCACAGCAAAGGCCAAGGATTGCTCCCTGTAGACCGTCTGGATGAGGCCACCTGCTTGGGATGCAGGAATGGGAGGAAAGGGTTGAGTCATGTGGGTCTGAGTCACGTGGATATGAGTCACCATAAGCTACTCCATGTTATTTTCTGGCCACAGCCAGAAGGAGCAGGGAATGCAGAGTGACCCTTCCAGAGGCACTGGATTGCTCTTCCTGAAAAAGCTGGTGACTGAAATGAGCCCTGTGGGGAGAACCTGCGAAGGGAAGGCTCATGGCTGTGGACAAGGCTTGCCCCGTGTGTGGCTGGGCTGGGGATGTGTCTGCTGGGCTGCATTCCAGCTGGACTTCACCAACTCATTCACCAGGAAAGGCAGAGAGAGAAACAGGAAAAAACGGGATGAGGTTCCCATGGCTACCAGGCTGTTTACTTTCTTGTGAGCCTTATCACAAACTTTGCCATCCAAAGGAGCAACAGATGTCAGAGCTTTGGGGTTGGTGGGCTCATGTTGGACAGAGCACAGGGAAAGGGACTGCCCTGGAGCACAGGCAAGTGGCACAGCATCACTTGGGCAAAAAACAAAGCACAGACATCCAGACTTCTCAACACTGGCCCTAGAACTCCCTTCAGGAATGGTGCTCAATTACTTTGAACTTTCCTTTTGTGATGGTTGCTGAAAATAACAGAGTAACACCACACCAGGTTTTCTGGAGGACTAACATACAATAAAAACAGCACCAATTTGTAGAGAAATGGCACAAACTCTGACTTTAATCTCCTAGAACGGTGAGGAGAGGGCAGAAATCAGAGCCACACCATCAGCCCCTGCTGTTGGTGATGCCAGCAGGTTATCCTGCATCCATTGTGATCCACTCCAGAGCAACAGGGGGAAGTGCAAAGGGTGTTTCTTCTGTGAGCCTGGTCAGCTTAGTGTTATTTTTCAGATAACAAAATACATCTTAAAAGGAAAAACTCTCAATATTTGCATTAACCACTATTCCTCTACTTGCTTTTCTATGATTTGGTTTCATCCCATCTCCCTAATCCAGCCTCCTCCTACCCTGGTCCATTTTTGGAGCAATACCTGGATCCTGCATTTGCTACAGAGGCTTCTCCCCTCTGTTCTCTGTTTCAGACCAGTTCATTTCTCTAACACATCAGCAGCATTTACAAGGTTTGGGACTGAAAGGTTCTGTAAAGAATTTCATAGCTCTGCCCAAATTTCCAGTCTAAGGACTTTGCTAAACCACAATAGCAGTGCTGTTGATTTTTCTTGTAAATCTGAGTTTTCTTGTAAATCAGACTTTTCTGTCACAGCATAATAGACCAAAAACCCCGGAGAGTTTCCGTAGATGTGTTTGCTGGAGGAACCACAAGCTACTCAATAGTTAATAATGAGCAGCTTCTCCCCGCAGCACTTGGTTTGAAAGGACTACAAGCTCTGAGTCATTGCACAGTTGATTTGAGCTTAACCCTAATAGCTCTGTTATGTCCTGGCTTATTCCTAAATCTTCTTGGAAGCAGGAGAGTGTCAACAATAAACTTGTAAGGTTTAACACTCTTAACACCAGGTAAACTGCTTTATCTCAATTAAAAATACCAGTAATGTCCTTTCCACTACATCACGGAGCTGTAAAGTAACTCTGTGCCTGCGGGACTGTGCCTGGAGAGGTTCTGGGAATTAATTCTGCTTTGCGGAACTATTCCAGTTATTCATGTGACTCAGCGGCGGAGCCCGGGATCTTCCTGCTCTCCGGGGTGACGTGCTGATTCAGGCTGGGTCAGCAGCCTGGGACAGGAGACACCTTATCAAAAGAAAAGCTCTCTTTGGGGACAGGCTCTCCCAGCAGCTGGGAAGGAAATTTCCGTTGAGCTCCGGTGGGGTGAGATTAGCGGGTTATTCTTAGATCTGGATGGTTTTCTTTTGCTCTGGGTAAGGAGGGAATTGTTCTTTTCAACCAATAAATTATTCCTTGGCGCTGCTGCTGTGATGTGTGCCCAGCTGTGACCTCAGGCTCTGCACCTCTGCTTTCAGTCATACCTAAGAGTGTTCCTGCCACGCTGGGGTTCGAGTTTTATTTATAAATGTTTTAGAGAGGATTAATACCTGGCTACTCTTGTTGTACCCACGTTGTTGCAGACTGGCACAGTGAATTGCAAGTCATTTACCAGTACTGCCTGGACTTATTCAGCTTGATATGGAATGGCTGATCGAGACATTAATAACAGATTAACCCTTTATAAACCAAGGGCAAAGAGTCTCTTGATGAACAGGGCACTCCTCAGCCCCATCAGGCAACTAGGAGGGAAACCTGAGCACTTCAGCCACCCCCTCCTCACTCACTCTGTGGGTGACACAGTCAGGGGAGTGAGTGGAGTCCTCCAGAAGAAACATCTGAAGCAGGTCTACCAAAAGTGGCTGAAGCATTTTGAGTGGCCAGGCCAGGACCTCACGGACCAGAGTGCGGCAGATCAAGACCACTCACATTTCCTGATTTCTGTCCTCATTCTCAGTCCCCAAGACCACAGCTGGCCTATAATCACAATTCTTCAGAGAAGCTGCATTCAGTCAAGGGTCTTAAATCTGCCAGCCCCGGAAAACAGACTTCCTTTAATATTGCCCACAATCCAGTATTCCTGTAGGAGCAGCCAATGTAATCCCAGCCACAGGTACTGGGGAGGTGCAGGGATTGCATCCCACACCTGGTGCTGTGTCTTCACAGTCCATCCTGGTGCAAATAACAATTACAAAGTGTTTTTGAAATGTGTTGTACCAATTGTAATACCCAATTACAGCTTCCTGAACTCGCTGTCCCTTCCCCTGACCTTACACTGGATTTGCTCTTTCAGGAGCCATTATTTTCTGTCTGCTCTGCTGCTCACCTCTCCCACAGCAAAGGGTACACGCAAAATACAGGGGGGAGAGTAAATTTAAGGATTTAAGCCCTCCAAAGGACTAATGGCAGCAGCCTGTGATATATGTATGAGTTTTAAAAAATCCCTCTGCTGACACAGGCTCTAAATGGTATCAGTGGATTGGAACAGAAGAGATACTGTCAATAAAATGGAAAACAAGGCAGTCCAAAATAGAAAGGAAAGGGAAAAAATCCAAACCTATCTCGGTATATTTTCCCTTTCCACCCCAAAGATCTGGAAAGCTTCTTCATGACTAGTCAGACTACAGCAGCTGATACAGGTACAGCCTGTCCCAGCTGCCTCCAGTCCATAAAGCTGTGAATCCCCTCCAAAAAGAGAATGCCAACATTTTTATTTACATGAAAACCTCCAACAGCAGGTACTCAGAGGCAGAAATCCACATGGTATGTGAGGGTTAAAAACCAGAGGAAATCTGCAGCCTGGGAAAATTAGGGGCTTTCCATTCCCGGTGTAATGAGACGACAGATTTAAAGTTCAGAGTGAGAAAAGTCATTGAAAGGAATTAAACTTCAAGTTTCCTGAGACATACAGGCTTTGTTTTTCAGGGCTATTGATAAATCTATCAGTCCCCCGATTACTGTCCCCCACCCCCTGCAAGACCATCTAAAAGAGGAATTCGCTGCCTTAATTGGAAGGAAAAGGGTTTAAAGAATATCCACTGTAACGTCCCTGTGAAGAAGGAAAGTCCCTGGAGGCAAAACAATAATTGGTTTTGACCTTCCGCCGCTCAGGAGGCGTCGGTAGAGACGAGACTTAAACACAGCCTGACAACTGCGAGTTCCAACCAAACTGAGAAAGAGACGGAAATTGGATAAGCGAATTCCTTTTTGTTCATGACCCCGGCCCCGCTCCGCTTTCCCCCTGCAGCATGACACATCAGAATCGGTCCTGCGAGCCATAAATCACCCGCAGCAGCGGCCGCCGCTCAATCGCAGCGTCTGCTGCGCTGGCATCGCCCGAGGGGCGGCACCGGCGGGCACAGCCTGCCCTGGCACACTCGGGCTGGGCACCAAGGAGCGTTCGTATCCTCCCAAGCATCATCAGTGGTCCCAGCCTGCCCTGGCACAGGGGCTGGGCACCAAGGAGCACTCGCATCCTCCCAAGCAGGATCAGTGGTCTCAGCCTGCCCTGGCACACTCGGGCTGGGCACCAAGGAGCGCTCGTATCCTCCCAAGCAGCATCAGTGGTCCGAGCCTGCCCTGGCACACTCGGGCTGGGCACCAAGGAGCGCTCGTATCCTCCCAAGCAGCATCAGTGGTCCCAGCCTGCCCTGGCACAGGGGCTGGGCACCAAGGAGCGCTCGCATCCTCCCAAGGAGCAGCATCAGTGGTCCCAGCCTGCCCTGGCACACTCGGGCTGGGCACCAAGGAGCGCTCGCATCCTCCCAAGGAGCAGCATCAGTGGTCCCAGCCTGCCCTGGCACACTCGGGCTGGGCACCAAGGAGCGCTCGCATCCTCCCAAGGAGCAGCATCAGTGGTCCCAGCCTGCCCTGGCACAGGGGCTGGGCACAAAGCTGTGCTCGCATCCTCCCAAAGAGCGGCACCAGCAGTCCCAGCCTACCCTGGCACACTGGGGCTGGGCACCAAGGAGCGCTCGCATACTCCTGAGGAGCAGGATCAGTGGTCCCAGCCTGCCCTGGCACAGGGGCTGGGCACAAAGCTGTGCTCGCATCCTCCCAAGGAGCAGCATCAGTGGTCCCAGCCTGCCCTGGCACACTCGGGCTGGGCACAAAGCAGCAGGGCAGGAAGGAAGCTGTGATTTCATTGCTGTTTTCAGCGCGGTGTCAATTCCCCACTCGGGGTTTGGGACAGCTCTTTGCGGCGGCACCGCTTTTGCCAAGGGAAGGGAATTTGGGTTTGAATGCAGAAAGCCACAATCCTCCCTCTGTCAGGAGCTGCAGCTGACAGAACGCTTTGCTTTCTGTGCGTCTGAACTCACAGAGGACACTCTTTGTCATTGCCCGCCGCCGCTCTGGGAAACGTCATGTTTCCTGTGTCACCTCCCGCATGGCAAGTGCATCCCGTCTGGGTGTCCTGCAACTCCTGGCAGCACCTCCGTGCGTCCCACAGCTTGTCCCTGTCCCTGCCATCCCCCCTGGCTGTGCTGCCCAGTGCCCTTCAGCCCAACCACGCTCCTCACTGGCAAACCCCACACTTTGAGCTGTCACAACTTAAAAAACATCTTCCTGCTTAAAGGACAACTTAATAATGCCTCAAATGCCAGGAAGCAGCAATTGAGTATTGCAATTGGTGCAACACGTCTCAAAAACGTTTTGTAATTGTTCTTTGCACCAGGATGGACTGTGAAGAGACAGCACCAGGTGTGGGATGCAATCCCTGCACCTCCCCATGTACATGTGTGCCCTCTGGGTGGCTGGGATTACTTTGGCTGCTCCTACAGGAGTACTGGATTCTGGGCAATATTAAAGGAAATCTGTTTTTCCAGAGCTGGCACATTTAAGACCATTGATTAAGATCCTTACAATGAACCTGAATGCCAACAAATAATTAAATGTCTTTAAAAACCGAAAGAGAAATGTCAAAGGCTCACCACACCAAGACCACAGACCAAATAAAAATGCATGAACTAATGGTGAATTTTTCCAGCAGCCACTTGGAGATGGTCACCACTGAAACCCGACTCATGTAATTTGCAGATGTGACTCACAAGAGTTGGAAGTCCAAAAGCAATAAAGGCAAAGGTTGGAGAGATATGAGGGCTTTGGGGACAGAAATTAGTCATTTTTCGTGTCTGAAGAGACAGAAGTGAAAGTGTCAGTGGTCTGCAATGGGGTGAGTGTGATGTCCAGGTATTGTGACAAAGCCCAAACAGTTTCCCTTTCTCCTGGAAAGGAGCTGCAAGCTGGGAATGTCTTCACACAGATCAGGTTACACGAGTTCCGAGCAGCAGGACTGTCCCAGAGTGCCAGCTCCGCGTGCTTTGACCTTTCCTCAAGTTTTGGGAAAAGCTGCTGCTTAGATGTGCCTCCCTGAGCCGAACCTAAGCCCTGTTTCCATTGGCCAGGGCTCTTCCAGCCCTCTGGGTGCCGTGACAGCTGGTTCCTGCTGAGTCTGTGGCAGGACTGTGTCCCAGAAGGGCTCCCTTGCTCTCTTGGGGCCCAAGGAACACCACATGCATTCCTGACCATTATCAGCTTGTTTAAAACCTTGACTGACTTATAGCTCCTGAGAGTCACTCAAACAATAAATGGCCATTTGTGTCCCTTCTGACCAGGCCTGATGTCCCTCAAGACAACAGGAACGTTTTGGTTTTGAGGGAACATGTTGGTCCAGGGCTCTGCTGTCACCCCAAGGAACCCACCATGGTAAACCAGGACACCAACCACAGCTGGCCCAGACACCACCAAGTCCCCCCTGCCTGTCCCTTCTCATTTTACTAGCAATGCTCTGGATCTATTTATGCAGCTGGTGCTGAGGGAGCACTAGATAAAATAGTAATTTTTAAATTCTAAATACCTTTTTTTGTGTGGGTCTCTGGAATTCCTTCACAGATCCCAGTTAGGACAAACATGGTTGGATGTAAGTTAACAATTGGAGGTTGTTTCCTTAGACTGACTGAAGACATTCTTATGGACAAAGTAATAAAATTTAACATTTAGTAAAATCTGCATTATACACAACACATCTTACAAGGATGTGCTCTCACCTCCCCAGAGGCTGAAAAGATGCTCCTTTGAAATGCTGGATTTCACAAAGTGTTTCCTTGTACCTTCAACATGAGCCCATGAGACCTCCCTGGAGGTGGAGCTGAGCTCTGAGCTCAGGCTCTGCAGGCAGTGGCTGTGCCAGCTGGGAGAGCCCCTCACCCTGCTCAGCTGCCCTGGCTGCACGAGCTGAACAACAGCCCAAAGTGCCCAAATCCTCCTGGAATTCCCACCCATAAAATGCATTCCCAAACTCCTGTAGCAGGAAATCTGTGAGCAGCTCAATGAGGGCATGGATGTATCTGCTGCATGGAAATGCCCAAGGTCACCTGCTCAGAAACCCAAGTCCTTCCCCTCACTTTGCACCACAGTCATTTGTTTGCCCATCAGCAGCTGGGGGCAATTAATGTACTCCAAGGTTGGTGGCAGGATTGCTCTTGGCAGTGGCCTGGGGAAGAAAACTGTTGCTAATTCCAGCATTTGGGGAGTAGAGCAGTGCTCAGATGCTATTTCAAGGTTGTGTTTGCTAATATTAGTACAGAGTCAGACATACCAGAGAGCTGCTTTTATATTTTTGTTTCTATTTTTCCCTAAAGCCAAAGCTTTGACATAGGACAGAATGGAGCTGTGGCAGCAGGAGGAGCAGAGGGGATGTCACCATTGAGCCAAGGCATTTGGATTAGCAGGTTTTGGAAGGAAGAGGTTTCAATACATTTAATTTACATGGCTTAGATTTCTTGACCTTCTTTCAAACCTCTCAACCCTTAAAATCTCTCATGAGTCGATGTCTCTAATCCAAGACTCACAGGAGATCTTTTGAATGCACATAAGTGGTTTAGGATCCTGCTGGTTTAGGGGGGGCTTATACTCCTGAAAGGTGTAAAATATATAAATAAATTATTTTGCAAGACCTGAGTTCTTGTCAACAAGTACAGTTAATCACAACCTATTGTTTCACCTGAATATTTCAAGAGGTAAGAGAAACAACTATATTGCTTATTCCTATTTCCAGATGAAGTATTATATTTTTTTTGCTTCCTTTCAAGTTGGAAAGAATTCTCTAAGCCTTAAAATCCTCAATATTTGTATGGTATGTTTGGAAAGGTTAGGCCTAAGCATTTGATGTAAGGACAAGGATTTGATGTAAGGACAAGGATTAAGGACAAGGATTTGCTATAAGGTGCAGGAGGATGGGACAGTAATTCCCCTTGCACATTTTTTGTTCCTGAGGGATGAAGGGCTGAAGCAGAAACAGCCTGGCAGTGCCTCCACTGCCTTTCCTGAATCCAGGCTGGAGCCTCACACAGACAGGAGGCTGGACCTCAGGACAGACAGGTCTCCACTCCTCCCAAGGTTCTCTGCCTGGAGGGACCTCAAAGCCCACCCAGTGCCACCCCTGCCAAGGACAGGGACACCTTCCCCTATCCCAGGTGGTTCCAAACCCCATCCAGCCTGACCTTGGCCACTCCCAGGGATGGGGCAGCCACAACCTCTCTGGGCACCCCCTGTGTGGAATGTTCAGTCAGAGGGTGCCCTGATGGTGCCCAGCACCCTGAGCTGACACCTCCCTCTCCTGACACGGGTTACATCACACAGGCTGAACTTATTTGCTACCCAACACAGTCATTAAATAAACATTAATGTGATGGGCAGGCAGAAATAACACCAGGTGTAAAGAAACAGCTCATTCCACACATACAAGTGGGTAACACAGTCCAGGTAGGCAGCAGGTAATGCTGTCCAGGTGCCCTGGGGTAATGCCTCAAAAATAAACTCCTACATCTTTCACATAAAATTCTTTCCCCACTTAATTTCATTTTATTAAATTTAATAGAAAACTGAAATGAGGAACCTTCATTTTCTTCAACAACACATTAGTGTGATACAGAAGCTTTGATTTGGGGTCAATTTCCATTCTTTAAAAACAAATTACTCATTGAACGTGTTCAGCTCATGATCCCCGTGGGAGTGAGAAGTGTTACTGTTTTCCTCCCTAACTTCTCCAAAACTGGCAGATTCCCCCCTCTGCTGTGCTGCTTTTCTTCCATCATGACTCCAAGCAGATAAGAACAGGCAAACAACCTCTGCCACAAGGTAGAATTCAGTGTTAAATACACCAGTGACATGTGTGCATGCACAACAAGGCCTGTGAATGTGTGCAAGGCTAAGCCCTGAATTTGGAGTTCTAAACCTGAACTGGATCACGTGAAATTCTCACTTTACTGGCCTCAATCTCAGTTTTTCACCCTGGGTGCTGAAAAACTCTTTATTCTGCTACTCCTGCCCCGCTGAGCTGTCCAGTTTGCAATGAAGTCCATGAAAAACTCTGCTATAAACCCAAAGGCACTGAAACCCCTGGTTGCCTTCAGTGAGCCCTAAAAGGACCAGAGATCCTGGTCTTTTATTGCACAGATGTGACATTGGGGAAACACCTGGGAAGAGCCCCACATTTTGGGATGACTGTAGAAGCAACAGGTGAGGGAGCACTGGCAGCATCTCTGTGCCTGCTGAGGTGACTGTGACACCACAGGTGGACATGAGAGTGCCCTGGAAGGGCCTCGGTTCTGCCTGATGGACTGGCAAGGTAAAACTTAAGGTATTTCAGAGGCAGTGCTGGGAATGGAGAGTTTGTAGCTATCACACATTAAGCCTTCTGGATGTGTAGCAGATTTTTCATCACTGAATCACTGGGAGATTCCCCACCTGAAATCCCTGTGGCCATTCTGAAGGGTGAGCACTCCAGTACTGTGCATTTGGCAGTTTTGATTTTAAGGGCATTTTAAAAAACCCCACAAATATTGTTCCTTATTTTAGATCCCAAAGTTTAACTCAAAAGTTCTCCTCTAGCCCAGCCCTGTATTTTCCAATCCCCAGGAACACCTGGGATGGACACCTGTGTCCCACTGTGTGGAGCAGCAGGAGCAGCTCCTGCTGTGGGGCCACAGACCTTTGTCCAGCTCTGCCTCCCAAAGCAGGAACAGCAGCACTTCCCACTTGGTGTTTGAGGCCTTTCCCCTTCCCACACACACACACATGGGATTCATGGGCATGGTGGGAGATGAACAGTGATCTCAGGGCAGCCTCTCTCATTTCTCTGCCTTTTAAAGCCCAGACAAGGACTGGGCTGTTTCTGCTCTGCCTTTAACAAGCCCTTTCATTTTGGGTTCCCCATGCAGGGCTTTTTGTTTTGCCTTTGGGTTAAAATCCTTTTAACTTGGATTCTTTTGTGAGAGTTTTCATCCCTTTTCTGGATGTCCCACCCACTCAGCATCACTTGAAATGAAAAGATTAGATGTCAACTGGTCTCCAAGCACAGAATAAAAGAGAACAACAAATTCTACCAAGGATCTCTCTCAGACTGTAAAAATAAAAGATGAGTTTGTATTGGCAAAGGCCTCTCTTGATCTGTTAATATCAGGGAAGACAAAATTATCTGTGTTCTTTGTGAAGCAGCAGTTGTTTCAGTGGGGAATGAAGCCAAGACAGCTGTTAGAGAGTTCAGCACAAAGTACTGACAGCAACACACCAACAACAACACCAGCACTGAGGGGCTCGGCCAAACCACCAGAACACCAAAGATTACTGATGGTGCTGCTGTCAGAAAGTTCCACAAACTGTGATGATTTGAAGATTGAACTTTTTAGTTCATCTTGGCCAACTGTCCTTAAAAGATGCTGTGGCAAGAGCAGCAACATCCCTGAGATACAAAAGACCCCATGGAGAAGAAAGAAGCGGGTCCTGGTCAGCTCCAGATTCAGTGGGAAGAAGGAAGCAGGTCCTGGTCTGCTCCAGATTCAGTGGGAAGAAAGAAGCAGGTCCTGGTCTGCTCCAGATTCAGTGGGAAGAAGGAAGCAGGTCCTGGTCTGCTCCAGATTCAGTAGGAAGAAGGAAGCAGGTCTTGGTCAGCTCCAGATTCAGTGGGAAGAAGAAAGCAGGTCTTGGTCAGCTCCAGATTCAGTGGGAAGAAGGAAGCAGGTCCTAGTCAGCTCCAGATTCAGTGGGAAGAAAGAAACAGGTCCTGGTCAGCGCTGCAGATTCAGTGGGAAGAAGGAAGCAGGTCCTGGTCAGCTCCAGATTCAGTGGGAAGAAGGAAGCAGGTCCTGGTCAGCTGCAGGTTCAGTGGGAAGAAGGAAGCAGGTCCTGGTCAGCTCCAGATTCAGTGGGAAGAAGGAAGCAGGTCTTGGTCAGCTCCAGATTCAGTGGGAAGAAGGAAGCAGGTCCTGGTCAGCGCTGCAGATTCAGTGGGAAGAAGGAAGCAGGTCCTGGTCAGCTGCAGGTTCAGTGGGAAGAAGGAAGCAGGTCTTGGTCAGCTCCAGATTCAGTGGGAAGAAGGAAGCAGGTCCTGGTCAGCGCTGCAGATTCAGTGGGAAGAAGGAAGCAGGTCCTGGTCAGCTGCAGGTTCAGTGGGAAGAAGGAAGCAGGTCTTGGTCAGCTCCAGATTCAGTGGGAAGAAGGAAGCAGGTCCTGGTCAGCGCTGCAGATTCAGTGGGAAGGAGCCACCCATGTTTGGTTTGGATGCAGGATTTACTCCTTTGAGGAATGAGAGGCCGTGAGATTTCAACAGCTTTGGAGGAAGCCTCAGGTCAAGCTACTTGAAGAAATGGCTTGTCCCCATGACCTGCAGCGTTCCCAGCCCGGTGACAAAGGATTGTGCAATCATTCTCCCCTGTGGTTGGAGCTTCCTGCCCGGGGCTGGGCTCTCCCCATCCTCTGGCTCTGCTGCCCTGGCCTGTCCTGCACAGCGTTTTCTCCTCTGTTCCCACTCCCCAGGAAGGGTTTGTTTGCAGACCTTCCAGACAGAGCAAATATCTAATTGTCAGGAGTGTAGCTCTGGGGCAAACAGGGTCACATCCAGCTCCAGGTAAGTGGCATATTGAGCTCAGCACCAGAGATGGGAGGGAGCAGAATTTGGCCCATCAGCTCCAGCCCCCAGTGCAATGCAGGCTGCTCAGGACTGCAATAAACTTGCCCTCTGCCCTTGTTTGGAAGGTTTCATATCCAATTTCTCCCTTCCCAGGCCCCCGTGTCCTCTGGAAACGCTTTCTTTTCCTCAACTACACCCCTTTACATGGCACTCGACATTTCTCTCCAGCTGCACCTTCAAAGCTTTGCAAACTCCAATTACTGTCTAAATTGCATTTATGGCAAAAAAAGAAGTAATTTTCTTTGAGTGCAGAATTACACATTGGCTGTTTTCTTATAGATTTGGATCATAAAAGAACTGAGAGAAAAAAAAACATATAAACTTACAGCCCAGCTTGGCTGTAGCTGCCTTTGTTCTGCACCAATGGACGCAGGAGAGAACAGAGGGTGATACATTTTTATAATGAGGAACAAGAAGGCCCCCACAGCTCTGATGGAGATCAAAGACCTTCCCCCACCACCAGAAAGCTCCCACTGATGCCCTGAGCCTGTTCCAACATGGAGCTCAGCCCCAGATCTCCCCAAACACCCACTGGGAAATTGTAACACACACCCTTTCACATCAGTGACTCCTGCAACCTTTTCCCCACTCTCTCTTTCTCTAAGGGATGGATCACATCCCAAGTTCTGCAGCAGATGTTCTCCACAAGGCTAGAATCATTTACAAGGAGTGTTGGGTGGACAGGGAACTCAGACTTCTCCAAATCCCCGTTTTCCATGTGGACACAGCTCGCCTGCAGCACAGTCAGACTCTGTGAGCACTCCTGACATCCTCCAACCTCCATGTGGGAACCTTCCCAAACAGAAGCGGATCTGACACGCCAGCAAGTAAAGAGAGGGAATTCTTAGAATCCAAAAGCCAGTAGAAATATTTAAATCTCCCCAGCAGAACTCGCTCTGGTGTGTGATGTTTCAGGTCTCAGTTCCCTGCTGGGGCTCACTGGGGGAGCAGATCCTTTCACAGATGACCTGCCAAAGGGAACCCTCACGGAGCTCCCCCTGAATTCACAGGAGATGAAAGCAAAGTTGCAGTTCTAACAGCAGCATCACCTGACAAATTCTTTGGTGTTTTTTACCTAAAAAACCCGCCCCAAACCCTTTTCTGCAGCTTCTTGCAGTGTTTTCAACAGCTGCATGTTTTACTGTGTTCACAGGCAGGTCCAAATATAAATAGCAGTTTCTCTACTGACCCACATTCTTGGCCTACATTCAGAGCCTTTTAAGATGTTTCCATTAACCGCAGAACAGTGTCAGGTCTTCCTCCAGTGTAATCTTATTTATGAGGTCCTGTTTCCCAGCACAGAACAGGGCTGGATCAGCTGCAGTTGGGCTCCTGGCTCACAACTGAAAGCCTCTTCTCCTCCTGTCCTCCCTGGACACAAACCTTCACCCTCAGCATCTCTGATGGCTGCGTTTTAGATCTAATTCCCAGTGTTACATGAAGGAAGGAAGGCTGGGGAAGATGGTAGTGGGAAAATTGAGAAAATAAAAATCAAAGAAGGAATCCAGTAGAGGCTGAGGCACGTGGCTCCAGAGTTACTACCTTTTAATCTTTTATAATGACATTTGCTGTACTCTTAACATATCCAGTCTGTGAAATCTCCAGTCCAGAGAACCCAGAGTAACTGAATTAATCCAAGTACAAAACCCATGGCTCAGATCCTCTGGCCTTTGTCTGGGGAAGTCTTTCATTGGAGCTTTCAGCTGGAAAGAGACTGCAGGAATTTGTGGCTGTGGAGAATTGCAGCTCCAATAAATATATAATTCATCATGGAGAGGTTTGTTAAAACCGTTAGGAATAAAATAAATGTTCTTCTTTCCTATTGAAAGAGATGTCAGCTTTGCTCTTATGATTCCTAAAAGGGCCAGCCAGGGAGAATAAAGGCTTATTACATGGGCAAGCATATAGAGCCCTTTTATGAACTCTGGCTGCAGCCCTTCTCTTTGTGAGACTCTCTGTTTCAGTTTGTTTTTCAGCAGCTGTGTCTGATCTGTATCTCACACACTTTCATCCTGTGACACAACACAGCTGCAAAGGGACTACAAGTTTCTCATCTGGCCATCTCTGCCTGTTCTCACAGAGAAGACAGGTATGAGACACCCCCAAACCGACTTTGGGGTGTTAAATCCGATAAATAATTGTAGAGTGAGTCACGAGGTCTGGCTATCTCTTGGCTCATCTTTCTTGGAAGCACCACTGATAGCACCTTATCACCAAAGATGAGTGTAAAGTGAAGGCAGTTACTGGTACAACGGAGTTGCCATCCCTTGGAAAGAGTTTTTAGGACAAAAATACTTCATTTTCAAATGCAGAATAGAAAACTAATCATCATGTGTTTAGTCTAAACCTTCCACGCTAAAAAAATCCTCGACACTCAAACAGGAGAGGCAAAAGAACAACTGATGCACCTCAACTTCCAGCATCTCTTTTCCTGGTTTTGGATGATACTATCACAGTCAGAAACATTGCAGAGTCCCACCGTATGAAATGTGTCAGTTAATGCTTTGTTTAGACAAAGCTGCCTCAGGGAAAACTGTATTTGTGTAAATCCCTGTGTGTTCCCTCCCATCCCCTGCTCCCTCCCGTTTCAGGAGCACCGCCCGGCACAAGCTGAACTGGGAGGGACTGGAATATAAATCCCGTGAGGAGCAGCTGAGGGAGCTGGCGGGGCTCAGTTGGGGAAAAGGAGGCTCAGGGGGGACCTTCTGGCACTGCAATCCCTGCCAGGAGGGGGAAGCCGGGAAGGGTCAGGCTCTGCTCCAGGGAACAGGAACAGAAGCAGAGGGAACAGCCTCACGCTGAGCCAGGGAAGGGTCAGGTTGGATATTGGGGAAAAATTCTTCACTGGAAGTGTTAATCATTGGAATGGGTTGCCCAGGGAAGTGGTGGAGTCACCATCCCTGGAAGTGTCCAAAATACCAGTAAATGTGGCATTTCATGATACGGTGTAGTGGGAGTGGTGGTTGGTCAGAGGTTGGACTCGCTGACCTTGGAGGTCTTTTCCAACTGTGAAGATTCTGGAATTCTACACAGAGCAGACCCAAATTCACCTGCAAGCCTGGTGAGGGAACACAGGAGACACCAATGCAGGACAGGCTTATTCTGCACAGGAGGGTTGCAATGAACTCAGTGCATCTTGGACACCAAAGGAAGAGCCAGGAATACCCTGGAGCTGCTGGACTTCCCACCTCCCCCAGGTATTCCCTCTCCTGAAGTTTCCCAGTTCCTCAAAACACATCTCCTGTAATGAGCTGCTTAGATGGGTTACCCCATTTCAGCCCTGCAAAGAGACCCCAGGGAACAGCCACTTCCCAAACACTCCCATGGAACCCTCTCCCTCCTGCCCCACATCCTGGGCCAGGATGCTGATGGATCCCAGAGCTGCCAACTGGGATTTGCAGAGAGGGACAAGACAAGGACTGTGACTCCTCATTAATTACACTAATGGACTTCACTGGCTAATACAAGTCAGATGCAAAAGTCTCTGCAATTTGGAGAGAACCATTTCAAGTTATTAAACACTGTGGATCTCAGGCTCAGATAATGGTCCATGTGCCCACATTTCTCTCCACACTTGGAAAAAGGAATGTCCAGCAGCAGCAGCTGCACCTGCCTGACTGGCCACTGCATTTACAGCTCTTATTGCTGCCCTTACTTTGAGTGCAACCACCAAAATAGTGGACTGGCAAACACAGAATCATTAAGGTTGGACAAGACCTCCAGGGTCATCAAGCCCAACCTTTTATCCCACAGAAGATGCTGACTCTGACATTGGTGCTTTTTTTTGTAATCAGAAAGAAAGGCAAAATATCAAATATTTTGCAGAGTGGAAACTCTGAGTTATTTTTGGCTGAAAGAATTAAAATTAGTTCATTAAGAAGCTCTGTCTGATAATGTCAAACCATTCATATCTATAATTAATCTTTAATATTGTAGTAATTTTTAGAAGCTGAAAAGAGCTGAACTCCGAAACAAGGAGTCAAAATGAAAGTTGCTTTTTCAATCTCAAGAAGTATCAACATTTCCATTGAAAACTTCATCAAGATGTACTTCCCCCAGAATTCTAATTGTGCTGAAACAGCATTTTCAAAAAGAAATTTATTCTGTTCCAATTAAAAATAAATTAAAAACCTCAACAAACCAAAGCAGAAGAAAACCCCCAAACACAAAACTTGACTGCCTGGCAGCCTCAGCCTCTCTAAAAATAACTGAGCCAAGTCCAACCCACCCACCTTCCCTCTCCATCACAAACACAACCTCTCACAGTTTGATTACAGACCTCGGGCATGCTGTGGTTTCACTCCCAGCTGTGGGGCTGGTTACAGGAACACCCCGAGAGCTGCCCACGGCCCAGAGGATTTTCTCAGAAAGAGCTGGCCCAGACAGCAGTGCCAGGAGGTCTGTCTGGGCAAACAGCTCCAGGGGACATCCTGGAGCAGGATCAGCCCTGGCTGGAAGGTGGAAGCCCATTCCCAGAGCACATCTGGCAACCCAGCTGTTGCTCCGAGGTGCTTTCCCATCCCTGGGTGGAGGCAGCTGTGCCAGTTGGGCTTCCCAGGGGGGCACCAGCAAAGGCTTCTCTTGCTCTCAGGACTGAACTTTAAACCTGAGCTAAGAACATTTTGGGGTCTGAGCTGTGAATTTGTCATTTGGGCGGTTGAGAAAAGGCTCCGGTTTAATTAAGAAACTGAATGAACTCAGAGTAAAAAAAGGGCACCATTTCCAGAAACTGATTTAAATACTCTTTTGGAAATCATTAATTATGTATTTAAGTTTAACTTTTTACTTACTGAACATTCCTACATCACTACATTCACAGAATCCCAGACTATTCTGAGTTGGAAGGGACCCACAAGGATCATCGAGTCCAACTCTCAAGTCAATGGCCCACAGAGGGGATTGAACCCATGACCTTGGTGTTATTACAACCAAGTTTTAACCCACTGAGCTACAGAAAAGTCCCACCTGAATACTCCTCTACCTCTGAGGAACCTGGTCTAGTGTAAGACACCCCTTCCCATGGCAGGGAGTTGGAGCTGGATGAGCTTTAAGGTCCCTTCTGACCCAGACCATTCCTAAACCGTTCTATGATTTTGAGTTGTGAAAAATATTCAAAATTAATTTGATTTGGTAGCTTTTTCTTCCACTTTGCACCTCCTTTTCATGGGTGTGATTGACTTTAGTAAGAGGGAAAGCCAGGAAAAGAGGGAGGACTGTGATGCACTCCAGGATAAGGGAGACCAGAGGAGTTTCTCATCTGCTGTACATTTACAGGAGAGATCTATGGAAGGAGGGAAATCAGGTAACCACTCTGTTGAAAGCAAAGGTGTTTCCGGGTCACTAAAAATTCCAGAATTATTCCACGTTTTCTCCAGTCTTCTTTTCCACTGCAAAGACCAAAACCTGCCCCGTCAGATGCCAGCCAAGCTGTTACTTGTTTTGTTGTGCAGGTTGCTAAGGAACGGGGCTGTTTTTGCTTACTTGCCTCCCTTGGGCTATTTCACAACACTTTGTAACATACACTGCTCTTTTCTGCTGCACATCTGGTTTTGATTTTAGGTTTCAGAACCCCCTCTGAAAACTGAGATATTAGTTTTTCATATCTATCATCTAGACAAAGTGCATCAGCCTGTCAGACTGAGTGCACCGGTGAGACGCGTTTAACCCTCTCAAGTTACCCTCCCAAAAGCTGTTTCCATTTGTTGCCAACTTCAGACGGTGGAAGTAGCTCAAGTATTTTGTCTAATTTGGTGTGTGAAATTAGCTGCAACCACCATTAAATTTTAGGTATGGAATAAAACTACCCCTTTCTTCAAACACTGAAGAGGAAACCCTCCTGCCTCGCGGACGTGAATTGGTCGCCACCCCAGCAGATGCTCAGCAGCTTCTCCCAGAGCTTCTAGTCTTTCATTTTCCTTGGAAGCGGCTGCTCCCAGAAAGCAGCACAGCAGCACGGAGAAGGGTTCTCCTGAGTCTTTGGGAAATGGTGTTGGGGGGTGGCAGCACAGCCCCGTGTGTCCTTTGGGGCAGCTGCAAACACGTGGCACGTCCCAGCACTGAGGCTGGAAAAGCCCTCCAAGATCATGGAGTCCACCCAGCAGTGCTGTGTTCACCACTAAACCACGTCCCCAGGAGCCACATCCACGTGCCTGCTGAGCACTTCCAGGAGGGTGATTCCACCACTGCCCTGGGCAGCCTGTTCCATTCTCTGGCCACTCTTCCAGTGAAGAAACTTGTCCTAATATCTCAACTAAACCTCCCCTTGAGGTATTTCTCATCTGCATACAAACTGATGGGGATAACATGTATTCCAGTGGTCCTGACCCAGGTCCTCTCCCAAAGCCTTGCTTAGTCTTGCATGGTCTGACAGAGGGGCTGGGCAGAGCTAACAGTGTTCCTTTAGTCTTCACCCATCTGGTCCCAGCGTCATTTAAAGCTGCAATTAAAATTTATATCCCCAGGCTAAGGTCACTCAGAAAACTTCTGCCAAGAGCTACATACGTTTGACGCCCTGCAGAGAAAAGAAACTGCCTCTGCTTTATCCCAATAGTTTTGCTTCTCCCACCACCCCGAGGACTTGTCTCTGTGCCCTTCCTAAGCCACTCTGGTGACTGACTGATCCTATAAAATTGCAGGCTCCAGGGAATCCTCCTTTCTCAGCAGGACTCGGGGCCAGCAAGTCCCTCAGCCCCGGAGCAAGGCCAGGGTGATTCACTGTCTGGCCCTGCAGGGTCTGGCCCCTGGTCCTGCCTGGCAGTGCCAGTGCCAGTGCCAGTGCCAGTGCCAGTGCCAGGGCAGTCCTGTAGTGCAGCAGGTTTGGGAGATGCAAGTTTTGCTGAGAATCACCAAAACTACCATTTAAAAGGAAATAGCAGCCAGGAGAGGCAGGCCTGGCACCTTCCCTTTGTGCTGGGTGAGGCACAGACTGCAGAGCTGGGGCTGCCAGGGCAGAATTCCCCTGTGGGAAGGGTGATTCCTTCACCTTCTTCAGCCATACCAGCCCAAACCTAAATCCACCAACTTCACCTTACAAACCATCAGAAAATATAAAATTCAAAGTCTGATTTTCGCCCTTCTCCTGAGATCTATCCCAGCAGTGTTAAAAATTCACTGTGAAATAGTAATGGATGCTGTGGAGGTCCATGCCAGTGAAAAATAAACTTGGAAACTCCCCAGTTTTTGTCTCACAGACAGACTGCCCTTTCCTAAGAGGACCATACTAGAGAACTGCTCCACCACAGAGGGGCTGTAGGGTTTTAAGACTGCACAGACACCAGTTCTTGTGAATTTTAGAGACCTGCTGAGTTCTGGCCATGGTGCCAAGTGGCTGCCCCTCAGGTTATGTGCCAGTGCTGCCCTCCTGACAGGGCACTGAAGGCAGCTCAGCAGCCAAAAGGAGACCAGTGGGCAGAGTGACACTGGATTTTCCCCAGCCCACCTTCTCCTGGACACATCAAAGGTCAGCCAAGCTCAGGACAGCCCAGGGCCTGGCAGCCACTCCTCCTCCTCCTGCCTGGCACTGCCAGGAGCTGGGCCAGGGCTGGCTGCTCCAGGGGCTCTGGGATCCACACAGCCACAGAGCTTCTGCTGTGCAGCAGGGACTGGGAGCACATGGGACAATGAGCCTGTGGAAAAATCTCAGGGTAAAGCCTCGTCAGTCTCATCATTACCCCATCACAGCTTCTTGGATGCTCTAGGGGCCAAAATTGAGGCAAAGGTATTAAATGCAGCAAACCACATCTTTCCATCTCTTTGCATCACATCTACCCCAACCCAACGCTGGGAGCCCTCCATGTGCCATTGTCCCCCACAGCCCTTTTCCTTTTGGGGTGGCCAGGCTTTCCCCTCCTGCAGCCTCTCTCCAGCCCAGCCCCGGAGTGGCTCAGGCAGCTCCTCCACCCAGAGGGTCCTGCCCAAAGCCCTGGTGTGGTGTGAGCTCACCCTGACCTTTCGAAGAGCACAGCCCTCATCCCTCCCGGTGGTTAGAGAGGCCGAGCGGGGCCTCATTTGCTTCACACTTAACCAGTTAATGGCTCTTCCCACAAGGCAGAACGTGCTCCCTGCAGGCAAACGCCTCCTCCTGATGGATGGACGTGGGTGAGGAAAGGGTTAAGGATAACGTGGAGCAGTGGGGGCATAGGAGAGCTTAGTCTGGAAGCAGTTTAAGTAACCTAAGGAGAATCTGATACAGACCAAAGACACACAAGTACAGATGCGTTTAATAGAAGCCTCCCTCTGCTCGAGATCCACAGCTGAGCCTCCTGCAGCAGAATGTGCTGCTGGGAACATCCTGTGCTCCAACCACGATGGCTTTGGGAGCAGTTGGAGCCAGTATTATGTGCTGGTGCTCTGAAGGACTGAATGTTCACTTCAGGCACACGTTTGGGGGCTGTATATTTATGCACAGACTTCGGGATGCGGCACATCCCACTGCGAACTTGGACAGCAGCTTGCTCTTCCCTCTAAGAATTCCTGTCCTGAGAAACCCCGGGGCTGTGTGAGCGAGGGCAGAGCCCCAGCAGCTGTTCCAGCAGCAGCAGCTGAGCCAGGTTCAGGCGTTCTCACCTCCCTCCTGCCCACAGCTGTGTGGCCACTGCCCCCCACTCGGGGTTACCACCCTTTTCCATGAGCCACAGAACCGCATCTGCGGACACTCCCAAGTCTGGCTCCGTCAGAGGGATCCAGCTTGGCTTAAGGACTCTTTAGTAAGTTTATTGTTTAGGCTTATTTTTATGATTTTTTGAGCTAGCTCATCTCGAGATTGATAGTTTCTTGACTCAGTTCAGCTGCAACTGGAACAGCATCTCTGACCACGCTCCAATAAAGCTGTTGCAAAATTGCATCTGTCAGTCTCTTCAGTCAAAGCCCGTAAGAGCAATCTAAAGATAATATATTTAATATTCATTCCCTAAACATTCTTTTCTCTGCTATCTCACTGTTTCCTAGGCATTACTGAAAATTTAGATCCCTTTTGTGTGCAGCAGTCCATTCTCCAACAGCTTATTTGAGGAGATCTAAGATAACCAACACTCTGAAGAAACCATCACCAAAAAAAAGCCCCTCCAGTGCCTTTCTCTTCCAGGGAATTTACAGTTTCCATGAGGTGCAGAACTGCAAGAATCCAGTAAGTCACGGGGGAACTTGATCAGAAACTGTTGATGCATTTATATTATTAGTGTTATTACTTGATTTCATTTTCAGTTCCTGGCACGTGGGATTTGGGAGAGCCGGGGCCTCGCAGGGAGCGCCAGGAGCCGGCAGAGGTAGTTTGGGGCGACACAAATATTTGCTTTGCTGACCTCTCTCTGTGTTTGGCTGCTGGGGAGGTTTGATTTGCACTGAGGGCCATGCCTGTGCTCGCAGGGAACACACCAAACCCGGGCCAGTTGCAGGGCTGGGAGCACAGAGAGAGCCCAGCTCAGGCTCTGACACTCAGCGAGCCAAGAGGGCTGTGATGGAGCCAAGTCCATTGCCTGGCTTGGCTGCACGAACCAAAACACAAACCTCGCCACTGGAATTGATTATAGGCACATGAAAAGAAAATACAGAAAATGATACATAAGGTTCTTGTAACCCCCAGGAGCTGATGCCAGAATGTGCTCATGGGGTTGGTGCAACACCACAAGCGAGTGCAGGGCTCAGCAGATTAACCCTCCAGCTCGGGTCAGAGCACCCTCTGCCTGCTCCCACATCCCACATCCCACATCCCAGGGAAGGCAGCAGGATTTACAGCCCTCCAGCTGGGGCAAAAGGTGCTAGAGCTGCCCACGGGAGGCAAGGAAGGTGAATTGAGTGAGACTGGGAATGCAGAGAGCAGAGGAGCCAGGAGGCTGCTCTTGCTGAGTGTAAAACACTGCGGGACTGGCCCCACAGAGAGAGGATTCCTCCCAGTGACCCCTCAATGCAAACTGGGGGCTCTGGTCATGCATTTCTTACTTTAACTATGGGTAACAATTCAGTTAAAAAGCTTAACCCATGCAGAACACGACATGGATTTAAACAACAAAACCCAGCAGGCACAAAAATGTGACATTTCTTGGAAGAGTCTGAGTTATTAAAAGTATTCTTTCCAATGCAAAGACTTGTGCCTTTCTGTGGAGTCTCACTACTCTCCAGAAAGACTCTTTTCTCTCAGTTTGAAGGATTTGATACCATAGTTTGATATGATTAAGGGAACACTTTCAGGCAGGGCTCAAAAGCAGACATTATTATTTTAGTGCAACACCAGTGAGACTCAACATTTCCCTGGAAATGAGCACAGGGCAAAGATAAATGTTTTTTTCATTTTCCAGTAACCCTTGTGCAAGGTGTTGGAACCTTTCTGGAATGACAACTAAAGGGATTGTCTGAAAAATGAATCAAGCCTTTATCCAAAAAACCTTGAAAACAGAGTTAGCCAAACTAAATTTACTTGTGGACAAGCACTTTTCCCTTCTGAAACACCAAACTCAGGGGCTGGAAGGAAACCAAACGTTCCTGCAGGACAGGGAGAAGCAAAGGGATGATCTGTAAGGTCCTTGCCAACCCAGACCATGCTGTGATTCTCTGAGCAGAGGTTCAGGTATATCATATTTTCTTCTAAGGAATAAATAATTTGCTCCTACTACAGTTACTCCCAAAGCAATTTCCCTGCAGAAACTCCCATGTCCTGCTAACAGAGAGCAGGAGTTCAACAGGGCACTCAAACTCTCCCAGTTTAACTCGAGGTTTGGTCTTTTCTAATCCAAAGACATTTCATTTGAAAGTGTTTTTGCCTTATAATAAACAGATAATAAACAGATTCTTGGTTTCCTACAATAAAAAGAGAAAAAGACTGTAAACTTCAGACTTTTGAAAGGGCACTTGGGACTATTCTTTAATTTTACTCCTTGGCTGTGGACTCTCTACTCATTAAAAGTGAAAAGTTGAGCTCTGATTATTACTTGTGCTTTGAAGGTTTGCATTTCTACCCCCAGAATGAAAGGCAAAATGTCCTGATTTGCTTTCACTTTTTGTTTATAGATTTTTTTTCCCTTCCTGTTGCAATGTGGCACCAACATTCAAAGTTTGGGTTCCCCAGAGTGCAAACAAAGCAACGTAACATTGTTTCAAAGCATCTTTCCAAAATGAAATATGTGCAGGTAAAGATGTAAGAGACTGAAAACATTTCACAAACTCCAAATTTTGGCTACTAAGCCATAGAAGAGGTTGTGAAATGGCCCAGCTCTTTCCTTGCTATGAATTGTCCTGACGTGCTGCTGATCCAAACATGCAATTCCTTCCCTGTTTTGCTGTGTTTGTACAGAAGCATAAGAGATGAATAATAAAAATAACATAATTGAGTTACAGACAGAAATGGGGACTGGATTTGGGGCAGCAGGAGAGAGGCAATAATTCAACCTGATGGGCAAGAAACAAGAAAGTTCCTCCACCTCCTCCTTGTACTTTTTGGTAACTTTTCAAGGCCCACAGTTGAAAAGAAGAGCCAAGTCAGTCTCATACATGTTCTGTCTGGTTTAAAAGCCTTTCCCACTATCCCTGAAGTTCTTTCAATAATCAGTATAAGGACAGATTCTCTCCAAAATTCTGCTAAATATTTGTCTGCAGGGAAAACACAAAAATACCCAGGCCTGCATTGAGCCCATCCAGTATTTTACATCTTGGCTCTTTCAGTGACACACACACAAGATGCTGCAGATGAAACTGCAAAAACTCCTTAGTGAAAGGTGGGAGATAATCCTGTTCCTAAAGTGGCTCTTTCCATCTCAGTCTGCAGACCTGAGGAAGGAGGTGAACCCAGAAGCCTCATGTTGAGCTTTGCTTCCAGAGTGTACATTCAGATAGATGGATGGATGGATGGATGGATGGATGGATGGATGGATGGATGGATAGATAGATAGATAGATAGATAGATAGATAGATAGATAGATAAAAATATATGTATATATATAACCACTTTGTGATCAGAATAGAGTTGTTTGACAATGTGGCTTGAAACCAAAATTCTCACTGATAACCTTTTAAATTCACAGAGCAGTGAAATGAGGCCCCCCTGGCTCTCACTCTGATCCCATTCTCAGTATTTCAATGATCAGCTTGAACAGCACAACCTGCAAAATTTGTACCCAGTAGAAGAGCAAGGAGAATATAAAGGGTGTTTGGGAGCTGCTTTCTCCTACAGCTTGCAGAGAAACTTAATTATTATTTAATTAAAACTGGGGTTTTTAAACTTGTTTTCATTCCTAGCAGAGCCATAATGATCCAGCCACTGCTCTCAATGTAAACACACTTAACACAAAATGGTTTTTAGAACAAACCATTAATTTCAAGACTTCCTGGTAATATATATTGCTGTTAAAGCAAATATTTTTCTATAGGTTTTGGGTCTGTGTTATCAGGGTTGCAATAAATTCTCCTATTCCCACACAAAGACATTAAACCCAGACTGGCATTATGTGTCAAGTGAATTATTTCTGTTGGATCAAATGGATTAATCTCATCCTGATTTTCCAACCTTAATTCTAAACATTTCTTGGAGGAACTGGAAAATATGTAAATAGGAACAATCACTGGAAATAAAAATATGCAGGGTCTGTTCTGAAAATATTGACATGAAGTGATTGACGTTATCAGAGGATCTCTTTGCCTCGAGATATCTCAATGAAATTAAATTGTTTCTGACAAGTTCCTGAAGAAAATCTTTAGTTCAAATGAAACCATATTTTCAAAGAAAAACATTTTGAAGGCAGATCTGTGCCTCGCCCTTTGGTGCAGAGTCCTGAACAGGGGGAGCTCTTTGCCCTGATGTGGCTTTTGCTCTGAATTTGCCTATTTTTAGTGCCCTGTGGCAACCTGGGGATTTTCCTTGCTGGCTTTTTGTTTGTTTTTTTTCTCACTCTGAGTAATCTCTGCTGTGCATTGATGTCTCTGCTGTTTGTAAACAGTGGGTTCTGAGCTGTGCCTAAAAACCAGAACGGGTTTTACCAGAAGGGCTCTTTGCCTTCCCTTTGCTTGTCCTACACACCATCCCACCCATCCTTGGAAATGGAAGAGCAGGATGGATTTGGGAGCCACAACGTTTCCAGCTGCCCCAGCTCCTCCTCACCCCGAGGGTTCCAAGCTGCTCCCCACGCCCAGATCTGCAGGATCAGCCCCCAAGGCCCGTCCTGTCTCCAGCTCTTTCCTTGTGGGACGAGTCCCACGGGATACACTGGGAGGTTGTTGTTTATTTGTGCAATATGAGCACGCTGGGGGCAGGAAAATTCAACACAGCCCATGGGCAATAGAGGCAGAAATTAAATGAGTTTCACACAGAGACTCAAAGTGGAAATGCTTTGTGGGTTGGGATGTCCCACCTTGTGAGCCTGAGGGTGGGTTAGTTTTGGGAGACCAAGGGACCCATAAGTGGCTGGATGGAAATTTCAACTTACAGACTTTCTAAATATTCCTCCTCTTCTCCAAGACAAAGGGTTGGTGAAAATGATGGAAGAGGCCACGTGGTTGTTCCAGAAGATCCATGGGCTGCGTGCAGAGCCCTCCTCGTGCTGTCTCAGCATTTCTGCCTCTGCTCAAAACTGGAAGTGAAAAAGCATCTTGTCAGAAGAACCAGAACCACCGAGAGTTGGAGCCAGGCTGCAAAACCAGGAAAAACATCAGGGGGAAGTCGGTGACCCAAAAGGAGGAAGAAGCTGTTTCTAAGTAATGCCTGTGTTTGCCTAAGTGGGCAGCAGAGTCACCAATTAACCAGCCCAATTAAAGGAAATCTGCATTTTAACCCTGTTTCTTATGGCAGTGCATGGAAACATCTCCTGTTGGAGTCATTGCTGCCTTTCCCTCTCCCCACAGGTATCCATAAGAATGCTGTGACATTCAGCTGGTAAAGTCTTGGCATAAGAAGGAGAGAGCTGAAGAAATACAAGAATATTTCATAAGGGTTTCTCAATAATGAGGCTTTTGATCTTCCTAACTTTACCCAGAAATAAAACAGATATTTCTGCTCAGCTGAACCCAGCTGGATGTGTGGAAAACATTTCAAAATCTGCCACAAATCTTGATTTTTTTCCTGATGTCTGTTAATTTACTTAAAACAAATCAATTAAATGTCCTAATTACAACTGAAATATATAATTATAGTGTGCACTCAGTTCAGTGCATGCTAATGAAGCAATCACCACCTTCTCATTAGTCACTCTGGAAAACTAAACCCAAGTGGGAGCTGAGAATGTTTTTCTGTGTCTTCAAACGAGGCACTTGGTCCATTCTTTGCTTGTTTCTAAACTTGAGCAAAACAGGCAGAAAAAAAGATACAGGATAATTTTATTATTTTCTTTTCTACAGTAAAAATACAGGAGGAATTATCATGCCCTGAGGTGGACCAGCTCACTTGGAAATTTGAGACAGTTTTGAACATATATGTTAATATTTTGCCCAAAACCTTTAGCAAATGAGTATAAATTTTAAAAGACAGCTCTAATCTAGTTCAGATGCAAAATATTTTGGTGAGTGTGCTTTGCCTGCCTAAACAGAAACATCAGAGCAGCTTCTTAAATGGTAATTGATAAATGTCGAAAATTGCTGCCATTCAAACTGCAAATCAGTTGGCAAAATTCAATGAAGGCTGAAACATTTCATTGCATTAATGCTGTAAATGCATAAATTTACAGGGAGCAGCATCCAGCATTTGGCAGCTTTCCACTGTATTTACTCACAGGTGACAATGTATTTAAAAAGCACTTGAAGCAGAATATGTATTAAGCACTACTAAACTTGCAGAGATTTATTAGCACAAGCTTTTAGACTGTCTCTGCCCCGAAGCAAACTCATTTTTATTTCTGAAAATTAAAAAAAAAATAGAGCAATACATCATCTTAAGAAACATCAGTGAGATCGGTGTGGGAGTTATCTTAAAATCCAGGATTTCTTCATGACAAGTGTAGATCTGGAGCCTTCAGCTTGTAGGGACTGACTGATGGGATGTCTCAGAAACGCTGATAACATCCACAGGATGTTCATTTGCACGTCAGTGAAAGAAAGGAAGTTTGGAAAATTCCCTGGGATCTCCAGAGATTAATGATCTGACACTTCCAGCACCTTAAAGTGCCCTGATTTTTCAGCCAGAGCTGAAGTTGTGTCCATGCAGGGAAAAATCAGGCACTGCCAGTTCTTTGGGGAACTTAGTGATGAACAGTGTTGGTTCTCACAGCAGGTGTGAGCAGAGACAGCAGAAACAGCTGCAGGTATTTGATGGGATTAGATGGGAGGCATGGAAAAGGACATATCCTAAATACTAAGAATGGATCTTGGGAAGAAGTCTGTGGCAGGGCTTGGGACTTCCCTTGGAGCTGGAATACATCAGTGTGCTTGAGGTGCTCTGGGAATTCCATGGCGTGTGTCCCGGCAGCTTGGGATGGACTCCCACCCCTTCAGTGCAGCAACCCCTGTGTGTGGCTGATTAAACCAGAGGAAACACCCACGGTGAGAGGGTCACAAGCCCCACTCCCATGTCAAGGCTCTAAATGCACCTGGACCTTAAACACAAAGGTCAGTTCCTTCCCTTGCGTGTGGAGGACAGGCAGGACATGGAGGGAGGGTGGCATTCCTTGTCCCTCCGCACAAGGCACAGCATTCCTGTCCCAAATCCTGTGTCAGGGCTGTGTCTGAAGGCCACCACACCTTCCTAATTAGTGCTTTCAGAAAGAAACAAGTTAAATTAGTGAAGCTCTGCCACATGAACCTCACCACTTCCCACCAAGGTGGTGCTGGCGGCCCTGCATCCCAGAGCCAGCACAACCCCTTCAGACTCCCACGGCAAAATTCCAACTGTGTCCTGCCTGGGACAGTCAGGAACATGGAGTGCTGTGTGAACAGGGCCCATCTGAGCTCTCCAGAGATGCAAAGTCCTGCCCTGGGGTTTGGGTCTGTGCTGGCAGGGCAGGCACCTCCCCTTGGCTGGTTCTGAATGATGAGCTGCAATGAGCAGATGACAGAGATTTCTCTCCATTTTAATGCTTTTCGGGCCAAAAACCTCTTGAGAATTCAACTCAGCAAGATCTTGAAATACAACTGAGGGCAGAATTTGGCTCAGGAAGTGTTTCCCTCTTTTATTCCCTACAGCTTTTCATTACCACCTTCTAAATCTGTAACGAAACCAGGAGTGTTTTTAGTGCTCGGTATGAGAGCTTTGCTAATAAGTAGCTCCATTAAAAATGGTAAACATAAATCATTTATTCATTTTATGCATTTCTAAGTCCACTTTGAGAACATTTTTGGCTGAGCCAAGGCACAAGTAAGGGTGTTAATTATTATCTTGCTAGAGCAATCAGTTAATAAGGCAGTTAGGAGGGATGTTTGTTGGGAGGTTCTGGGGTGCCCCGAGGCTACTGAAGTCATTGTCTGGGATAGAACACGACCACGGAGCTCGCAGGATTCTGGTGGCACCAACCCAAAGCCCTCGAGGCTTCTGTCTGCAAATGGGCTGAGAGAGAGAGCAGACACCAGGTCTGAGCAGGGCAGCTGTAAACAAGCAGGTAGAACCTCAGGGAGGAAACAGGTCTGGGGCCCTGGGGGAGCCTGGCAGGGCTCAGTCAGTGGGGTGGACATGGAGAGGGAACTGGGCTTGGTTTCCTTCTCCCCAAAAACAGCAGCTGCCTTTTCAGGGCTCTGCTGTGTCCTCAGGCCAAGGAACAGGGCCATGCACTGCCTACAAGGGCAGCTCTGCTCTCCCTGCTCACCCATTCATCCCAGGTGAGGACCCCAAACACTTCCAGGTTCCTCCAGGAGAGAACAGCTGCTTTATCCACTCTCCTGCTGCACCAGAACTGGATGGACATCCAGGCTCCTCCAACAGAGAACATCTCCCAGGCACTCAGCAACAGGACAAGGGGGCACGATGGGCTCAAGCTCTGCCAGGGGAAATTGAAGTTGGAGATCAGAAAAAAATTCTTTGCAGAGAGAGTGCTCAGGCATTGGAATGGGCTGCCCAGAGAGGGGGTGGATTCCCCATCCCTGGAGGTTTTTCAGCTGAGCTTGGCCGTGGCACTGAGTGCCATGATCTGGTAAAGGGACTGGAGTTGGACCTGTTGCCCGTTCACAGAAACACAAACCGACAGAGTATCAGTTTATGCGGTGCTTTATTTGCTGGGCCCGGGAAACCTGGGGACTATTGTCCTAAGCCAGGATTCCCACGAGCCGTTCTCGAAGACAGCTTTTATACTTTTTCTACAGCGTTGTACGTGCACAAAGACACACGGTCTCGTTCATAAATCAGTTACATAGGTTATATGTATACAATTGATGTCCGTCTCCAAGGGTTAAAAATCTACCACGCTCGTCTAACACAGGATTCTGGTTAATTAGGCCCCCATCACCAAACCTTTTACATATGTTGATTCTAATCTTATCTTTAAGCAACAGTTTGTTTTCTTCCTCAGGTTCTATTTACTTCACTAATCGCTTTAATTATTGTCCTGCTGTTCCTAGCAAATTCCCAATAGTTTCTGGGCCCCCACTACTGTTTCAAGTTACCTCACCACAGGCCCAGTTAAACCCCGTAAACCTTAGCATAACTACTTCCACAGTTAGATTTACAAATATATTTGTAACAGACCAAGGGTTGGACTTGATGATCTTGGAGGTCTTTTCCAAACCAATCCATTCTATGCCTCTATGATCTCCTTTATCCACTCTCCTGCTGCACCAGAACTGGATGGACATCCAGACCAGTGTGGGACTGACCAAAGCCATCACCATGGGCAGGTGGCCTTTGCTCCCACTGCAATTCCAGAGGTCGCCATCACAGAGCTCACTGATAATTCAATCCAGAGGCCAAGGACAGAATGTGTTTCCAGGTGAAATGCCAAGGGTTCAAGGAGAGCAGCACACTGGGGCATCCTGCTCCTCTCCTGCCTCATTCCTGCCTGTTCACTGCTCAGGAATTGGATTCTGCTCTCCCCACTGGTGACAGGAGCTAAACAGCTCCAGGAGTGACTCGCAGGAGGGAGCTTGTCCCAGTCTCCTGAAACCAAAGGAAAACCACAGCTGTCTGCCCTCAGCCAAGGGTGTGTCAAGGAACCTGTCCACAAGGGAAGTGTTTCTGGTTGTGAATTATATCCTGCAACATCCCTATGGCCCCATAGGGATGCACTCCCAGGTGCTCCAGGGGTAGCCTGTTCCAGGAGCTAAATTCTCCCCATGGGATGGAAGAATTATTAGAGGAGTTGCCAGAGTAGGGAAGGGAAGAAACCACTCTGTGATGTACTTTAAAGCCAAATAATCTGACTCCTGTCTGACATCAGCAGGGGGATGATCTTCTGTCACTTCAAAACACTTAAACTCATTTGCACCACAGAAATCACTTTAAAAATGCTGGTCCTTTTGCTTGTCCTCCCTAATCCAGACAGCCCTGAAAATGTGGCTGTAGGAGAGAGATCCCATTTCCCCTGCACAATGGAGACACTCTTGACTTGAGACAAAACAGTCCAGGGCCATGTCCCAGCTCTGTCCTACAGCTTGGGATAGTACCCAAGCAGAGGACTGTTCCTTGTCCGTGAGGGGAACAGTGTCATTCCCACTTTGCAGATGGTGAATTGAGAAAGAACGGGATGAACAGCTTATCCAAGGACACGGGGAAATCTGTAATCAGGCTGAAAAGTCAACTGAGACCTCCTGATTGTTGTTGGGCAGATTGTTTGTTTTTCTCAGAAGATTCAGTAAAGCTTCCAACAAATGTAGCATGAACAGCCCAGAGCTGACACTGTCTCTGGGAGCTCTTCCTCCACTGGAAGAACATAGATAGCAAATAAATATTAGATACATTTAATTCATTGTTTAATAAGCTATCAGGTTTTGTGCTGGCATGGATGGCTCAGGAGTCCAACCTTGGCCAGCCACTGCCCTGACAGAGCTCCAGCATCTCCTCCTTTCCACGGACAGGGAGACATTTCAGGACCATTTTTCTGTGGGGTTCAATCGAAGAAGACAACTTTGCTTTTAAAGAGATTAAGTTGATTCCCTCCCATAAATTCAGTAGCTCCCCCAACTACGCCTCACTGAGGAAACTTCCTCTGACAAGAGTCATGAGTTATAACCAGGATCAAATGTTTCATTAAAATACAGATAAGGGAATGTAGGAAGCAAGGGGTTTGTATGGATAAACCCAGTTTGGCTGCAGAAGCCAATCCTTAGCCATTTTTCAGGTCACTAAGTTGAAGCCTGGGTGTTATAAATCCATCATCAATGTTTTCTTACAGCTGTAGCAGCTGACACATCTGAATCACTGGGAGCTCAGGGCAGGCCGGGGGAAATGAGCCCCATCACAACACGTCAGGAGGAGCTGCAGCTCTGGCTCCTCTGATGCTGATGGAACAGGACTGGCTCCCGTCCCCCAGAGTCCATCAGGAGCAAATGCTTGCCCATGGAGGGAGTGATTTAAGTGTATCAATTAAAACTCAGCCCCAGTTTCGCCAGAGGGATGGTTTAAGTGTAATTAATGCAAAAAGCTTAACAGCATTCTTGGTGAGGTTCAGTGGGGTGTCTCTGACAGTGGTGCTCACGTCCAGGGCAGTGTAAATGACTCCCTTCTTCACTGAGCCATTGAAGCAGTTGGAAAATCTTGATTATATCCATGTCAGATGGGTTCAGTTCAGAATGGAACTGCCCAGAAAATTATCCCCCCTTCCTCCCCAAAACATTGCCATTTCATTGAAAAAGATGTTAACGATTAAGGAAACAATTGTGGATAAAATCATCTCCAAGTTTTTGTTTTGCTGGCGAAAAATGCGTGTGAAAAAGGAGCTTCTCCCTCACAATGTTCAAAGGTCATGTTTATGTGTAGATTCAAGTAAACAACCCATTTGTCAGTAACATTTGGATCGTTATTTGCCCTGGGTGATAATGCAAGTTAATTTACAAGCAAAATGAGGTTATAACTTTAATCTGTGAAGGAAGGAAGTCCTGGGGATTATTGCTGTGCCACCACTAAGTGTAGGACACTTCTGCAAAAATCCATGTGGGGGACAAGAGTTTCAAATGTGTCCTGTGAGGTGAAATACCCTAAAACGGAGGTTTTGAAACCGGGTCTGTCTCACACACCCACAGTGCTGGATGATTCCACCCCTGTCTGCTCCGTGAGTCAGGACAAGGAAGGGCATGTGAGGCTTTCCAGAAAGAGCAGAGCTTGGGGTCAGCTGTGGGGCATCAGGATGATCCATCATGATAACTCCCTGCCCAGGCCAGAGCAGCTCCCAAGATAGAGCACAGCAAAGCTGGGGGTGGCACATGGGACTCCAGGTATCTCCCACCTCTGTCCCAAAGAACCCGTTCTCCTCATTCCCTCCAGAAGTTTGTGCCACTGGCATGTAAATAATGAAGTCAGAAGAAGTTGTGTCAACTCCTGCTGTGAGAGAGACTCAAATTCAGTAATTCTTTTCTTTTTTTCTTTTATACAATCTGGACAGAACTGTAGGAATCCTGAGGAACTTGGGACTTCAAAAAGCAAATTTTACAATAAGTTTTGGGAAGCCTTTCTATACTGGAAGCCTATATAAATACAATCTATATTATCTATTTATCTATCTATTTATCTATTTATCTATCTATTTATCTATCTATCCATTTATCTCTCTATATATAAACCTATATATATATATATATATATGTATGTATATATACACCCAATATACATATGCAGTATAAAGACTAAATATATACACTATATACACTAATATATCCACTATATATACAAATACAGTATATACACTATATAGACACACTATATTCTATTCTGAGGACACTCTGCCACTCTAAATGCATCCATATTTCAGGTACAAAATACCAGCACAGTTTTCAAAACAAACATCTGAAGAAAACTTTGGGGGTTTAAAAATAAGATTATTTGTTTTCTTGGTTCTCAGTGATGGTGTTTGAAGAAATCTGGAATGGTATTAATCATTTAAATTACTCACTGATTTCAATACAAATGTACTGAGAGATGAATATGTGTCTACTGGTCATGTTAACCTGCCTTCACCAAAAAATAATATTTCATGTGATACCATGAAATGTTACAACAAATGAATCATTAACTTCTAAATCTGAGCTAAGACCTTTAAAAAACTGAAACTAGGGATGATTTTTAGAAGTAATTTTAATGTATTTTTTGGAATACTTTGCCTCCATTTTTAATGCTTGATTTCTCTAAGGGTTTAGAAATCCTTCCCCACAGCCATTCACAATGAAAGGTCAGTGCTTGGTGGGCTGGGACCTCAGAGCCCTGCGCAGCACCAGGGCCTGTCCCAGCAGGAATAGGGGTGGATTTGCAATTCTCCTGCTCAGGGCACGGGAATTCAGCTGCTGTCAGAGGGAGGGCAAGGTGAGGGCTCAGCTCCTCCCCTCCCAACCTGGACCAGGAGCATCAGGAGGGGCACAGAGGCATCTCCAGCCTTTCAGTGCTCCCTGAGGTGCTGCAGCAGTTTGAACAGCTGGAATTTACAGGAGGAATAGGAAGCAATAATGTGTTTTGTAGCCACAGCTCCCATTTCTCGTGTCCCACCCAGTGCCATTATTTAGAGATTGGCTTGTGCAAGTTCTCTATTTATTGCTGGTTTGTTTTTCCTTTTGTTGCAAGAATGAAGCTGACAGCTGAACACGTGTACCTACATTAGGAAATCATGCTGAACAAGAAAGAGCTAATTAAGATGTTCCACTCTTGGCCCATGCCCTGCACACTGACAGCAACGCCCCAAAGTGCCCTGGCAGCGACAGGGATTGCGAGACAGGGGATTGGGGAACTGGAACGTGCCAGGAGAGAGGCAGGGCCATTCCAGCCCATCCTGTTGGGATGCTCAGAGCCACCACCACCTCCTCTCTTCCCAAAATGCACACCCAGGGAGCACAGAGGCACCACTCCTCACCCAGCTTTGTGTGGACAAAGCAACCCCGAGGGCAGTGACCCAAACGCTGGTGGGAAACTGCGGGAATTCAGCTGGGCACAGCTCACCTTCCCTGGGAATTCTCAGCCTTGGAATTCAGGGGTTTGCACACCAAAGGTGAGGTCAGTGTCCTGCACACCCTGGGAGTGTGGACAGGTGACCAGAACCACAAACAGCAGGACTGAGAGGGTCATTCCACTCGTTTCCAGCACTTCCCGGGAAGGTGTTTCAGAACCCACCACGTTATTCCAAGAGGATTACATTATTCCCAGTGCAGTAGGAATAAAAACCAGTCTGTATTGTAATATGAACACAGTGTAGCCTTTTTGCAAAGCAAAAGCCTCCAGCCACAACAGCAGCAAGAATTAAAACCACACTTCCAAACATGTCCAGCTACAGTATATGTTTTATCATTATTGTGCAGACACGTGTTTTGTGTGACTTGGTTCATTTACTCCCTTTTTGTTTTCAAAGGCTAACACATGGCCCTGAACAAAAAATAACACTTAATTTTTTATTTGTTCAACTCAGTTAAAATCACAGCTCTTGTTTTGTGGGGTTTTACATAACAATGTGCTGCTTTGTATGACTTTTATGTAATTTAATTTCAATAAAGTAGCCTGAAATAATTTAGAAAGTCTACAGAGAGTTTGTGTATTCAGTGTTAGGGACTTGCATTTTGCACATTTATTCATGTCAGACTTAAAATACGATTTCAGTGTGGGAGTTGCTTCCCTGTTCCTACATGGAGATAAAACCCCAGCAGGCGACAGGATAAATTCTTCCACATTATCCAGGACTGGAAGGAGAGGCTGCTAAACTCTGGTGCTCATCTATTCAGATGGAGAACCACTGGGAAAAAGATGGTTCAGGAAAACCATTTTTCAGGAACAGATGCCAAAGAGGTGGGAACTGTCTGGTGGAAGGCTGGGATTGCCTGGTAGCAGTGGTGGGCAGACTGGACAAGGGAGACAGTTGGCAAAGGAGGGGATGAGAGTCCCTCATTGCTCTGTCTGGAGAAACAACAACAAAATGTCACCAGGAGCACGACTGTATAAATCAGGGGAGCAGCCACGGGCTGGGGGACACCTGGACATCTCAGAGCTGCTGCCCAAGACACACCATACACCACAGAGCAATCAGGAAACCAGTGCAGGTTTCCTCACTTCTTGTTTTGTCTAGGTCTGTTGTCCATAGTTTTGGACAGACCTAAGGGATCCCTTTGGAACAGCTGCTGAACAAGGCTGGGCAATGGGAAGGAGTGCCCTTGAACAGGGGGACAGGAAGGGGTTAACAGGCTGTGAGGGTTTATCCTGGGTTTGTGGAAGGGGAGCAGTGTGGCTGGTGTTTCTGAAGCCAGGGAAAATGCTGGTGGGACCACAAGTAAGGGAGTCTGGGAGAGAGGGGATCCTGAGTGATGGGCCAAACACCCCAGTCCAGCTGGGGAGGCACTGAGGGAGCTCAGACCTGGCTGGGAGTCAGAAACGAGACAGAAGCAACACATGAGGGTTGAGAAAACTCAACACAGGCATCCAGTGGGTCAGGAGGAGAACCCACAGCATGCCCAACTGCAGCAGAACATGCCAGACAGCACTGAGAAGTTGGTACCAGCTCACTTCTGAAAAGAGCAGATGATCTTTGTGAAATTGCTTCCCCAGAAGTGTTTCTTCCGAGGAAGCCACGGGGAATCAGAGGAGCCATCGGCCTGGGAGGTGGAGGGAGCCTGCTCTGCTTGTGCCTTGTCTGCTCTGCTTCCTCTTTCTGTGCCTCTTCTGCTTTCCTGGGAGCATGTGGGGCAGAGGCTTTGACACCAGGGCAGGGCTGGTGGGACAGGCAGGGAGGAGGGAGAGTGGCACGTCCTTGTCACTGCCGCTTCTCATGCTGCCACCAAGGCTGGGCTCCCCTTCCCCTGCAGCTGGAGCAGCCCTGCAGTGCCAAAGGCTCCAAAACGCTCCACACACGTGTTTTAAATCACAGATAATCCATTTTGATATGCCTTTTCCTAGGAAAAGACAGAATGGGTGCAGAGGGCTTTGACAAAAATCCAAGGCAGGTTTCCCTGGGAGGTTCTCTGCCCCAGCTCTGCAGGGTCACAACACAGCCCAGAGAACCAGGGAGAAATCAGTTCCCCTGGCAAGGGGTTGAAAACCAAAGGAATTTCTTTGTATCTCAGGAAAACCACCTTTAGCAGCTGGGTGAAGGTGATGTGCTGATTTCTGAGGCCTGACCCACACCAGGCCCACAGCTCCAGCACAGCCAAGGTTAAGCTCAGTGTCTAAATCATTACTGCCCTGAGAGTCTATCAAGGTTTCAAGGTACCAAGAGGAGGGGATGGGGAAGTAATGAAGTTACAGTCCTTTATTGTACAAAGGCAACTCGAGACTTTTTTTAGGATGTTATCTATCAACCTGTCTGGCAAATGTCTGCCTGGTAATAATGTCTGCTGAAACAAGCCTAAATAATGCATCATTACATCAATAATTAACAGGCACACGGGTCAACAAGTTCAAGATTGTTACAGGCACAGGAGATGTGAAGGAAATGGCTCCTTTCAGGCCCTGCCAGGCCCAAGGTGGTGAGCAGAGCTGCAGGAAAGAGATGGAAGGGACGTTGTGGGATGTGCAGGGGGCACAGCCTGGTGCCTGCTCAGTCCCCACTTACTCACAGAAAACAGGAAACCACAGGATGGCACTTCCCAGGGAACAGGATGGCCCTGTTTGAGGAAGAGAGGCAGAACCTGCCCTTTGATTCACATTTCTGACATTCCCAGAAATGCTGTGTTCACCACCAAAAGAAGAGGGACACAGCTCTAAAGGTTGCTGTTTCCACCATGGGGTGTACAAGTCCAACCCTCAAGATTATTTTATTTCCTCTAAATAAAAGGGAGGTTTTATCTCATCTCCCTTTGCCTGTCTGACATCAGTCAGTGCCAGAGACCAGCTGAGGCTTCCCCTACAGCCACAGACACAGATGGTGACTCAGATAATCCCAAGGAAAGGTTCCCAAGAAGGAAGGGAGAAGCACCTGCTGAAGGAGACCAGACAACTACCTTGGACTACACAGTTTCTAAATCACTAAACACAATCAAACATACAAACCACATCCAGTGTGTTGAACTCTGCATCCTTCCCATGACTGGGTGGTGCAGGAGCATCAGCGACATCCCACCCCTGGGAGTGGCAGCAGCACCAAAGGCAGAGGGATCTTCAGGCCCCCAGAGATGCTCACACAGCTCTGGTGAGCACCAAGGCACACCTGGGCAGGCACAGAAGTCAGCCCATGGAAGAAAAGAGGAATTAGAGTATCCCATGCTCTTGAGTTGGGAATCTCACTTCTCTAATTACATTCAGTAGCCCAGGTGAGATCTGAGCCAAGCAGGCATTGCTGATTTTAGTAAGGCTGATGAGAACAACAGCTGAGGTCACCCACCAACCAAAAAATCTGTGCCTGAAGTGACCTGGGGTATTTTAATATGGAGAGAAAAGAATCAAGCTTACTGTATGAAAATTATCTAAAAATCAGAGGGTATGTCCAAACAGAGATATGGAGAAGGAGAAATAACAACATTTCTTTTCCCTGGAACAGTGCAGAACAACAGGATGTTTTTCTAATTTTAATTCCTTACCCTCAAACCAGGAGAAGGAGGTTTGAAATAATAACATTTCTCTTCCTGGGAAGAGTGCAGAACATCAGGATATTTTCCTAACTTTAATTCCTTACCCTCAAACCATGAGGGTGGGCTCCCATCTGACACTATTTGGGATCCAGGGACAGAAATGCAAGACTGAGGTTGGTGTTTGTAGAACAAACAAACAAAGGAGGCCAACTAAGATGGTGAAAACCTCATGCCCTGCAATTACAGTCAAGTGCCCACATGTCACGTGTTCAGGCTGGACTGTGCACACACATCCCCACACAATGGGACCCCTGAACAATGGAAATGTTATTGAAAATCTCAAAATATGATGTGGTATGAACACAGTAACTTGGTGAACAACTATACTGTGTATGTGAAACTTGTTTCAATAGTAGCAACTTAAATCAGTGGGGGGAACAATTGAGATTTTGGCCGGTTTGGGAGGTTTGTTGGTCATTTCCTCTTACAGCGTTTTTTTGGGGGTTTTTTATTTGTTTGGGGGTTTTGTTGTTTTGGTTTTTTTTTAACACAGGTCTTATATAAAACACAGCAAACATCACAGCTCCACTTTCAGAAAACCACAGCCTACTTACAACCAAGGCAGTACAGAGGGAAACTGAAAGCAGAGAAGAGAATCACAAGCTGCAAAGGCAATTCTAGTAACAAGTCATTTAAAAACACAGATGACCAAGATAGAAAAATCCCAGATTAATAGTTACAGTAAACTTTGCTTTTGAAGCTGTGGGATAAGTTAGTTACTGAAGATTCTGTCACAGGGATTTTCTTCAGAATGAAGTGCTGGAGTGTCTGCAGGCTGGGCTGGCCTCTGGCCTGTCTCCAAACAGCCAACACTGACTCTGCTCACTCAAGGAATTGCACCGAGCTCAGAGCAGTGACACCAACAAGTGAGGACAACGCGAGACATTTCTGAAATAAGGTGAATTAATAACAGGAAAGTCATGCAGTCCCACGGTGCACCCAGTCAAGGCTCTCAAAAGTGCATTATGAAGCTTTCTCTTCTTCTCACAGGCCCATGGCTTTGGGGCTGAGGAGTGCAAAAACACCAGAGAGAAAATATTGAGGGGCTGGAGCGGGTCCAGAGAAGAGCAACGAGGCTGGAGAAAGGACTGGAGCACAAGTGCTGTGGGGAGAGGCTGAGGGAGCTGGGGGTGTTCAGCCTGGAGAAGAGGAGGCTCAGAGGTGACCTCAGCACTGTCTGGAACTGCCTGAAGGGAAGTTCTGGCCAGGTGGGGGTTGGTCTCTTCTCCCAGGCACTCAGCAATAGGACAAGGGGGCACGATGGGCTCAAGCTCTGCCAGGGGAAATTGAAGTTGGAAATCAGAAAAAAATTCTTCGCAGAGAGAGTAATCAGGCATTGGAATGGGCTGCCCAGAGAGGGGGTGGATTCCCCATCCCTGGAGGTTTTTAACCTGAGATTGGCTGTGACACTGAGTGCCATGATCTGGTAAAGGGACTGGAGTTGGACCAAGGGTTGGACTTGATGATCTCGGAGGTCTTTTCCAACCCAATCCATTCTATGATTCTGTGATTCTATGACTCGTGTGCATCACCTCAGGCCCAAAAGACCCAAGCACTGGGGAGTAGATCCCAGAGGAATTAGTTCCTAAATGCTGGAGCCGCTTGTCCTCTCCAGCTCTCCCCCAGATGATGCTGTGCTGCTTTCCTGGGAGTGTGTGACCCAGCACAGGACCCCCTGTGGGGGTGGCTGTGGGCTCAGGGCACACAGCCAGTGCTGCAGACCTGCCCTCAGCCCTGGACTGAGATTTCACTGGAAATGCCAGTGCCATTTATTTCTGTGCCTTTGCCTCAGGACAGAGACTCACATTCCCTGAGGAGGATGGATCTGGGAAGGGAAGGGCTCTGCCTTGCTGGGCAGGGACACAGGAGCAGGAACACAGCGAGGGCGATGCCTCCACGGCCTCCTTGTCCCCTCCAGCCTCCATGGGAGCAAACCCAGCTGCTTATGAGCCCCATTTCCACACCTGGAATCTTATGGATGGGGCTAAACAGTGAAACCACCCCCTGAGGGCACCTGCAAGTGATTCCAAGACACAGGACACTGAAGAGGAAAAGGAAATGTGGCACCAAGGCTTAGGTAGAGTGCAAATTTTCTAAATTAAAGACACTACAGCTCCAAGAAAAGATCAGAAGAGAGGACTCCCAGCAAGAGGTGTGGTATATCATTTTGGAAAGAGCCTTAGGAATGTAGATACCCAATTCTCTTTCATTCCAGTGGGTCATTCCCTTCTCCCTGGAGCATCCACCTAGGGTATGTGGGATGGCATTGGGTTCCCTGTTTCTCATGAAGGCCATTTTTTTCCAGCACATAGAACTGGATTTCCAAGGTTCACTTCTGGAGTAAGAGCAACCACCTTATAGTTCAAAATTTATCATAAAGACACATTTCCCTCAACACAGTAATCCTGAAATCAGGATTGTCCTGAAATCAATACTCAAGGTCCTCACCATCTTCTGGCTCTTGCGCTGTTGGTTTCTCTGACCTCCCTTTATGACAGCTCCATTTTTATTGTACAAAGTCCCTCTGTTCTACAATGCCAAACACTTTTCATCCGTCTAGACAAAAGAACTGGACTTCAGGAGATGCTCTGTGCTCACAGACCAAGGTTGGCAGTCAGCAAATTCACATGGCTTGTTTTTTATGTCCAGTTACTTGATCCCAACTCCTTTCTCACCCACATGATGGGAAGGATTATTCTTCTTTTCATGCCTCAGAGTCTTTTGATGGATTTAGGGCAGAGCTCTTAAAAATGTATAAGAGAGACGGGCATCGCCTGATTTTGCCATGGATATTTTATGAGCAAGTCTGGGTGCACACCGTGGGCTTGAAAGAAAAGACTGCACAATGTGCTGCCAGGGCAGGAGCTGTATCATTATGTCTTGCATTCAAGGCTTCTGGGAGTCTTGGGCAAGAAAAACAACAAAACAAAGGCATGGGAGAGACAGCAGGAGGGAGTAAATGGGTCAGGACCTGTAATTCAGTCGTTTGTCAGAGAACAAATCCGATTTAGGAGCAGCAGCCTGGCCCCTCCTGTTTTATTGGCTGTTATTTGGGGGTTGTATTTGTTAGTTAATTGACTTTAACTACTACCTTGAGGAGATGATACCAGACCTACGTGGTTTTCACTTCTGCACCTGCAGTGGCCACCACAAGAGGTTTTGGGACCAAGAACCACTCCAGGCATTATTTATCACTGACATCTGGAGCATGAACTTCCACTGGCCTGATGGAAGGTGTTGGTTGACATTTTTCAGAGTGTTCAGCTGCCAAAGAAGACACAGATGATGTTCAGGCATCTGAATCTTTCAGATGAGTTTTCAAAGCAACACACCAAAGGGAATCTGCTTTCCTGAGGAAGCTGGGATGGGCCCAATGCCTCTCATTCCCAGCTTGACTCTAATTCCTTTGACACATCTTTAGGGTCCACTGAGGCCAAGGTTAGTAAATGTGAGAGGCTGGATGCAACCTCCAGCCCAGCAAGTCCTGGAAACAGACTTCCCAAGGCTGGGGAGGAAAGATATCCAGGGCTTGTGACCTTCTTTCCCTAGGGTTAAAACTTGGTTGTAATAGTGCCAAGGTCATGGGTTCAATCCCCTGTGTGGGCCATTGACTTGAGAGTTGGACTCGATGATCCTTTTGAGTCTCTTCCAACTCAGAACAGTCTGTGATTCTGTGAGTCTGTGATGGCTGATCCCCTGGAGACAGGACATGGGTAGGGTGGCCCTTCTCCTAATCCAGTCCAAATTCCCTCTTTCACATTGCAGTCACTGAGATGTGCATGGCAGGAGGGTGAGGAATGAGATCTCACCAGACCTTGCTCTTCTCCCCCAGAGAGTTTCCACTGTGTGCAGCAGCAACAGCCCAAACTCTGCCATCAGCCTCAGCTTGCAGACACTCCAGTGGGGTTTTATTCTGTGGGTTGTCACTTCATGGTGGGCCTACACACAAGAAATGAAGCACTAAAGCTCTTTCAATGCTTAATCTGCCCCTTGAAAAAGATGGACCAGGATGGAAGTAGGGACACAGCCCACAGCCCACTGCTCATCAGCCTTTCCAAATCTACTGCTCTTACCACCATTGCAAACACAGAAAATGCTGTTTAAATGTTCTTTATTATACCATGTTCACTATTAGATAACACAGAGCAACACACTCATGTGGTGCTTGACAACTGCAGAGCTGGAATGAACTGCCCAGCCAAGTACCAGTAACAAACACCCAAACTCCAACCACATGCACACGCTTATAAGGGCACCTACAGCTAAAAATGTGGGTGTTTTTCTTGCAATCTTACTCAGAAATGAACTTTCAAAGAATCAGCTCTGCCAGAGATATTAGATTCCATCTCCTGTCTCAGAGCAGATTCATCACCAGGGAGGGCACGAAGGAATTTTTATGCATTTCTTTTACACGTCACTCCTTTTCCTGTGGGGAGGTTTGAGTCTCTTAACAACATATTCAATGGATCCACAGTTTATGCAGCAACCCCATAATAATACTTAGAACATACACAGCCTTTTGTAAATATTACCTTATTGTACTAAATGTAACAACTTCAGTTTGCTATTTATGGGAATGCTCTTTCTCAAGAAGCTTCATAGTAGAGAAATGTAAATACCTCTGAAGTGGCAGTTTCTATAGAAACTTATTTTGCCACTGAACTTCAGAATAAACAGCCCAATTTCCTACAAATCTGGAGCATCTCTCCAAAGTGGCAGATAATGATACTTTACAGCTCTGTAGGCATTTATGTATTTGAAGTTTCCTGTAAATATGAACTGCCTTCAGGAGTATCCTTGGGGTGGCATCATTGGCCTCACTGAGAAGGGGAGGTGACAGGCAGGTCAAAGACTTTGTGCACACAGAGCAGGGTGTCTCTGCCAGCAGCTGGGTGTCCATCAACTTCCACTGCTGGCTCTGACAATTCATCTCATCCCAGCCTCACAAACCATCAGATCTACTCCCAACAGGAATGGTCTGTCTCAGCAGTATCTGTGGAATGAGAGATGGTCACAACCCCAAAACAGACACCAAAACCAGCAGTATTTTTTGGAAGCTCAGTCTGGTCTGCCCTGTGGATGTGTGGGGAGTTACCAGGTTCAGCTCGGGGTTGGTGGTGCTGCTGCACAGAACAGCTCCAGGCTGGGGCTGGCTGGTCCACCACACTTCAGGCTTCCAAGAAAGCCAACACCAGGAACCCATTTTCTAGGTGTGCACACAGCCTGCAGAAGTGCCCACAAGAGCAGCCACAAGGAATTTCTGTGCTGGGTAAGTTGAGGAAGGAAACTGAAACTCCCTGGGGCTGAGCAACCAAAACCATTTGCCCGTGAACGATGAGGTGAGTCCCCTGCCCCCTCCCCACCCTTCCTGCTGCCCAGGCTGCCAGGGGAAGGTGCCAGAGCAGCAGGCCCTGCACCCCGGGGTGTTTGGGTGCTGGATGCCCAGGGGTGCTGGTGCTGGTGCTGGTGTCGGTGCCGGTGCCGCCGTCCCAGCCCCGCGCAGATGCCGAGTGCCAGTGCTGAGCTCAGAGCCGTGGGAGTCCTTCCTCCTCCACACACCAGATGGTTCTGTGCTTGTTTGTGGTGCTTACCTCTCTGCTCCTCAGCTCCTGGGAGCCATGGGAGGCTGGGAAGGGAATACAGAAAAGACTTCCCTGACAGCTAACAGAGAAATAATTATCAAAAAGTTCCTTTGCACGTGTTATCTCAAAACACGGAGATTGTGCTCAAGAAGCATTTGGAAGCTCCTCAGAAAGGAGAGAAATCAAGGGAGGGGGGCAGATGTGGGAAGGTCCTCGGTATCCAAGCAGTGTGGACAGCTCTGTCAGGGCTCCCTCTGCTCCAGGGACACACAGGACACCTTTCAGACTGGGAAAATAGATTGTCCAACACTGTGTCTGCCTTCCAGTTCCACTGCATAATGGAGAGCAGGTATTTTCCACTTTACCCTTGTCCTTCCTGAACCAGCAGTATTTAAAAGATGGTGAATCTGCCTAATTTAGCAATGAGAATCCATCTCATTTTCATTCTCTTTTAAGAATGGATATATCTTGATTCTGTCTGAACAAAGCAGCTCATACTACCTATGAATAAATGAACATGAAACCACAAACAAACACAAACTAGTGCAAGTGAGGCGTTTTACCAATGTGTGTTATTTCCTTCCTGGACTTTTTCAGCCTGGTGAGGTCCCACTGACTGTTGTGATTTATTCTGCAAGTTGAACCAGATCCAGTTCCTGGGGGTATATAATTATGTCTAAAATTTTTTTCTCCAACTTGATTGCATAAAGAAGCCTTAAAGTGTGACCAACCCATCTGCATTCCTGAGACTTACAAACAAGAAGGCAAACGGAGAGATCTCCAAATGAATTTATAAAAAAGGATCTTAGGAACACCCTGTAAAAGCCCCTCTCAGGTTTGTGGGTACCTGATGTAGGCAAGTGTGGTAGCTCCTACATGGAAGGAGAGCAGATGGGTCATTCCATCCCTGTAGCCCTGGATCCTGTCATGATTGGTTCCCTGGGAACCCTCTCTCAGCGTGGTAAGCAGGTCAGGAGCAAATCCAAAACATGATGGGATCAAAATGCCATCCTGTAGTCACGTTGCAGGGATGGAAGCAATAGGAGGCACCAGCTCAGCTCACAGCAAAGGGGATATGGCAAAGTATAAAACCTAAAAATAGGGAGCTGTGCAAGGAAAACACCCTCACCCAGCTACGCAAGCAGAGCCACTCTCCCCTGATCCTTCCTTTCCTTTTCCAGATCTCTCCCACCTCCTGCTTGGGCTTCTCAGAGCAATCACAGAGCACTCAGAGGGGTGACTGTGCCAGGCACCACCCGGGGCTCCTGCTTCACCTAACAGGGTGTCCAGCAACTCACAGAGGTGTTGGAATTGCTAATCCCATCGCTGTGGCCTGCATGGATATGGCTGGAAGTGCAGCATCTCCTCCAGGCAGGGAGAGCAGTTTAGGAATGAACCAGAAACTCGAGTGTCACCTCAAATCAGCAGGCTGGATATCCTCATGGGAAAAAAAGAGCCTTTGGGGTTTTTCCCATCACTGTGTTATTCCTCATTTTCCAGCCTGTGGCTGGGCTTGATGATCATCCACCTTCCTTCTCCCCGGTGCTGGTGTTTGTTGCTCTCACATCCTGGTCCCACTCCATCCACGTATTCCACACTGCAGAACCCCCTTCTCCCCACCGGTGGTTTCATGTCCTCCCCCACTTCTCCCATCACCAGGAGCCCTGTCTCCTCCTGTTCCCAGTGGAGGGAATCAGCTCCCAGCTGATTTGGATTCCTCCCTCCTCCCGTGGGCGATGACTCATTCACAGCAATGGCATTCAAGAACTCCACAGTGAAGGGAAGAAGGCTCAGTCCAAGTGGGAGTGCATACAAAGTACAGTGTAAGTGGTGCCTTCAATCCCAAGGCCAGAAGTTCCCAAAATTCCCTGTGTCCAAGGCCTGGACATTTCCTCCTGGACATACATGTTGATGGCAACTGCCACAGCCAAACCCAGTGCTGTGTTATATGTAGCAATATGTAACATTTAATATTCAATCTTTAAGTAACATTTATCATCATTATTATATAATTGCATGATACCATTATCACAGATTAGAGAAGATGCAGAATTAAGCCAGTTAGAAATATTATCTAGAAAAGAATGTACAATTTTTTTAATAAAAGGGTTTCCATTCCACTTTATCACCTGAGGGGACAAACTCCTTACTATGAAATGCTTCTATATCATCAATAGTGCCCTTTCTGTGAAGAACCATTGATGTGACATTTTAACCTCGTGGCTCATCACTGCTCTCTTTTCTGCTGAAAGCAGAGTTTAATCCTTGCCTTAGCCCCCAGAGCCTGCCCTAACTCACCAACAAACCCCCTTGCAGTTACAGGGGAGTGGAACCAGCAGCCCCAGTCTCATCACAGCCCATGTCTCAGTGACATTTTCATTCTGAGTCACCCTTTGATTCAAGGCAAGAAATAAAAGTGTCACTGGGGGAAGTTCTTCACTATTCTTTATCACCTGAGCACATGAAACAGAAAAGCTACAGGATGAATTGGTCCAGAACTTGATGTGCTTAACAAATGTTGTTTAATGACTCTGTTCAGAACACCTACATGTTTTGTTCCTGTTACTTGCACAGCTCTTACATGTGACAAAGAGACTAATTTTTCAACAGAGGAGGGAGAAGGAGAGAGAACAGCTTATGGACTCTTTTTTCTGAGTATAATAATAGCAATATGGGGCTCCATATCAGCTATGTTTCAGTGGCTTCTTTTAAACATGTTCAGCCTATAATTGAAGGATAAGTTTTCTGATTGCCAACTCTGTCAGCTCACACTGACATCAGAAAACCCAACAATGTTCTTTCTGGCTTATGTTTCATCACCAGTAAAGAATTCTGAAAACTAAATTTTCCTCTGTGTGCTTGAGGATAATCCTTAAAATTATGGCCTTGGTGATGTTTGTGCAATACCCTGTGCCCAGCAAAGATGCTGCAGTGTCTGTGCCCTCCAGTCACTGCATGCACTGCTGTGTCCTGGGACATGAGTCATGGAATCATGGCAGGGTTTGGGTCCAAAGGGATCTTAAAGCTCATCCAGTTCCACCCCTGCCATGGGCAGGGACACCTCCCACTAGCCCAGGTTGCTCCAAGCCCTGTCCAGCCTGGCCCTGGACACTCCCAGAGATGGGGCAGCCACAGCTTCTCTGGGCTGCAGGAAAACTCATAAGATAGAAGGATGTCATGTTGCCTTTTCAGAAAAGTCACCTCTTAGATTGAAAAATCTATTTAAACCCCATAAAACTTGTGTTTTCTTTTGGTCATGCTTCTTCTGTGTCTGATCCTGCCCCAGTTCAGATCCCTGTGGTGTCATTAAAGAGACCACAAGTGACAGAGAGGACAAATCTGTGCAATTGTTACATACAAAAATATTGAGGGCTCTCAAAACTCATCTCTTGAGCAAAGTGACACTGCAGGTTTTTCACTTGGATTTCACACAGAGGCCAGCAAAATTTACAGTAATAAACTTTTAACTCTCATTCAGTTCAGAAAGTGACTCAGCACTGCAAGGAAAAGCAAGACTAAATGTTGTGCAGTTTTGACAAACCAGCCTAGGAATGAGCAAGCAGGAGTCCAACTTGGAAGCAGCCACCGAGTTTGCATCTGAGGAAAACTTTGCTGATTGCATTTTTGGAGGGGGTTTGTCACAGGGCGGTCCCACTGCAGAGTGAGATCCCATGTGTGTGCTGAATCCAGTGCCAAATAATTCCCTTCTGGGTATAAAACCGGCTGGAGAATTCCAGGAAGCCCTTCCTTACAGAGGAAGCTAATTCCAAGTCCCCAAATGCAGATCAGAAAAACAACTTTCCTTCCCTGTTTCTCAATCTCAGGCACCTCTGTCTGGCTCCAGGGCACCCTCACCACTACTCTCAGAGTTCTCATCTTTCACCCATATCCAGGCAGCTGGTCCTGGGGAACTCACTTGTCCCCAGCCTGGGATAACTTGTACTGCTCCCAGACACTGCACTGCAGGCCCTCTGATAACCTGCACACTCAGATAACCCCGGGGGCCCCTCCAGCACCTCCTGACAGAGCTGATGGTTTGTCCAGAGCAGGAGACACTCTGAGAGCAGGAAAGGAGGGGTCAGATGAGGGGGATTGGAGATAAGGAAGATTCTGGGATCTGGGGGAGGGCAGGGGAAAGGGAGGAGGTTACACAGGACCAGAGGCTGGAGCTGATCACCGTGGAAGATGCTCTGGGGTGAACTTTTGGTGTGGGCAGGACAGCTGGGAAATCTGTGCGAATCCCTTTGGTTCCTACACTTTACACAGTAAAACAACATAAATATTTTCCTCCCTCTGGCTAATTCTTAGGCAAATAGAGGGAAGTTACAAGTCATAAGTTACTAGAAGCTGCCACTCCCCCATCCAGGTTCACAGCAAGTCTCAGCTTCACAGACAGCAGAACACGAACACATCTTGGCTGGGGAGAAACACTTCTCTCCAGATCCAGGCTGGACCAAGAGAGGAACTCTGGCGGCCAGAGCAGCTGCTGGCACAGCCTCAAATCTCCAGGAGAAGCCATCAGGGGACACCAAGACTGATCTCTTCCTGTGCCTGTTGCAACACATCTGCTTGGGCTGGGATTCTAGGCCATCCCCTCCCTGACACACGTCAGCAACCAGCGTGTGCTCCTGGAGGCTCTGACATCTCTGCCCGACCCTCACTCACCCCAGAGGTTCCTGTTTCATATCCTGTTCTGATCACCCAATGTGTATCATGGACATGGATTGCAAATACACACAGAGGGGAAAAATTTGTGTGCATAAGGATTAAAAAGTCTGAGAATCTTTAGGGGTTGTCAACCAGCTTGGTGTTAAAGCCACATTCCCACTACGCAATACACACGGACACCGCACACCATGGGCTGGATTTCAGGGGGAAGTCAAGGCACAAAAATAAGTCATTTGGTTTCCAGCATCCTTCTAATGTGCACCTTCAGAGACTTCCTAATTTGCAGAGTCCTTAGCAATGCCACAAGCTGAATGCAAGAGCAGCTCTTCCCCATCCCAGCACACTGCACTGGTGTAAGTCCTTCGGAGGCAGCGGATCCCTGTGAGGTGGGAATGGGGAGCAGGAACAGACACCAACCAGTTCTCAGTCAGTGATGTTGAGGGGAAACATTTCTCTCCAACAGCTGCAATGTGTTGCAGGACTCTGAAACCCTTGTGTTCCTCCCCTGAAGGCTGTGCTGCCTGTTTCTGTGTCCTGCCAGCAGGGATGGGATCACAGGCTGCTGTGGGGCGTCCTCAGCTCACACCCACAGACCCAACACACACTCTCTGCCGACGTGATTTTTCCTACATCTAGTCCTGTGCTGGGCACTAATCCAGGGAGTTAAAAACCCTCCCCCATGACACCCACTCAGCACTACAGTGTCTGTTTCCCGATCCTGATAAGTGTGCCTGTTTTCTGTTCTAGTCTTGTCCCAAACACACCAGGATGCCCCGAAGCCAAACAAAGCTCAAAAAAGCAGAGCTCAAGCAAAGCATTTACCTGCAAGCAGTTTTCCAACAAAAGGAGGAAAAATATCTCCCAGCCCAACCCCAGGAGAGCATCCCAGCTGTGCCTGTGACCCTCAACAGCAGTGACCACACCAGGACAGAGCAACAGGCTGTGAAATATTTCATGCAGCAAAACACCAAGGGCAGGGTCTTTGGTTCTTACAATCAGTAAATAAGCAAGTCCTCAGTCACTTGATGTAGAGCCATATTTTCCGGATAGAAATACACTCCCATACCATCTCCAAAGTGGATGTAAGTCTTCAGTGAGCAATACAACATCCCTGTGGCCTGCTCAGATGGCCTCTGAGATTTGCCAACATCAGTGAGCAAGAACTGCAACAACAGTCACTGCTGCTTCCCAGTAACCTCTGGGAACAGCCCAGACTGCCCAGGTTCCCTGGGTAATGCCATTGCTCACCATGTGCTCCTGTGAGCAACACCTACATCTCCTGTCAGCTCTAGAGCTGTAAGGGGTAGAATATATCCATTCAAAAGACTCATTACTAGTTCCTATTTCAAAGCTAATCTTCACTGACAAGGCATTCAATCAGAAACTGGGCTTTAGGAGTCACATGCATTTCCTCTCCAAGACAACATGAAGATCTTTCTTCCAGTATGAGATGTGCCCTACAAAAATCTCCTGAATTGCTGAAATACCAACATAAGGACTCTGCAGACTTGAGAAAGAGAGGGGTGTATACCACATGAAAAAGGATTCCTCCTGTATCACTGGTTCTGCTTAGAAGCTCGGAGGAGACTGGGCTGTGTACACAACAACACTGTCTCTGTTACAGAGCTCTGTCAAGTCTGAAGAAAGGGAAGCTGGGAAAGGGAACTCCTACAGTGAGCAGCTCCCTGAGCCTGCAGGTCAGCCCAGATGGAGGAGACAGAGCCCTCCCAGCTCACTCCACCTCCTCCTCTCCCCTTCTGGGAAGGGTTTCATCAGTGCCACACAGAAGATGTTCAAGGGTGCTGCATTCCTGGAGCACAAACCCCCTCTCATTTCCCTACAGGAATAGCAGATCCAAATGGATCATGGAGAAGGTTATTTGGGCCTATTTATAGCCCCTCATAGCTCAAAACAGGTTGAAGACTGAACTTGCAAATAAATGCATCTGAGGAACCAAGGAACAGTTTTCTCAGCCACCAAAACCACTCTGCAATTTTTGATCTTCATTTATTGCTGCCTTTCTGCCTCCTGGAAGAAATCCCAGGTAGTGCTTGTATGTATTTAACTGTTTCTAATGTTCTAGAGAGAACAGTGAAGAGTTTACCCTTCCCTGAACGTGACCTGCAGGCCTCAAATCTGTTCAAACAGAAAAGCTCATACTTTTCTAAAGATAAATTATGTGACTACAGAATCAGACATAATTAATACAGCGTGTCCTCATTCTCCAAGGGGGGAAAAAAGAGAGAGATTATCACGGTGGAATATCAGCCATGGATTAGACAGAGTATGAAAGAAAAAGATTAAAATGTGGATTGTGGCTCTTGTTTCAGATACACATCTTTGGTGGAGTAAATCCCACCTAATAAGTCATTTTTGCTCCATCCACCAAGCACTAATCCCTGGTAATGGTGTTCCAGGTTAGCAACAGAGTGGAAATACCCGGCCAAGGCAGGCAGGGTGCAGATCCTGGAGACCTGTATTTGGGATGCTGTTGACACAGCAGTGGCTCGGGGTGCTCCTGCCCCAGCCATGGTTCCTGTTTCTATAAACATGCTCTGTTTGGAGAGGGGCTGCTCTGGGCACACATGTGCACTTTATGGCTCCTGCTGTGCCAACATAAATCAAGCCCAAATGCCATCCCGGTGACATCATGTAGGGCTTATGCTTAAGGGAGTCCACAGCCATAAGTTGGTGGGTTCCAAAGTAATTAATTTGAGGAGTCCACTTACATTTCAATCTCCCAACCAGACAGGCTGCCTCGTGGTTCCCTCAGCTTTTCAGCCTCAGACTCCCCAAATTTCACCCTTCCATTTCCTTCACTTCCTCACCTTTCAGGGTCAGAGTTTAACAGGGCAAAGGGAAATGAAACAGAGCAAACCAAAACAAAACAAGCTGCGAAGCAGATTAAAGCCACCTTTGACATCCAGAGGTACACAGTTCCTTTTTCAGCTGCAGGTATGAAGGAGTAATAATTTTGTGTCCACAACTCACAGTATAAGCTTGGGGTTTTTTTAAAAAAAGGAAGTTTCTAAGTGTACCTTTGCTCAGAAAAAAAGTGATGACTTTTTAAATGCATTCTATTTAATGGTCAAGTCAGCTGAACTCTGAAATGCTGGGGTTTATTGCTTAGAAATGGTCTGGAAAGTAGAGAGGAACCTCTTCCACTTGCCTCAACCCTTGGTGCTCTAAATGCCCCATCTCTGAGGGGAAGGTGTTTGCAGAGCAAGCCACAGAAATATCTGCTTCTGCTTCTTGGAGAGCAGAGACCTCCCTGCCAAAGGCCTTCTCCTGAGCAGGACCAAGAGAACTGCCACCAGCCCTTGGCTCCTGCAGAGCTGCTGCTCTGCCTGAGCTGTTACACATCAGCCTGCTCAGAGAAACTCACCAGTTAAAACCAGGGTCCAGCCCCTTTCCCAGGAAAATCAGAAAATTAACTCCTGCCACCTCCTGTGGATGTAAATGAAGAGACATCCAGCTAGTCCTGGGATAAAATGGCCTGTCAGATGGAAGGGGAGGGATGCTCCTGGGAGGTAATTACCATTTGCTAATTTATACACCAATTTAGACTCCCTGCCCTGAGTCAGTGGGCATGGAACATTCCATGGGATCAGAACAGGGAGTCCCACGTGTTCAGAGCAGAGAAAGCTGGACTGGGTTCACAGAGCCAACACAAAGGTTCTTGGCTTGGTCCCACAGGATGCTCTCAGCTCCTGAGGAGGTCACAGGGATCACAGCCTGTTCCTGCAGATCCCAGTCCATCCTGGAACTGCAGCATTCCCACATTTCTTTGTGCAATCCCAGTGCAGAACCTGCTCCTATCAAATCAAATCAGATTTCAGCAAACAGTGCCATGGTTTTAAAAATCTGACACAATTTGATGAACACCAGTGGCTTTTCCTACAACAGCAACACTTCCATGGTTATGAAGATCTGAGGGAGGAACCAGATTTTTCCTTTTTAACACTTGGAAATCTTCTGTTCTTGCCTTGTGCCTGAAGACATGCAAGCAGAGGGGAAAAAATATGTGGCTAAAGAAGTTATTCAGCAAAATGAAAAACAGAAACTGAGAAAACATGCCCAGAGTTAAGCTTCTTATAAGAACTCCTTAATTTTAGAGGAAAAATGTAGTGATTGCAGGATTTTAATGTTTCTGTCAGATAAATGAACAGGTAGAACAACTCGACAAAGCCATAAAACAAGACTGAACTTCCCAGATATGACTTAATTCATGGTCATACTGGACCCTCTTGCTCATGTTCAGAGTGCTAAAGGGGGGCTCTGTAGCTCAGAGGAGAACAAAAAGTAACTTTTCAACACATCACCCCAAATTCAGGACCAAACTCTTCTTCTGCCACAAGGCAAATGGGTGATTCTTCCAGCCTGGAGACAGAAGAGCCCTGGAAGAGAACCCACTGCAGGGATCAGCCACACTTAACACAGATAAAATGAATGTGCAAGTAGGAAGGAAACACAGCATGGACTTGGGGCTTGTCAGGATTGCTGGAGTTTTAGGGAAAACAAATGTCTTCCATCACATCCTGTCTCTTGCTTTCCTGATCATTTTGCAATTTCCAAGTTTTTATCAGCCAAAAAGAGAACAGACTGTACTTTGCACATGCTGGTGTGAAAGGCTGAGCTGATGAGATGATACCCTGGGCCAGATTAGGGATCTGTCTGGTCCTTCTTGTGTCTGTGGTTGCAACCACAGACTAAAATGTAACAAAAAGGTGAAAGGAATTTTGCTGTAGGCAGCTTTGGGCAAATCTGCCCACATGGAGTTTCCTTCTTCTCCCTAAAAATCAAAGCCTGATTTGCACCCTGAAGTAATTCCTGTGCCTTCCACAACTCCTAATTGTTTGCAATCAGTCACTGTAAATGTCCTCATAAAGTGGATAAATGCACCTTTTGGAGGGTTCTCTTCTTCCTGGTAGACATTTTGTGGCAGTTAATTTGTTTTAAGATCCAAAGATGCTTTGAACAACACCACATTCTGGCCTCACCACAAAGCTCACATTTGTTAAGTGCAGACTCCAAAAACACAAACAGGTGCCCACAGCAGGGGCAAAAATGCAGGAAATTCCCTATAGTGAAATAAAGATGTGGCCCAGCTCCTGCCACAGCTCTGGGAACATGCCCACCTTCCAGCTGCCTCTGGGAACTGGCTCTTGGCTGCAGGGAATTCCTTCAGCAAGAGTGAGGATGAAGGGAGTGGGAGCAGAGACACTCCCTGCAGCCCCTGCTGCTCCAGGAGTTGTCAGGGAGCCTGAATTAAGGGTTCTAAAGTCAGGGGAAGGGGTGGAACAAGCCTTAAGAGGATGTGGGAGGACAGGGCAAAGAAAACCAGGGAGCTGCTGCAGGGAACCAGAGATCCTCAGCTCAGTATTATCAGCAAAGGGTCGTGCCACAGTCCAGGAAAGAAATAATGGCCTGAGCAAGGACTTTGTGCCACAACAGAATCCTGGGAGGAACAGACATGGCAAGGGCAGCCCCAGCCTGGGGGTTTCACCCCTGGGAGCACAGGCTGGGGAAATGATTAATGAGGACAGGGCTAAGTGGTGAAACAACAAGTAAAGGCAGACATAACAGTCTACAAATACCCACAGGAGCAAGTGTCGAGGAGTGTGAGGAATGGTTGGGAACAGCAGGATAAATTCCCCAAGACTAAGGTGCCCCGGCTTGTGACACACTTGCCCAAACTGCTGAAGTGTTGGTGTGACTGCCTTGGGCAAAGGACAAGCAAACCAAAGGCAAGGAACAAACCTGTGCTGTACAACAGGTGAAGAGGCTGTTCAGTTCTGCCCCATGGTCAGGTGAGCTCTGTGTTTCCATCACCAGGGAAGCCACTGGCCATGTTCAGCAAGGAACAGGAGATGGAGACAGCATTCTGGAGCTCTCCCTTAGCTGCTTTTCCCCTTTCCGTGGTAGCAGCAATTACAAGCCTGATTTAATCGAGGTTGATTGTATAAATGAAGAAGTCACAGCTGCTATCACAGAGGCAGAAGCACAACTCATCACTCATAGCTAGA